>NC_071507.1:42399166-42703500 GCF_027887155.1 Malaclemys terrapin pileata | reverse complement strand
TTGTAGCGTTTTGTATTTGGTACTGTCTTTGCAGACTAATGCCAGTTACAGATGTTATATCAAAATACAATAAGCAAAAGTTTAATTTTAAATAATTAAGTTATTTAAAAAGTTAGTTCCTTACAACCACTTTCTACTCTTTGTTTATAAGAAAGAATTCCACTTCGGGTTAATATGAATACAGTAGCATCACAATTAGTTATGCAAATATGTTAAATGCATCTCCTTCACCTGCAGCACAAGTCAAATATTTGTCAATTTGAGCCAGCAATAGTAACTCATCTCTTGAATGTAGGATAATTAAAGACCATGAAATAAGAGGACTACCAGAATACATGCTTGTGGAATGTTCAAGTTTAACATGGATATCAAAATCAACTAATGTATGTCCTGGATACCAGCAGCTATTACATATTCAAGTTTAGAAGAAGATTCAAAGCTTGAAGTTATCACAGAATTATAAAATGTAGGGCTGGAAGGGACCTTGAGAGGTCATCAAATTCAGCCCCCCACACTGAGGAAGGACTAAGTAAGCCTAGACCATCCCTGACAGGTGTTTGTCCAAAAAACTCTTCTTAAAGACCTCCACTGTCAGGGATTCCACAACCTCCCTTGAAGTCAATTGAGTCCAAAGTTTAGCACTTCCTATCTTGTACTCAGTGGATTTATTTTTTAAAACCTCACTCTGAAGAAGGAGATAGTTGTAAAGATTGAGACAGAGAAGTTTTCGAAATATTGTTATTTTAAAAAGCCAAATTGTTTAAAAAAAGTAACTTTTTTTTAACTTAAACCACACTTTTAACCATTTAGGGGGAAAAATAAAGATATCAGAGTCCACCTTGGTTACTTGTAAAACAATGCAATATATGGCCAAATATTTTTGTTTGCCAAGCATACATACATAAGAGTCAGCATTTATAGAGTTTATTCTGAACCAAGAAATAAGTCTTGAACAAGCCACCATTCAAGTAATACTGAAAAGGCATGCTAAATTTTAAAAACACTCAATATTTTTCATATAATAAAAGTAATATCTGTTATTTACAGCCAGAAGCTTTGTACTTGGAATGACCACGGAATGAACAACAATTCCATCATGCCCCATTCCCAAGAGTTGAGCCTAAACCTAAGTAGCTTAACTTTCATGTTGCTATTCCCTCCCCATGTCCTAACAGGATGTCACACTGTTCCCTCCCACAGTAAAGCCCACAGATGGAAGGATGAAACAAACAAGGAATCCTTCCTCTTTACCTTCTCCCACATATTCTACTGCAGGAAGTAGCAACCTAGATCTGATAGGCCATTGCAGTGTGTCCTGTAAGGGACTGATGGGGACTGGGGTGGGAGGGAGAAGAGAAGTTGGGGTTTTAAGGGTTGTATAGGTGGAAGGTTGGAATATTCCATGGGACAAACCCTCAGACCCTTCAGATCCTTTTAAAAATGGGTGATGTTTTTCCATTGCAGAATGGATTTCACACAAAAGGTAACCTTTTCCGGGTAATTTTCATAGGGAGATGTGAATTCCCCCTTCCCCGCCATACAAGACCACTCACTCCCTGAATTCAACCAAGCAGAGTTCTCCACAGGATCAGGAAGGGAGAGGGTGCAGGGAAAGACCATGCTGAAGAGGCGCCTGACCCAACTGCCTTCAACACAGGAGGGAGAAGTCCATGTGGAGAGGACCCTTTACATGTAATGTAGGGGGAATGATGCGTTCCACGAGAACTGGAATGAAAGTAAGCTAGCTGAGGAAAAAGGACTCCAGCTCAAAAGACAGCATGGTCTTTGACCGGCAGTTCTATTCTGCTTATTGATAAGAGGTAGCGGCAAATAGATGGAAATACTAGGGAAGTTAGAGACTAATGAATGTGAAAGGAAATGAGCTATCAACCAGGGAGGATTAGGCAGAGAACGATGCAGGTCTGAAAAATTCTAGAATTCTCAGTGTAAAAGGTCGACCAGTAAAACCTCAATGTAAGCTCTTTTGGTAGAGCCTGTATGTTGCACTGTGCATTGTACATCACCATGTACGTCAGTGCTGCTCAACAGTCGATACTTCAAAAATAAGATTCCATCCAACTGAAGATGGCTTTTAATTCATCAGTTCTCCTATTTGTTGCTGTGCTAAAGCTATTCCACTATAGACTTGGAATGACACCTGTTAGTTTTGAATTAATGTTAATAGCAATTACTTAGGCACACAGGGGACACACACTGAGAAAACGTAATGGGTACAAAACTGAAGACTCTGGATTTGAAGTGAATACTACTCTTAAAAGGATGTGTCAACTTCAAAAATACACCAAAGACAACTAACTGAAAGGGCAGAGAAATGTGTTTCAATTTTACTTTGTGCCTTCAACAGCGCTTCGTATGTAGTCAATTTCTCAGCATAGTCAGGTTATTTGGTTTGGGTGGGTCTTTCACTCAGAGACAGGGAGAATGGACATTTTAAAAATAAATAAGCAAGCATCTCTGGAAAAACTGGCAGAAGAACATGTGGGGGGGGGGGGAGGTATAGTATGTGAGACTAAATACATTTTTAAAAAGCTGAGTAGAACCTGTTCTGAAGAGCTTGTACTGAATATAATGGGGAACATAAGAAGAGCAGTTCTGATACAGGAGAATCTCTGAAACAAGGACAATTAGGGCCATGAATACTTAGATAGGACCCATAAAAGGGCCTTAAAAGATAGGCAATATCTTAAAGTCCACATGGGGCTCTTCTGGACACACCTGTGAAAGCTCCAAAAATAAATGGATCAAGTTCAGGTTGTAAGCCTTGCTGAACTGCAAATAAATCAAAATCTATCAGATTTAGCAGAAAAGCCAGACAGAGGACCATCCTTCTCCCTCCTTCTTCTAAATACAACCAAAACCTTTCTCTGCTGCCCATCTCCTCTCCTTTCTTCCTTGAAATACATTCAATTGACTCATGAACCACACAATGACCCATTTTCCAACACAGCAATTTCTTTATCCTCTCTTCCTGGAGGAACCCAAGGGCCCATGATATTTAGAAAAGAAACCAGCTTCATGATATTGACACTTCTATGGTGTCAGTGGGATATCAGTAAAAATAGGGGCTTGTTTGATATGGGGTTGAGGGGATGTAGGACAAGGACAAAGAGACTTCAATTTTAGAAGACATAGGAAACAGAATGAGTAGTTCCAGTGACAAACCAGCAGGAGATGACAAAATCTGGTTCAGTTGGGCAGAAGAAAATCAAAAAGGTTTATTTTGGTAATTGGCTAATTTCAAAATTTAGGCCAGTTATATTGTCAGAACTGTTTCTCCCATCCAATACGTTTCTCTTATTCCTATTAAAGCGGTATTCTTGTGTAACTGAGGTGTTAAAGTGACAACTACATTATGTCTCTCCAGCTGTTCTATTTAACGATAATATACATGTAGTTTTCTTTGGTCACACAATAGATTATTTCAACATTAAGGATGTGAACATTTAAAAAAAAAAAGTTGTCTGACACATTGACCTCCCCTCATGCTGCTCTACTCTCAACCAGAATCCCCTTTTCATGTTCTACAATGGCATGACAGCATCAGTACTAACTCTGAATTTTATGACAAACTACTTAAGATCTAATGGAGTCCATCCAATTATAATACTTAACATCTAGTTTACCATTATCCAAGTGACACAACTATAACAATTAACATATTTTGTCATTTAATATAGCTACTTGCTCAACAGAAATAATTTGCAACGATGTAATATTTTTAAAATTTTGATCAAATGAAGCTGAGGATTCGCTGCTCACACATACAAAACAAATGGATTTTGAATGCATGTACAACTATCAGAGGCCAAAACTGGGCGTTAGACTTTATAGGCAGTTTTAATCAGCCACTGATTTTTCTCACTGTTTTAATAGAATTAAATTTTAAATATCAATTTGATGGCTGCCTACATAAAAATCTAATGGCGTGCACCTAATTAGAGCAACATTTAACACCTCAGTATACTCTTCATAAGAGGTATCTTAATGCCAAGACCAAAGACATGAGGAGAGACATTTAGCTTTAAAGCTGCAGTGTTATATTTAAAAATAGATATACATTTAACTTTAACAGGCATTACAAAACGTATGTCATCTTATTTGCTATTAACAAAAATTTTTCTCTTTTTAAAAACAGTGATCACTCCCCAGCATGCACAGCTTTGTTACAGCATGATGTCTGGCTTTCCAACTAATGATGCCTCATAAACCTGATCAGAAAGGAGAACAATTGTTCAGATAGATTTACAAGGCAACATCTCTTTTGTTAACACACAGCCTCACTAATGTAAGAATAAACGTCTACCACAATTCATGGGAGCAGTCATTCCAAGTTTAACTTTAATTTTGTAGTACTAGTATCAAGACGACAATGCAGGAGACATTTTAGAAAGATTTCCATTACTAGTTCAGAAACAGTGAGAATTACAGTTCTTCTAGTTACAAAAATTTTCAGTAAGTGGATATAAATCTTTAAGTTCCTTCCTCTAGAACTTATGCATAAGAGGCAGGAGTACGCACAACCCTAAAGGCAATGCTATATTTTTGGATTCTAAAGACCATTAAAAATATGTAACATTTAGTTTTTTCACTAGTTAACACAACAGAAATTGTTTTCAGAGATCACTTTTAAAATGACTCCCATCCACTTATAAGCTCCTGAATGCATACAAATTAATTTTATGCTGGTAATTTCAATTCTACTGCATGTATGCATAATATATATGGTGTTTAAAAGAAAAATTTTAATTGCAGAATTGAATGATTTTGCTGTCCTATGAAAGCTGGAGGATGTTCTCTCTTCACTACCCAGTTATTTAAAGTATTAAAACAATTGTTAAACATTTTGCTTCTCTAGGTGGCCTGTAGGCACTACAAGCCTAGACTGCATGCCAGGAGTGATCATTTTTATCTGTTAAAACAAACACGTTTAGACTTACTAATGTAAACATAATAAGCTTTAACCATAACACTATTTATTAACACAAATAGAAACCTGAAGTATGAAATAAGGTACTAGTTTCCAGAGGAAACCTCCTTACATCCCCCAAATTCCTAAGGGATGTACCCACTCCTAAGACAAAATCATTTTCAAAACTGCTTCCAGACCCAAGAAGCAGGCTAAGGGCAACTAGTCCCCATCGACAGAAGCTCCAACTTGGGAGGTACCATGGGAGGAGCTCTGGCCCAATCCTCTTCCAGGCAGGAATCATCTGACACCAATGGAGTCTGTTTGGAGAACAGGAAAGTAGACAGGCTTCACTGTGACCACCACAGCAGGACTGACAGATGCGCTTAACACATAATTACTCTACTATAAATGTACACAAAATAAGTGTCTGATGTTCAGCTTATTAAGACCGAACGTCAGACTGTATGTGGCTAGCCGATATCCCTTTCTTCCCCCACCCTCTGTGTGAGCAAGAGAAGCTAGGCTGCAACAGTACAGATATTGAGACTACTCCACCTTACAAAACAAGGTGCTTGAAAACCCAGCAAAACGGGTCTACATTTTAGAGGTGTTAGAACAAGTTATCTGCTGTTTCTGCAAAGATGCAACTCCTCCCACCTCACCCCAATAGAGGTAAATTAAGAGCATTATAAAGCAAAGATTTTTTTCATTCCCTCTTGTAACCTGCAACTCCTGTCTACAATGGGGGGGAGAGGGGGTGAAGGAGGAGGGAGGGAAGAGACACTGATGCTTTGTCTGTAGCCCTGCCATCCAATCTTGGTAAATTAAACACAGCTTTCCCCCTCTCAATGCTTTTCTCCCCCTCAGTCACACAGCAGATGCTGCCCCTGCAATGCTCCTGTGACTGACATAAAACAGCAAACACAAAGCCTAAAAACAAAAATCCACCTTAACCTTTGCAAATGCAATGCTACCACACAGTATTCAAGTGAAACACACACACACACCCCTCTCTATTATAAATCATATTAACCCCCATTTTCAAAACAGCAGCAACAAGATGTCACGTTATAGTACAAAAGCTATTTACCAGGATCAAAGTCGGGGATTCGAGCTTGATATTCTGCTCCGACCCGCATTCCTACATCTGCAATGCAAGAGAAAACAAATGCATTACTGGGATTTTATCTTTAAAGGGCGGGAGGATGAGAAAGGGGATGATATTTAAATGAAAACTGGGACATTCAGCGATCTAGACGGTCTGCACTCAATCAGAAGCTACCAACAATCTTGCAAATTCAAGGGCCGCTGCCTGCGACCCTTACGCTTCAAAAAGCCTCCAACCGCATCTCCTCCAACAGCGATGCAAAATGAGAAACCCCTCCCCCCCACGGATGAAGGTCTATTACTTAGTGAAGGTGGGAGTTATTTACGGGAATTCTGGCGGTCCGCCGCAGACACTCCGCGCAGCGCCCCGCACCTCCACCCCAGCCCCACATGTGCAGTGCGGTGCAGCGCACGCACGCGCTGGTTGCCTAGTGCGATGCGCACACGCGAGCCGTGGCAAGGCACCGCGCGCGGCCGCCCGACCTGCACGCGCGCAAAGGTCTGAGATGCGCAGTCCCCCGCGTTGGCCGGCGCAGACGACAGCGCTCGCGCCCTGAGCAGCGCTGCGCCCCGCCCCCTCCCCCGGATCAGCCTCGCCCTACTAGGCCCGGCAGGGAGTCCGCGGCTCGTACCGTGCTCGTCGCCGCTGTCGCCGCCGCCGCTCTCCGGCTCCGAGTAGTGCCCGTTGGAGGGGCTACTGCTCTTGGTGCCGTTGGGGGTCGCCCGGCTCTTGCCCCCCAGGAACTCGGCTCCCTTCTCCATCATGCCCGGCATGGCGGGGCGGGGAGCGGCGGCGGCGCTGCCTGACGAGGGGGAAAGTTAAGACGGAGCCGCCATATTGCCCCCTCCCCGCCCCCGCTGCTCCAGCCGGCGCCTCCGCCCCCTCACACTCTCCCCCCCTGCTTCGCCCGGCCCGGCCCCTACGCAGCCCACGGCACGGGGATCGCTCCGCCTCGGCCCGGCCGGATCTATCCCCGAGAAGGAGGGGCAGGGGAGCGGCGGAAGGATTATGGTCGGCGGCGGGCGTTCATGGTCGTGACCATTAGCTGCTTCCGCCCGATCTCCCTCCGGCTGGGAGGTGGGAACTACTTAGCCCCTGGCCGCGCAAGGATCGGATGGGAGGGGGGAGGAAGAGCGAGCAACGAGCGCAACGGCAGAGCAGCCTCTGCGGCGACAGGCACGTGTCGCGGCTAATCCCCGCCACGCACCGCGGGGAGCTCTGCTGGGGCGGGAGAGCTCGGGGGAGGGGAGCTACAGGCTGCGAGCTGTGCCCTGGGAGCTGCGAGCTGTGCGGGGCGGAGTGGGAGTGATTCAGGCTGTGAGCTGTGCCCTGGGGGAGTGTGTGTGGGGGGAACTACAGGCTGTAAGCTGTGCCCTGGGGGGGGGGAGAGCTACAGGCTGTGAGCTGTGCCCTGGCGGGGGGGCGGGGGGGGAGAGATGCAGGCTGTGAGCTGTGCCCTGGCGGGGGGGCGGGGGGGGGAGAGATGCAGGCTGTGAGCTGTGCGCTGGGCTTTGATGTGGCAGGGGAGTGTTACAGGTGCTGACTTTCTCATTTTCCCTGGGGGTGATCGACTCCTGCTCTGCCCCCACTCCACCTCTTTCTGCCTTGCCTCTTCCCACCCCATTCTGCCCTGAGTGCACTCCACACGCACCGCCAGCGCCTCCTTGCCACTGAACAGCTGATCCATGGCTAGCCGGTGGCGCTGGGAGGGAAGGAGAGCGGGGGAACAGCTGATTGGCAGGGCCCGCCAGTGGTGCTGAGCACTCACTATTTTGTTCCCGTGGGTGCTCCAGCCCTGGATTCAACGCCTATGGGGAGTGCTGTATACTGTGTGCATGGGGTGGGTTGTGCTGGGCGTGAGGGAGGTCGAAAGGAGGAGAGCGGGTGAAGGAGGCCTCCATACAAAGTAGGGTAGTGGGCCTGAGTTCCACACAGCCTGGAGATGAGCAATGCCACAGAGTAGATGAGAGCTGAGCAGGGTGGAGAGCTGAGCAAGGCCAAGCTGCATAGAATAGGAAGCTAATCAGGGCCTGCAGGGGTGCATCCAAGTATCGTGCCCCTTGAGCTGGAAGTATAATTTTGAGCTCCAGGAGACGTGCCCAGCTAGCTCTAATCCAGCCAGCATGCTAAAAATAGAAGTGTGTTAGCAGTGGTGGGAGGGGTTAACTGGCCTGAATACGATCCCATCCAAGACACTAGGTGTGAACTCAGGCAGCTAGTCTGTCCAGCCCTGGGCTGCCACAGATACGCTTCTATTTTTAGCCTACTAGTTCATCAGAGCTAGCCCGGGTATGTTTCTTCGAGCTGGAAATTACTCCTCTAGCTCAAAGTACAGGCTACCCTGGGAGCTCTGCAAAGTGGAGGCAGCTGAGTAGGGCTGAGGTGAAAGGCAAGATATCTTCATAGGGATGCAGGGAATGAGTTCTGCACAGCATGGGGCAAGGAGAGCACTCTTAATAGATGATGGGCACACAAAGTATGACACAGAAGGATTAGGATGAAGGAAGGGGAGGAGCAGTGAGGTGAGTAGTTGCACAAGTAAACATAGTCTAGATGCCTGTTAAGAGTTTTGCTTTAGAGGAAACAGATCTCTGCATCTAGGGCAGCGGGTCTCAAACTGTGAGTTGGGACCCCAAAGGTGGTTAGGACCCCAAAGGTGGTTGCAACCTCATTTTAATGGGGTTACCAGGGCTGGCTTAGACTTGCTGGAGTCCAAAGCCTGAACCCCACCACCTGGGGCCAAAGCCCGAGACCCTCTGCCTGGGGTCGAAGCTGAAGCCTGAGGGATTCAGTCCTGTGTGGTGGGGCTCAAGTTACAAGCCCCCCTGCTTGGGGCTGAAGCCTTTTGGCTTTGGCCCCCCAGCTCAGGGTGGTTTAGCTCAGGCTTTGGCCTCCCCCTACTTGAGATGGCGGGGCTCAGGTGGGCTCAGACTTTGGTTCCTCCTCCTGGGGTTGTGTAGTAACTTTTGTTGTCAAAAGGGGGTCGCGGTGCAATGAAATTTGAGAACCCCTGGGTATGGAGTTAAGCAGAGACTGATGGTAGAGGACTTGGGCAAAGGTGAGAGGTAAGCTAGGGAGCCAAGGGTTAAGAATAGATCACAGGTTGAGAAGGGGAGAATTCTGCAAAGGGGATGAGTGAGTTCAGGAGGGAATGCTAAATTGGGGTTTGGGCATGGGGGGAGAGCGCCTCAGGGCAGCAGAGACTGAGATGAGCTGAGCATAGGATCTAAGAGGGTGACTAACATGAAAAGTCTACAGAGTTGGGGTGCAGATCACAACATAGTAAGAGCTGTGCAGAGCAGTGGGCCTGCTCCTACCAAAATTAAAACTCATTGACTTATGTGAAAGCAGTATTGCACCATGTGCTGCACTACAGAGCAGAGGATAGGGGTGTGGAGATTTTAAGGGTATGTCTACACTGGCAGAGTTACAGCGCCACTCAGAGAGCGCTGAAGGGAAACCACTGTTGTGTGTTCACACTCTGTTGCCTGCACAATAGAGTGTTCACACTTGCAGCAGTATTCAGAGCAGTGCACTCTGGGCAGCTATCCCACAGAACATCTCTTCTTCTGCCACTAAGAGTTGTGGGAAGGTGGAGGGGGTCGCGGGGCATCCTGGGTCCTCTCCCAGTGCCCTGTGATGCATTGCTTCGCATCCCAGCAATCCCTGTGCTTCCATCCACATTTGGTGCCATCTCTCAATGGTTTGTGTACTGCGCCCTCTGCCTCTTCGGTCTGCAGGAATGGATCCCAAACTGTTGGGTGTTTCACAGACATTATCGCAAGCTGGTCCAGAAAGGTACATGACGCACGCATCTTTTGGAACACTGGCCTGTTCATGAAGCTGGAAGCAGGGACTTTCTTCCCGGACCAGAAGATCACCGTAGAGGAAGTCAAAATGCCCATTGTGATCCTTGGAGATCCCGCCTAGCCCTTAATGCCATGGCTTATGAAGCCATACATGGGACACCTTGACAGCAGCAAGGAGCCATTCAACAACAGGCTGACCAAGTGCAGAATGACTGTTGAGTGTGCTTTTGACCATCTAAAGGCCATCATTTGACCATCTAAAGGCCCCCCTGGCGCTGCCTATATGGGAAGCTGGACCTGGCCGATGACAATGCTTATAGCCTCATGCTGTACGCGCCATAATATTTGTGAAGGGAAGGGTGAAAGCTTCACTCAGGGCTGGACTGCTGAGGCTCAGCGCCTGGAGGCTGAATTTGAACAGCCAGAGACCAGGGCTATTAGAGGGGCGCAGCGCAGAGCCATAAGGATCAGGGATTCCTTGAGGCAGTGATTTGAAGCTGAGAGCCAGTAATATTTGTTGCTATGCTCAGGAGTGCAGTGCTTGTAATTCTGGGAGGTGGTTGTAATTGGTGCAGTTGATGCAGTATGAAGGTTTAAGATAATTGTCTGTTGCTTTGCAGGGCTCTGTTTGCTTTCAATTAATAGAATAAAGATTGCTTTCAAACCAACACAATTTTTATTAAAAAACAACAACTGGAGGAGAGAGTCAAACAAAAAAACACATCAGCACTGAGGGGGATGGGGGAATGGAAGGTCCCAGGAGGAGGTGGGGTCCTGGGACGGTTAAAGATTTGTGTATGTCCAGAGATTGTATCCAACCTTCTCCTTTGGAGTACAGTGCAGCGGGTACTGTACTTCAGGGCTATACTGCAAAGAGACAGGTGTTGAGTACTAGGAGTGCACAGTGCTGGACTGGGATGGGGAGGAAGGGGATGCCGTGAGTACAGACTGGCGCCCGGATGTTGATAAGAATGTGTTGGCAGCGTCTGGGGGGAGGGTGGGAAAGAGTTTTGCGATGGCGCCTGCAGGAGGGGTGGGCACAGAGCTAGTATCGCCTGGAGCATGTCCACTTGGAGCTCCGTAACGTTTAAGAGCCACTCCGTGGTTTCATTCTGGTGTGCTGCATTCTCCTTTCGGTCCCTCTTCTCGCTGTCCCGCCATTCCTTCAATTCCTGTTTTTCGGCTGCGGAGTGCATCATAACGTCACGCAGAAAGTCCTCCTTAGTTCTCTGTGTCCACTTTCTAATTCTGCGCAGCCGTTCAGCTGGCGATAAGAAAGAGGGAGGCTGGGCTCCCAAGGTCATCTCTATGAAGCCAAAACGCAACATTTTACAGAAGCAGTATTGTTTGCAACACATAGAACACTAATTCAGTGATTTAAAACACAGCCACTATTCACATACCTGTCACTAACTGGCTGACCCCAGGCAAGCATACATGAGCCACAAGACCCCCAAAATGGTGAGTAGCTGCAGGAGCAGGGTAAATCAGTGTTCCTGGACCCTACTGTACACTGGGCACATGTCTCTTAGGGAGAGCCAGCACTGTAAGGGTGGCCTGATAATCATTCCTGGCCCCACATTTTCCACGGGCTGTGTCCATTATGGAAGAGCTCGCTGCTGAGGGTGAGCAGGGAATCAAGGGAGGGTCTTCTCCAAGACTGCAGCTTCTGCCCTGGCCCTTATGCGGCTCACCTGTATGCAGCAATGGTGTCGTGTGTGTCGTTTTCTCTCCCCCGTGATGGCACAGTGACACATGAAAATTACCGTTAATGGGGCAAGAAACAAAGCATCATACAGACACAAGCCTGCTTTCTACAACCCTCCTGCCCCCAGAAACTCACTTCAGTGATTCCCAATATCAAATCAACGTACCAGGGGCCTCCTCTCCTGTTTGTGCTTCGCCAAAATCCGACAGCTGTGACTGGCTAGCCTCATCCGGGGTAGAAAAGAGCTCCTGGCTGTGTACATCTCTGACCTCTGGGTCGTCCTCTGCCTCTGGGTCCCCCTCCGAATCCTTGTCCAAGATTTCATCCTGGCTCGATCCAATCTCGACTGGCACATGAGCCACCAAAGTATCCACAGTGGCCTTCGCAGTGGAGGTGGGGTCGCCACTGAGTATCGTGTCCAGCTCTTTGTAGAACTGGCAGCTCGTGGGCGCAGCACTGGAGCAGCAGTTTGCCTCCTGCGCCTTGGGTTAGGCGTTCTGCAGCTCCTTCACTTTTACCCAGCACTGCATTGTTGTCCCGGTTGTGGCCCCTTTCTGTCATGCAACGTGAAATCTGTCCGTAGGTATCATAATTCCTACGGCTGGAGTGCAGCTAGGACTGGAAGCCTCCTCTCCCCAAATGCTGATGAAGTCCAGCAGCTTGGCATTGCTCCAAGCAGGGGATCGCCTCGTGCATGGAGCAGGCATAGCCACCTGTAAAGATGTGATGAGACCACTGCACGCATCACTGAGCAAACAGGAAGGAGACTTTCAAAATTCCAAGGAATTTACGGGGTGGGGATGACGGTTGGTGCCCTGAGGGCAGGGCAGTAGAGTTCAAACCGATGACCAGAGTGGCAAGAACAGGCATTGTGGGACACCTCCAGGAGGCCAATCACAGCGCAGTAATCGACCAGGATGTCTACACTGGCACCACAGCGCTGTAGCCCTGGCACAGAAAGCTGTACGCCTCTCAGGGTGGTTTTTTTACAGCACTGCAACTGTGCAGTTTCTGCGCACTAAGTGGGTTGGCAGCATGTACACCTCAGGCGTTACAATGCAAAAAGCTGCTTTACTGCGCAGAAGCTTGCCAGTGTAGACAAGACCTAAGTTTACAATGCTAATCTTAGGAACAGATAATGGAGGTGGGGAGCTTTTTCTCATAACTCATTTCTTTTGATATGATAGAATTTTACATTCACTTTGACCAGATGTAAATAACTACAGAAGTTGCAACTCTGGTAGGGTTACCATATTTAAAAAATAAAAAAAGAGGACACTCCACGGGGCCCTGGCCCCGCCCCTTTCCCACCCAACTCTGCCCATTCCCCGCCCCTTTCCCAAAGTCCCCGCCCTAACTCCCCCTCCTCCCTCCCAGCCACGCGAAAATGCTGCCCAAGCGCTACCGGCTTCACGGTTTGCCGGGCAGCCCCCAGACCCTGCGCCCCTGGCCGGCGCTTCCCGGAGCGCTCGGACAGCTCGGCTCTTAAACAGAGCCAAAGAGTCAGGGGAGGAGCAGAGCAGCCGGGGGGGGGGAAGTGCCCGGCCGGTATTTCCCCGGACATGTTCGGCTTTTTGGCAATTCCCCCCGGACGGGGGTTTGATTACCAAAAAGCCGGACATGTCCAGGAAAAACTGGACGTATGGTAACCCTAAACTCTGGAGAAGCACAGGCCTGAAAAGTTTTAAGCTCGGGTGAGCTGATGAGCAGAACCAAAGCAGCATCATGAAAATGAGTTAGCAGACCAATAGTTCCAAATGACATACACTTTGTGTATAAGTATTGCTTTATTTTTCTTTCCAAGCTCTGCATGTTTTCTGTTATGCAGAGCTACTGCTCCCAAATGCTTTGTTGCTACCTTCCATTCCATGTGAATGTTTGCAAATTTCAGGATGATCAAAATGAAACTCCAAGCCAGAGAATAGGGGTGAACTTCAATCTTTGTGCATATTGAGAAGGGCTTCTCCCCATATGGACTTTTCAAAACACTCTTCTAAGCAAAATGAGGGAAATATTGTTATAAAAGAGCAGAACCAGAAATAACTCTTAAGAAATTTTTGCCCAAAGCATCTTAAGCGGCAACTAATTTTGGGTGACCCAGTTCTTGAGTGCTCAACTTTAGACATCTAAAGGCTGATTTTTATTGTTTTGGTTTTTTTTAAATGCAGAGCATCCACATCTGCAACTGAAGTCAATAGAAGTTAGGGGTCCTCAGCACCTCTGATAATCAGCTCCAAGGTGTCAATCTTAAAATTAATAGACATTTCTGAAAATGTTGGTTTAATTGTTTTGTTGATGCAAAAATCAGCAAATAGAATCTAATTTCTGTTCTATGCCAGAATTGCTGGGATTGAACAACTCGAACGTACCAAACTTCATCTGACTGAAATGCTGGTGATTCATTTATGTCCACTGGGTAAGAATACTAGCTGTTTTAAAGGTGCTATATTTTAATTAATATAGGCCCTCTAACACTGCCTGCCCTCTAAAGCTGGCCAAAAATTTTTTCTCAGGATCCTAGAACTCAATGAAGTGCAACCTGTGTGAAGCCAGCTGGCAGCTTTACACTGGGCACAGGAGAGTGTCAGTGTAGTTTTTTTGAAGCCAGCTTTTTCATAACTGACCAGCCTGTCTTCACAGACCCCTGGGTATAGTAACACAGAAAGCAAGGGTTTTTTTGTTTTTTTGTTTTCATTTTTTTAAATACCTGCTCCCAACTGATCAAAATCTGTTTTAGCTAAAGATTGCAGGTGACTAAAAAGACCTTTGCTGAATGTAGTTGCATTGACAACCTATGTGGTGCACAAGTTAGTACATAGGTGAAGCAGGCATACAAGAATTGTGTATTATATTAAAATATTATCCCTTTGAAAGGTAAATTTGTCAAAATCACTTCCTGCACGGTAACTTAGCAAATATAGGAACTATCATAGTGTATCAGACCCAAGGTCCATTCCATCTAGTATCCTATCTCTGACTGTGATGAGAACCAGGTGCTTCAGAGGAAGGTGTCAGAACCTGGTAGTAGTAATAATACTTTGTTCTCTTACAGCATGTTTCATTAGTGGATCTCAAAGAGCTTTACAAAGTTGGTTAGCATTGTTATCCTTATTTTACAAATGGGGAAACTGAGGTACAGAGAGTAGAAACAGTATTACCTAGCTGCTGAGTGGGGAGTAGAACCCAGGTCTTTTGAATCCCAGGCTAGTGCTCTGGCCACTAAATCATGCTGCTAGTATCCTCCCCACCTAGTCAGATCCTAGTCTCTTAGAGCTAGGTTTAGGCCCTGATGCACAAAATTTAATATCCCTTCAAAAAATGTGCTACCATTTAGTACGATAATCCTGAATATTCTTGATATCCATGTACATATCTAACCACTTTTTAAATCTTGCTAAGTTTTTGGACTCAATGACTTCCTAGGGCAACAAGTTGCATAATTTAATCACACATTTTATCTGTTTTGATTTTCCTACCTAATTTCATTTAGTGCCCCTTGCTCTTGTTTTATGAGATTGGGAAAATCTGTTCTCTCTACCAATCTTTTCTATACCACTAATAATTTTATATATTTTTATCATGTCCCTTCTTTCTTTAGCATATTCCTTATTACAACTTGTTTAAATTTTTTAAAGACTTTTGTAGGGAAAACTATTCATTTTCTCCTAATCCATGATTAACATGTTACAGACTCTCTTACCGCTGAGTCAAGCCCTGTTTTGCTTATCTGTTGCATGGCCACGGGAGATGATAGCTACAATAGAACCTCAGAGTTACGAACTTACGGGTCAACTACACACTGCGTTTGGAACCCGGAGTATGCAATCAAGCAGCAGCAGAGACTTCCCCCCACTAAAAAAAAAAAGAAAAAACTAGTACAGCACTGTGTTAAATGTAAACTGCTAAAAAAATAAAGGGAAAGTTTTAAAAAAATTGACAAGGTAAGGAAACTGTTTCAGAGCTTGTTTCATTTAAATTAAGATGGTTAAAAGCATTTTTCTTCAGCATAGTAAAGTTTCAAAGCTGTATTAAGTCACTGTTCAGTTATAAACTTTTGAAAGAACTGTAACGTTTTATTCAGAGTTATGAACAACCTCCATTTTCAAGGCGTTTGTAACTCTGAGGTTCTACTGTACTTATTAAACAAAGACAAAATGTGTATGTTTTTCTTAAAACAAGGTCTTTAAACAGCTGCACTCAATGAAGTATGTGCACTCTATTGTGCTTAAATTGACCATTTTAATACCCTTCTGTACTGCTCCACTCTGATTTGTCAGCCTGTCCAAGTCTGCATTCTGGAAACCATCCAGTGACTATGAGCCGAGCATTGTTCCCCCTGAGATTTTTGAGTTAAGGTATTTTTGCCTTCTCTTGTGAACCAGTAATAGAAAAGGTGCATGCTGTGGAAACCTTTTTATTGCAGCGTAATATAGATAATTCTCTTTGCAATTATTTCACTTCATGGAAATATTGTTTAACTCTTAATTTTATGTAACATAGCTTTTCATTACTACTAATTATATTATGTATCCTCCCCATCATACAAAGACCGAGTAAATTAAGTCCTCTGCCATGAAGAGTTTACAATCTAATTAAAATGTGATGTTACCAGTGAGTCTAACAATCAATCAGAAAAACAAGGTCAGGAAGATGGGGGAAAACAGTAATAAGAATGTTTACATGCCCTACAGACTAATTTGAGGAGAGTTTTCCATGCATAAAAAGAGGCATTGAAGAAAGGTGGACAAACAGGCAGTGGGGAGGCTAAGTGCTTGGATTAGGCTGCTGTGAAGTGGTGCAGCATAGCAGCACTTCTTTCATGCCATATTGTTCTTCAGATTTTAACCTTTCTTTTTTTAAAGTAAGTCTCTAGGTATTACAGTTGCTGAGATACACTTTGTATTTGAGGAACAGAATGGAGTAGTAAAGGGGCAAGGGAATGCAGTGGGCAGTGAGACGGGACAGGGACCAGGGAATGTGGGGAAATACAAGACTGGTGTAGAAGGAGCTGTTTCCTGTAAAGTGCTGAAAACTCTGTGTGGGAGATGAGGGTGCCCAGCACTTTATAGGATCCTTTCTTGCTCAAGAGGGATTTAGAATTGAGTGTTCACCATTGCTGCTATCTTGAGAACAGGATTAGGAAAGAGCATTTGCTTTAGGTGACTTAAAGCAGGTTCCTGAGGTATTTTAGGAGTTTTACTTTTCCTTGCACAGTTCCCCTAAGCTTCAAGAAGGCCCTTCAAACTTTCCTAGAAACGGCTGTCATGGAGCTGTGCAATAGGTACCTGGCAGGCAATGCAGTTGCATAATGTAGAACAGCATGAGTGTGAAGGTGTTGCAGAACTGTACATGAAACAGCATGGTTAGTTTATGGATTGGACTTTTGTTATTTACATTACTGTTTTACATTACTGTTGTTCTACTAATTCAGTTACCTGTGGTTCAGTTCTCTAGCGTACACAAGGTCAGATCGACTCCATTTTGAGTATGTCTGAAATATAGATTCATTAATTGTACTAATATAACTTCTAGTTACGATTTTTTGAAAGACAAATAAGCTTTGTTTTCCTATTTGTAATTAACATTACAAAATAGTTTCACTAGATCTCTCTAGGAGCATGAGTGGTGCTGTTAGTCTTAATTTCTTTAAGGAAACAAAACATGACTACAATATTTATTTTGGGTGCTTTTATCTGGTGCTTTCAAAAAGAATGGTTTTCTGTTCTCTGTTTCTGTTTGTGAAGAGAGAGATTGCATCAAAATACAAGACAATAGCCAATCTATATTATACTAAATTGACATGATAGTAAAAGTGTTGGATGGCACCAAAGACTATTAGAAACATTAGGATCTATAATTCTGCACTAGAGGAAGCCATTACTGCATATATTTAGGGCCAGTCTGTGCTAGGGAATTTTAACATTAAATTCCCACTGGCTCTGGCTCTGGTTCTGTGCCACCAATTTGGAGTTTCACCAGCTTCCAGCATTTTTACTACAATGTTTATTAAATCACAATATAAGGCAAAAACAAATCTATAGCATGCTAAATTGACACGATAGTAAAAATGCTGGATGTCACCGGAGACTTTTTGGCATAAGGGCTTCCACAATAGGAAACATTAGTAAAAAGTTCCTGGTGTAGATCTGGTCTTAACCAGTGTATTGAATACTTCCATAGTTAGAGGAGGGGGGTGGGATAGCTCAGTGGTTTGAGCATTGGCCTGCTAAACCCAGGGTTGCAAGTTCAATCCTTAAGGGGGCCATTATAGGGATCTGGGGCAAAAACCTGTCTGGGGATCAGTCCTGTTTTTGCAGGGGGTTAGACTAGATGAGGTCCCTTCTAACCCTGATACTCGATGATTCTAGACAAAGCTTGCCTTGGAGCATAAGAATTCCTCAAGAGTTCAAGTCCCATCTGGTATTTCATTGTTTTAATCAAGGAAAGTATTCATTATTCCTCAGTTTTGTGTATCCCCTAAGTAGAGACGTTCATTTCTTCCTAGTTCTTTTATGTTCTCTGTTGAGTATTTTTGTAATGTGGTAGAGCCTGGAAACCCCATTTGGGGATCTGGGCTCCATGCTACTAGATACTCTATGTTCATATAAACCAAAAGATTTAAATTCTTTAAACTCTATGGGGCACAGACTAAGTCCAATGAGATCCACTGTATGCATAGACAGTGCAATGCTGCCTAGGTGACTTAGGATGCCTGTGCTGACCTATATTGTGCAATTTTTTAAAGTTATAGATCCTAGTTATGTTTTCCCCTGACGTCTCCCATTGTGGCATGGACCACACCCATCTTTTGGTGTAAGTGAATACATTTGGATATTGTGGGGTGCATAATTTTTTGAGTTAGCTCTAATATAGCATTATACCATATAGGCACTTTGTCACAAATGCTTGTGTGCTAAATCAATCAAATTGGATCTATTGTATTCACTCTGCATCACACTGGTCTTATAGCATATAGAAGAATCCTCTTATATTTATTTAAAACATTCTGAATTCATTTAGGTCATCTATGTTAATGACTGAACATCGGTGTCAAGCTGATTCCCCCACTCTGGCACTTTGAGTGCAGAAGGTGGGGGCCCGCAAGGATTCTAAAAATTAATACAGATCACTCCAGGCTTGTATTAAACTCTCAGGTTACAGCTTTTCTCTGACCTTGGATGGATAGATGCTGCCACCACCCAAGTGTAAAACCCCTTTGAGACGTCCTTGGGAATTCCTTCCTGTGCGGTACCCTCAAGCCCTTTCACCCCCCGCCCCCCCCCCCCTTCTGGGGAAGAGCTGAGAAAGGAAAAACATTGGAAATCAGCTGTTGCCACCAGCTAATTAAACAACATGTGCACAAACCTCTTAGGACACAGAACTCCAATCCTGTTCTTAAAAAAAGTAAATTTTATTTAAAAAAAAGAAAGAAAAATACATCTGGAAACTCAGGCTATTGCTAGATTTTAAAAGAGCAAATACAAGGATTAAGCACCAAAAATAGCTTTCTTAAGGTCCAGCTTAAAGGTTACAAGCAAAACAAAAGCACCTAGGGTTAGCACAGAGGAATCCACAAGCCATAAAGAAATAAAAGAGAATCTAATTGCATCTTCCTAGACATTTCCTGGTCTACTTACATATCTGGGGTTTTAAATGAGTAGTTTCTAGTTAGGATATAGATGATTTTTCATACCTGGCCCAAAGCTTCTTACAGCATCGCTGCAGATCTTCTCCCCGAGAACAACAACAGACAGACAAAAGGGGAGTATTGTTTCAGTTTAAAGTTCTAGCCTTCCCATTGGCTCTTTTGGCCAAGTGCCCACTTACTTCCTTTTACCTATGCATTGCAGTGAGCCTTTTAACCATTTACAGGTAACGCAAGTAGAGAATAGCTACTAAGAGGGATTTTTTAGCTAGCTGGCTAGCTGGGTCCATAAAAGGAAGCTACCCCCGCCCCCTTCATTTATCACAACCTATAAATATGAGACTCTATAAACCAAGGTACTTGGTAATAGGTGAGCTAAATATATCATAAAAATTAACCAGGATTTAGGGAAGATGTAAAAGGTACAGTAGGCATCCAAGTGTTTACAAATTTGATACAAGATCGGAGTTGAGGTGAGTTAATATTGTTTACTAGATGGAAGTCATCCAGATGAAGAGCTGGAAGAATTCTAATAAACTATTTAGAGTCTGATGAAGTCTTAAGAACTTGTGTCAATGCAGAGAGCATCAGAGAAGAACAGACAGTGAGAGGTCATTTTAGAATCGGGTGATATCAGTCCAGTTTTTTTTTAAAAATTGAGACTTAAGCTGGCCAGTTAATAGCTATTAAAAATACAAAGGGTGTTATTTTTAAAAGCACTTCAATGACTTAGGAGCACAAGTCCTATTGAAGGCACTGTTGAAAATTGTCTTTTAATGGGACTTAATAGTTAGCACTTGGGAGTGGTGGCAGCAAAACCAGATCTAAGCTGGTAATTCAGTTTAGAGGTTCACATGCAGGCCCCCATATCTGTACTCTAAAGTCCAGAGTGGGGATGAAACTTATGACACCTTATAACGTCGTTTGGCAGCCGCCTGCTTTGTCCATTGCTTGCAGGAAGAGCAGCCTGTTGCAGCTAGCTGTTGAGGGCTTAGAATCTGGGTGGACCAGCAGCCCCCCCTTTCAGCTCCCCGCTCCCCTAAGTTCCCTGTGCAGCAGCTGCCCAGCTGGCTATCAATTGCGGGCAGTTCAGATGTCCCTCCGCCCACTGCCATGTGCTGCTCCTGTCCTCTGCCTTGCAGCTGCTCTTGGGAGCCTCCTGCTTGCTGTGCAAGGGGGGGGGGCTAATGTCAGGGTTTCCCCCTCTCCCCTGCTCCTGCACCCCACTTACCCCTTCTCCATATAGAGCAGGGTGGGGACACTGATGGAGAGAGACAGAGAGAGCTTGGGGCAGCAGCTGATGTCTCAACTCCCGATAGACCTAAAAAGACAATGTACTGACGAGTGGGGTCAGCATACTTAAAGGGGCAATGTGCATCTCTCTCTCTCTCTCCCACACACAGGGTGTGTGTCTCTGTTTGCCATGCTGTCTCCCCACATTGGTGCTGCCTTGTAGAGTGTGAGGCTCCATTAACAACATTTTAACCCTTGAAGGCTCAGCCAAAAGCTAGTTCATCATTTAGCAGTAAGGCATTCCCCGGGGAAATATCTCACTCTCTTCCACCCCCTCAACCAAGCTTCACAATCGTCATCGCTGTGTATAGTATTAAAGTGTTTGTTTAAAATGTGGGGGGGGGGGGGTGTATATTTTTTTCTCTGGTGAAAAAAATTCCCTGGAACCTAACCCCACCCATTTATATTAATTCTTATGGGGAAATTGGTTTTGCTTTCCAATGTTTCGCGTAAAGTCATATTTTTCAGGAACATAACTACAACGTTAAGCGAGGAATTACTGTACTGCAATGTTGTATGGTAGTGAAACATGGGTGCTGACAGAGGAGCAGCAACTGTCTGTCATGGAGAGGGCGATAGAAAGAAGAATTCTGGGAATTTCAATCCACGACCGAGTCCCCAATGAAGAGATCAGACAGCAGAGTGGAGTGCTGAACGTCGTTGTTGAGAGCAGGCATAGTAAAATGCGATAGGCCAGGCATATAGTGAGGCTCACTGACAATCGATGGACTAGCAGCTGCACTCGGCCAAACTCCAAAGAGATGGGAAGATGTTACCATGAAAAGACATGGCCGCACATGGAGAAGGAAGGCCATGATACAAGGAGAATGGAAGACGTGTTGTGATTGGTGCAATCGAGACGAGGGCTGAAGGACCAATCGATCAAGGTGAACTTCTAGTAATAAATAGTCTCAGAAATGTGTTTTGGAAATTTAATGAAACATCTATATACAGAAGGAATACTGCTAATGTAATGTGTGGTTTGGTATTTAACTGCATTTCTATTAAATTTTATCTCAAACAAGTTTCTACAGAATTATTTACAGAACATTGTACAGCGATCAGCTATATTACCAACATGTTGTGAAATAAAAATGGATATGACCATTCTTTCAAGATAGCTTTCCTGACATAGTTCTCAGTTTAACAACAAGACCTGTAAAAATGATTTAGTGTTCAAAGTATTATACAAATTATTTTGACAAAAAATAGTGAGCATATAGTTTTCATTCCTAGTCATGAAAACTATTTATCTTCCAAAGGTTGTCTTGATCTGAAGTGATATAACTGCAGTGTAGAAGGTTCGTGCCGGGGCTCGACCCTCCTGGGCAGGAGGGGAGCCACACCGACTCACTACTGGTGGAACAAACAACCAGTTAGTTCAGGGCTCAGGCCCTCTGGTGCAGGGGCTGAGCAACAATACACAGTTAGGGGGCTCAGGCCCTTTGGTGCAGGGACTGAGCACCAGTACAACAGTGAGTTTCGTAGGCCCATGCCCTGGATCAGGGCGGGGCACAGATAGTCACAACTCCGGCCCCTTTGGTGCAGGGGCTGAGCAACAATCAGTTTGGTAGCTCAGGTGACGCCGGGCTCAGGCCAGTCCAGCAACATCGGTTCCTCTGGTCCGGGGCTTGGGGGCAGGTCTGGCAGCTCCTCGGGGAAATCCGGCCACTGAGGCTCCGGCGGCTCCTCCAGGTAACAGCAGGGGCGGAGGGGCTCTGGGGGCTCCTCGCCTTCGTAGTTGTTGCGGGGCAGGTCCGACGGCTCCTCCCAATGATGGGAGCGGACGGGCTCCGGCGGTTCCTCCTCGTAGTGGGTTCAGGGTAGCTCCAGCCAGTTAGGGCAACAGCCTCGAGCCTCGGAGGTCTCCCGGCCGGGAGCTCCCGGCCGCACGTCTGCTCGCTGCGGTGGCTGGGGCCTCACTGAACTCTGGTGGCCAGCTTTTATACCTCCTGTACCGCCCCTTGACTTCCGGGGGGCGGGAACAGGAGTTGGTGACTCCGCCCACTTGGATGTCTGTAAGGGCTCTCCCTCTGCTGGGCAGGAGGGGAGCCACACCGAGTCACTACATGCAGGCTAGTAACCTCCTACCGTCAATCCAACCCTAACCCAGTCCCTTGACCCCTTAAGCCCCACCCCTTGACCCCTCAAACCCTGCCCACCTGTCACAGGTATTACTTCCAGGGTAAAAGCGGCCACATGACTAGAAGCAAGGTGCCTTATGTGACCCCTCTAAGAACTCCTCCCACCGTCCTCTACCAATCAGAATGGGTTTTGCCCTGATAGGACCTCCCAGAGAGGAGACTTGACCAATCAGGGTGAGTCCTGGGGCGGGGTGACCTGTTCCGAAGTGGGTCGTGTTACCCCTCTAAGAACTCCTCCCAACACCCTCTGCCAGTCAGAGTGCAGCACCATTACCCCAGAAGTCCCAGCTCCGGGCAGAAGAGGCCATCTCTTACCAAGGACATGTGTTTTAGAAACTGTGGAAAGGCTGCTGAGAGGAAACGTGGACTCCTTAACCACCCCCGTGAGAACTTCGGAGTTTGTTTTAGACCTGAGCACCTTTGGACGTGTGTGGAGAAAGCGCTACATCAGTGACAGTTCCGAGGAGGACCCTTTGACTCAACCATTGATGGATACGTTGGAATCCAACCCCAAAACCCTTGTGAGGCACCCCGATGAGTGTGACGGCCTCTCATTGTTCAAGCCCCTAGAGGTGGAAGGTGATCATGGCTTGGAGGAGTCACCGGCGGACAAGGTGAACGGAAAAGACGTTGCTCAGGTAAATGAATGATTAAGAAGCGACAGTCAAGGCAGGGCCAGCTCTAACTTTTTTCCACCCCAGGCAAAAAGAAGAGTGCCGCCCCGCCGTACCCCCCGCCGTGAGCAACGCACAGCTGAACCCGCCCCCACCAGCGCCGCCGAAATCCCTGCCCCCCACAGCACCACGCTGCCCGAAGCCCCGCCCCCTCCAAGCACCGCGCCGTGCCCCCCCTCCGAGCGACGTGCTGTGCCAACCCCCCTCCAAGCGCTGTGCTGCCTGAAGCCCCTGCCCCCCGTGCGCCGCGCAAGCCCCCGCTCCCCCAGCGCCGCGCCGCCCGAAGACCCGCCCCCTCCGAGCACCGCACCAAGCCCCCGCCCCCCACTGAGCGCTGTGCTGCCCGAAGCCCCACCCCCTGTGCACCGCGCAAGCCCCCGCCCCCTCGGCACCGCGCCACCCGAAGCCCCTCCCCCTCCAAGCGCCATGCCGCCCGAAGCCCCTGCCCTCCTCCGAGCGACACGCCATACCAAGCGCCTGGCCCCCTCCGAGCGACGCGCCAAGCCCCCACCCCTCCTCCAAGCGCTGTGCTGCCCGAAGCCCCACCCCCCGTGCGCCGCTATGCAAGCCCCCGCCCCCTCGGCACCGCGCCGCCCGAAGCCCCGCCCCCTTCAAGCACCGCGCCGCCCGAAGCCCCTGCCCCCCTCCGAGCGATGCCCCCCCGCTCCCCTCCAAGCGACACGGCATGCCAAGACCCTGCTCCCCCTCCGAGTGCCGCGCCAAGCCCCCTGAGCGCCCCGCAGTGTAAGCACCCCACTGCTTGTTGTTAATTTATGCAATCCCTGGTTCCTAGCCCCATTATACCCCATCCTCGACCGTCGCTTCTTAATCATTCATTTACCTGAGCGACGTCTTTTCTGTTCACCTTGGCAGCTGGTGACTCCCCTAAGCTATGATCGCCTTCCACCTCTAGGGGGTTGAACAATGAGAGGCCGTCACACTCATCGGGGTGCCTCACAAGGGTTTCGGGGTCGGATTCCAACGTATCCATCAACGGTTGAGTCAAAGGGTCCTCCTCGGGACTGTCACTGATGTAGCGCTTTCTCCACACAAATCCAAAGGTGCTTGGGGCTAAAACCAAGTCTGAAGTTCTCACAGGGGTGGTAAAGAAGTCCACGTTTCCTCTCAGCAGCCTTTCCACAATTTCTAAAACATGTGTCCTTGGTAAGAGATGGCCTCCTTTGCCCGGAGCTGGGACATATGGGGTAATGGTGCTGCACTCTGACTGGCAGAGGGTGTTGGGAGGAGTTCTTAGAGGGGTCACACGACCCACATCCGGACAGGTCACCCCGCCCTGGAACTCACCCTGACTGGTCAAATCTCCTCTCAGGGTGGTCCTATCGGGGTAAAACCAATACCGAGGAGGAGTTCTTAGGGGGAGGGTCACATGACATACCTTGCTGCGGATCATGTGGCCTTCTTGACCCCGGAAGTAACACCCCCTGGGGGACTTCCTGTGACAGGTGGGTGGGGTCTAAGGGGTCAAGGGGCAGGGTTAAGGGGTCAAGAGGCTGGGTTAGGGTTTTATTGACGGTAGGGCCCTTATACTACTCAGGTTTACAGTATTATACAGATTTTCCCTTCTTCATTTTGCTCAGGTGATGTTTGTGTGCTCAAGGAACATCTGCCTTTGTGAGTGTTAAAATTCTCCCTTGAGGTCTGAGCAACAGTTTTTGTGGGTTGCTCATTTGTGCAAAGAGATCTTGAACTAGATTCCATGGGTTCAATAGCTGTTTCTGCTTGGCACTGTTGAGCATCATCTACCTGCAACACAACAAAAAATAGTCTTGTTAAGTACCAGCAGGAAGTGAGAGACTCATTCCAAGCAACCGAATACCATGAATTGGCAGACACCCGCTAAATGCAAGAATCTTCAGTGTTTATAGTGATCACTTTGAAAATACAACAGTGCTGTGCAGAATGCTTTACAGCAACTACCTACTCCTCACCACGTTCAAGTTTTACAAATCGCAAGTCACATAATATAACAAGGTATAGGCAAAGCTAAGGAGTAGTACACAGTAATTCCTTGTCTTGTCTATTCTTGCTCAATCACTAATCTGCAGAACTGTATTTTGAGATATGTAATTTAAGTTTAATTACTCATATTTCATAATGAATTGTAAATGTCCTATAGGGTATTCTGTAAATATAATAGCACTTGAAAAAGTTTTTTCGTCCTGAAGCATTTACACTGGCCTGCAGAGGACATCTTGTCCAGATGATCTGCTGTTCAACACTAGCTTTGTAAACTGTTGAAAAATTTCACAATATTTATACCTTTGGGGTTATCTCAAATTCCAGTCCCCACTGCTATTACAATCATCCTTGTCTCCCCTGCACTTCCCACCAAATTCTGACATGATTTTAGCATCAATTAGTTAAAACTTAACTAGTTATAAATGTGTGCTTCAAGACAATTGAAATCCCAAATGCCACAGCTTCTGATAGTGTAGGTAATTGGTCTCAATTCTCATCCCACTTACACTGATGTGGGTCCTGTGTGAGAGATGAGCATCAGGGCTTATCCTTCTAGCGCCGATACTTATCAAAATAAAAGCTGTTAAAATGTTGATGTCAAGTGGAAAAAGGGAAGACAGTCCTTACAGTTCCGTAATTGTAATAGTAACTTGAGAAATATAAGGCTAAGTCTAAAAATAAATGATTTTTACCACTGAAAGCAGACACTGTGGAAGCATTCCTTTTTAGACCTAAGAGTTGTGGAGATAGTGTGCCACCTCTCTAATTGTTCCGTCACTCTAACAGTGTTTTTTTAGCAATGGGCAAAATCTCAGCTTGTGGACATGCAGTTACCAGTGTCTGGTTGCGGCTATCACAATACAAGCATTAAGACAAAGTTCAGTACCAGAACTTCTAAAGAATGAGATCAATTTTCATTCCAGTGTCCTCAATAATTAAAAGCAAAGGAAAAAAATCAGATCACGTTTGCATAAGGACTGCGAAATGACTTTAGGGTCTGGCCCTAAAAAATGAAAACTCTGGGAACAGAATCTCTCTTTAAACAATTTGTTTAAGCATGATTGTTTTTGTAGAGATTGTTACTTAAAGAATGATTTTGTGTGTTGTTTAAATTGGCTAAGTTCACAGCAATGCAACAGCAAAAACAAAATTGTTACCAGCATATATTACTGGCAAAGCTAGTAGGATCATTTATTATTAAGGTTACCTGTCTCCTCCCATTACAAGACCCTGTTTTCTGCTGCTTATAACTTTACAAACTTTAATTGCTTGGGCTGAAATTTTCCATGCTGTATGTCTGCCTCATGCTCTTTTTCTTCGGAGGTGGGGGACAGAGGCAGAATTTCAGCCAAAATGGTTAAGCTATTCCCAAGAGCAAGGCTAGGGAAATCTACATTTTTCTCATATTAAAATATTCTGGCAACTTTTCTTTGAAAAGCTCCATGCGTTGGAGCAGGGACTTATCATTTGGCAGGGAGTGGCCTTTGTGTCAGAGAATGTGCTTTTTGCCATCCCCAGGAAAACCTGACCAAATTTGGCCAAATTAGAAGCCTTTGAAAAAAATCACAGTTCACAGACGCTCAGTAGAGAGAATTCTTAGATTTTTAGCAGCTAAAATCCCTGAAGATTTCATCCTCGCTGCGTATACTTGGATCTCGCACAGCTCTTAGTGCTAACCAAACTGCGCATGAGCTATTCCCCACAGAGTGACTGCACATGTGCCATTTCCCCCACAGCTCCTGGATATGAAAACACAGCACTGAGCCATCCTCACAGAGCAACTGATATGCTCCAACCCAGGCCTACAGGGGTCAACGCCAGAGTTTCCCTGCAACGGTTCTTCCCAGCTGCTTTGGGCCAAGCACCAGAACTGAGAGAGGAACCTTTCTTTCCTGGACTCCCAATGACCCCTCCAAGCTGGTGCACATGCACGGTGGTGGAGGAAGATACTGGACTCAAATGCAGAGGGGACAAAAGGCAAATGGGGGGGTGGAGTTGGGAGGGCAGACTGGGACAAGGAGTATGCCAAGATTGGGACTGGAACGGGGGTGAGGGGAGGGGGCCAAGGACAGGGAGCCAGTAGGCGAGGCTAGGACTAGAAGACTATGAGAGAAGGCGGGGGTACGGGGAAAGGAATGTGTAGGAGACACTGAGAGAAGACACAGAGCTAAGAGGAGGAGGAGGAGAGAACTGGGGCTGGCTGAACAGAGAGATTGGGACAAGGAGCCTTCATTCCAGCATATCCAAACTTTTGAGTGCTTTTGTATGTAATCCACCTATGCACGCACACACGCACCCCCTGCTCTAGGCAGCCAGGTCTTTCAAGAAATAATCAAATATTTGTGATGAGCATTGAAGTGGGAAGATTTACCTCATTTCTATTTACCAAGTTAATGAGCACTTGGCATGAGATCACAGATTTGATCATACCAACAATTTTAAGTGTACCATTATGCCCAGATCTTTGTTATATGCCACGCTTTATTGATTGTATTTACATTGATGACCTTGCCTTCACTATATTCAGATAGAAAGGAGGTGTGAATAACACGGCATATCTTCAAACTCACTTGGAGAGATAAATACATTATGTGCATTGCCCATGCCCTGCACATTCAGATACATTTTTAAGATCAGTTACCTTTTGTGATTTGCTGCCACCAGCTGTTGGTTTACAGATCTCCCCAAGATTATCTGACCTGCCTTTTCGTAAAAGTTGGGAAGACAATTTTCGGCTTTGGGCAGCAAGACGGGGACTGGTCCTTAGGTTTAGAGTTGTTCTGCACAAAATGTAAGGGTCGGTTTTCACAATAGGAATATCAGCAAGCCCTAAAAAATAAACAGCTTCTATTAACCAAGGTTGCTTAAATTACTTTATTGTTCTAATCAATCTGATCTTGCTCATTTCAAGATGGAGATCACAACTGGTAATAATTTAAGAAAGTAAAATGGCATTTACTCACTGAATAAAATATAATGGGGGAATTATTAGGACTATCTTGCGTTCCTAGAATTTTATAGGTGAACTCAGGCAAGGGTGTGCATCTGTGCAACAACAGCTCTACTAAAATGGCAAAAAGCGTTTTCCCCAAGAAAATGTTCTCTTTTCCCTTTAAAGGAACACCATTAACTGGAAAATCATTTCCATCTGAAAATGATGTCTCTTCTACTGTTCTAAGTGGAGCTGGCCATAGGGCGACACCTTTCGAGGTTTCAAAATTTGTTTTTATTCTAGATTGGAATGAAAACATAAGCCTTTCAAATGCTTTCACAAAATGAAATTGAATCAAAAACATCAGGTTTTCAATTTGGGGGCCTTCCTCCTTGCAAGAGTCCACTTTGCACCTCAGAAACCTTCCCAGCAAAAACTTTGTCTGAATCAATACATCTCCGTGAAACATTTCGGCTTTGACAATGCAGCACATTTCAATGAAAAAACATTTAGTTAAAAATGTTTAAGCAAAAATTTCCCCCCTTCCTCTCAACCAGAAGAAAAAGGTGTTTTATACTGGGAATGGCTGGGCCTAGAATCCCTCTCTTTTTGCCAGAGGTCTTTTGCAAAGTTTTTGGAGGAGTCCCAAAGTCAACAACATGTATCTAGACTGATTTTCAAAACTACAACCTGATATTAGGATTCTGGATTTCAGAATTTTTGGCTGTTTTGCTTTTGTCATCAAATACTACAAAACTGTACAGATGGGAAGACATCACACGGACCAAAAAACAAAACCACTAGAAATTACATATATCTACAACAAAAGATATTAGACCCCTATAGCCTTAATTGTATACTAGGGCTTTTTTTTAAAGCACATGCGGCTAAACTCAGCTCTGACAAGCAGTTGACTTAAATGGACTTATGCAACCTATACGAGGGCTGAATCTGGCCGATGATGTCCAAGTTTTTACAATGCTTCCAAGTCACACATATGACAACACGATTCTCTAGATAAGCGTGCGCGCGCACACTCCCCACCAATGTGGTCTCTTCTCCTCTAAAGAAGTAACAATTACCTTTTTTCACCACCTCTGGGAGTCCGTCTAGCTCATACTCTGGCTCATTCTCATGTAGGGAGATGGCAACCTCATCAGCACCTGACCAAAGGAAAGAGTCATTACCTGTACAAATAACTTTAAGGAGACTCTGGAAAGATGAGTTTAGAATGCAATGATCTCAATCATTCATTTGTTAATTAAGTACATAAGATGTGTGCTTGTGCAACCACAGGAAACTATACCAAATAAAACAAACCAGACATCATGTAAAGGTTACTTTACAGAAGCGATCTCTGTTGATACCATATTTACTGTCAGGGTGCTGGGTACCCCGATTCTTTGGAATCTGCCCCTGGACACACAATGCATGGGCAACATTAATTCTGGCATTTCCTAACTTTTAAGTGCTTAACATTACCACCTTATCATTACTTTAGCAATTTTGGGGTATATAATTGAATATAGCTCGTCTCAGAAATATGGATCTCTTTTTATACCGCTAGTGATTCTGCTTATTGGACACTCATGAATATTTGCTAGCCTAACTTACCCTAGCTAATGGCAGACAAGTTGTAGTATATTTTACACACTGTGGTGACCACTTTAAACTGTTGTCCTATTAGCTCTATACTTAGCCCCTGACAATTCTTGAAATGACTGAAGCTTGTGATCAATAAAACCCCAATGTATGTGTCTTAAAAAACATTTGTTAAAGTTAATAAACTCCAGCACTTCCTGGTCCCAGAAAACTGCAACTAGTACCAGGCTGATGATAGTTAGAAAATGGAGGAACTGTCTGAAGCATGTTTCTTCAGATGCAAGTAATGGAAATTTCCAGAGGCAGGTATAAATCAGTATGGAGATAACGAGGTTAGTTCAATCAGGGAGGGTGAGGTGCTCTGCTAGCAATTGAGGTGTGAACACCAAGGGGGGAGAAACTGCTTCTGTAGTTGGATAGCCATTCACAGTCTTTGTTTAATCCTGATCTGATGGTGTCAAATTTGCAAATGAACTGGAGCTCAGCAGTTTCTCTTTGGAGTCTGGTCCTGAAGTTTTTTTTTGCTGTAAGATGGCTACCTTTACATCTGCTATTGTGTGGCCAGGGAGGTTGAAGTGTTCTCCTACAGGTTTTTGTATATTGCCATTCCTGATAGCTGATTTGTGTCCATTTATCCTCCTGCGTAGTGACTGTCCAGTTTGGCCAATGTACATAGCAGAGGGGCACTGCTGGCACCTAATGGCATATATAACATTGGTGGACATGCAGGTGAATGAGCCGGTGATGTTGTAGCTGATCTGGTTAGTTCCTGTGATGGTGTTGCTGGTGTAGATATGTGGGGAGAGTTGGCATCAAGGTTTGTTGCATGGCTTGGTTCCTGAGTTGTTATGGTGCGGTGCGTGGTTGCTGATGAGACTATGCTTAAGGTTGGCTGGTTGTCTGTGGGCGAGGACTGGCCTGCCTCCCAAGGTCTGTGAAAGTGAGGGATCATTGTCCAGGATGGGTTGTAGATCACTGATGATCACTTCAACCTCCCTGGCCACACAATCGCAGGTATAAAGGTAGCCATCTTACAGCAAAAAAACCTTCAGGACCAGACTCCAAAGAGAAACTGCTGAGCTCCAGTTCATTTGCAAATTTGACACCACCAGATCAGGATTAAACAAAGACTGTGAATGGCTATCCAACTACAGAAGCAGTTTCTCCTCCCTTGGTGTTCACACCTCAACTGCTAGCAGAGCACCTCACCCTCCCTGATTGAACTAACCTCGTTATCTCCATACTGATTTACACCTGCCTCTGGAAATTTCCATTACTTGCATCTGAAGAAGTGAGGTTCTTACCCACGAAAGCTTATGTTCCCAATACTTCTGTTAGTCTTAAAGGTACCACAGGACCCTCTGTTGCTTTTTACAGATTCAGACTAACACGGCTACCCCTCTGATATTTGTCTGAATCATAACACTTTAAGAGTTGCTCCTCTCTCCCTGTCTACAATCCAGAAGGACACCAAAAGCTGTTTGGAAGGACATATGTATAAACTCTAAAAGATGTCAATTTCTCCATGGTGGATGCCGAACTATCAGCCATCTATACCCAGAATGTGAATTTTCTTTGTTGTGATGGCCAGCAACGGAAAGAACAGACACACTCCAACATTTTACACTCTCATGTCTCAAACAAAGCATTGTAAGAAGTTATACACAGCACTCTAATGCTCTTTAAAAAATAGCCTCCTCTTCATCCTAAGGTCATTTTTGATTTCAAAACATAGGCATTGGAAATCTATATTCATAACATATAAGGAGACTCTGAAATTTGAGGAGACAGATCTTGGGCCAAATTCTCAGCTGGTGTGAATGGCAGAGCTTCAGAAACTATACTGATTTACACCAGCTGAGGATCTGGCGCCTCATCTGAATCAAACGTAATAATGCATGTTTTGAAAACAGATTGTATAAATAAATGCATTAAGGTTAGAAACAGGATCATGATTAAGGCTATGTTTTAGTCTCGGGTATTTTTAGTGAAAGTCATGGACAGGTCACGGGCAATAAACAAAAAGTCACGGCCCCATGACCTGTTCATGACTTTTACTAAAAATACTCGTGACTAAATCTTACCTACTGGGAGGGGGGACGCTCCTGAAGACTGCTGGGGAATGGGGGAGACAGAACAGGGTGAGGCTGTTGCTGGGGGGATGCCCAGGACCCCGCTGCCACTAGTCCCAGATTCCTGCTCCAGGGCAGCACCAGGGACCATGCCTAGTGCTGCCGGAGCAACGGCCAGTGCGGCTGGCTCCTGGGCTTCCCCAGCTGATGGGGTGGTCCTGGGATCAGTTGCACCAGCACTGCAAAATTCACAGAGGTCACGGAAACCGTGACTTCCATGAATGATTTGCAGCCTTATAACAACATTCTAGTATAGCATTTCCTTCTTAAACTACCCCATACTTGGCTTTTGCTCCTTTAATGGAGCACTATGTTCAGCAATTTGTTTCTGCAACATTTTTTTTTCCTTCTCTAGCTGCTTACAGGATTTCATCCACGTCTTCATTTTACTGCTAGCAAATCCATTTTGCTTCTTCAGTTGAATTCTTGACTTCAGAATGTCCAACTATAAAATAAAAAATTGTTTGTAGTTGCTAATAGGAAACTTCATTCTTCTGTATAAGCATATACTCTCACTAAAGGCATCTCACCTGTCATTAAAAGTTCAGTGCAACTAAAAAACCAGACAAAAGTTATAATATGCATTTGTATAGTAGATTCACTTAGTAATATACAATTGAATTATAGCAGCTTCTAATTCCAACAGAGAAACATTAAAGTCATGTTTATTGGAAAGCTACATGTGTGTAGATTTCCTTGATAGAGAAATAATAATCTAAATAGAATATTCAAAATAACCAAATGACAAAACCCAGCTGAAAAGCATGTGGTCCAGGCAGGTTTGTCCACCCTATGTGCATTGGAATGCCAAAATAAATGGATGGTGGATAACTGGCAGCCTTATAAAACACACTTCAGGATAACGTAAATATCAAGCACAGTGCTCCATTAGCTGGGCATGGAGTGAGCACTGTAACTCAGTGCCTGCTTGCCACAATACGGGCTCCACACTGTGCTACATGATTGCTTTTTCATGTGTTTATTTCTGAAGCGAGAGCACAGAACTACAGTCCATCATTCACCACAAATGGAAGTAGAAAAAGACTGCAGGCTAGAAAATGCAGAGGGAATTGATAAGAAAAAATTCACCTAGATGGACAGGTTTAAAAACTAAAAACGCCTATCTAAATTATTAGCAAAAATAGTGCTGTCATAAGAAGAATCACTTAATTAATAATTTAGATGGAAATTCTGCATACATCAGAACGGATATGCTCTCACAAGTTGCATGTGACATAATGAGGTAGTAGAAGCAGTTTAAAGACAATAGGGGCACGTCTACAGTGGGATGTTTCACAAGGTATTAATTAATGTGTTCATTAACATGATGTTACAACATGCAGTGTAGACACTGCACTGTTATGTTTAATATCACATCAGTCAGTTATGGTTAACCTTAGGGCAGGGCCGGCTCCAGGGTTTTGGCCGCCCGAAGCAGCCAAAACCAAAAAAAAAAAAAAAAAAAAAAAAAGCCGCGATCGCGATCTAAAAAAAGCCGCGATCGTGATTTGCGGCGGCAATTCGGCGGGAGGTCCTTCACTCCCAGGCGGAGTGATGGACCCTCCGCCGAATTGCCGCCGAATACCTGGAACTGCCGCCCCTGTCTGGAACGGCCGCCCCAAGCACCTGCTTGAGAAGCTGGTGCCTGGAGCCGGCCCTGCCTTAGGGGCAGAGTGAAAAGACATGTTTAAACACGGTCTAATTTTGAAGTACAGACCCTGGCAAGTAAGGTATTGTTTCCTTTCCACCGTAAGTGGAGGCATGGAGATGTCTCTCTCTGATAGGACTACTACTGCACTTAGGTTCCCCAAACTTTCAAATTTTCCTTACATTTTAGTTTAACATCTAGTTTTAACCGGAAATGATGATCTCAAAGGAGGAAAGCATGAGAAACTAGATAGTTTATTTTTATTGAGGTTTTTTTCAAGACACTGGCTTCCAGTGCTGAGAGAGTCATTTGGGTTTGGGATTTCTTTTGTGTGTGGTTGTGTACATGGGGTACTTCCCCCGATTGTTTACAGAAGTGAGGTAGCAAATGCTGATTGTTGGAATAGCTTGCTAGATGGCCCCAGGTGCCTGAAAGGGTGTCTGTCCACACCCTTCTGAAGAGAATTAGTACCACTTGGGGCTTTTTACTCAGTAAAGCAGGAGCCATTTTGAACATGGGAAGGGATTTCTCCTTGACGCCTCTGTAATCCCCTGATGGTTCAGCTACATAAGGAATGGAATTCTTATCTGCCTCTGTTCTGGGCACACACTGTCTAAAGTGCTCTTTAATCCTTCAACGCTGAGCAAGCCTATGGAGAGGGGGAGGAGACTCCAAACTCCTTTCCCTGGTAAAGCCGGGGTCCTTTACCTGATAAACGGACAGGGACAATTCCCACTCCATTGTGACCTCAAATTTGGGCCCCCTTCCCTGGTTGAAAGAGGATCTGAGGTTGAAAAGCAGAGATGAACAATTTACATTACCCTGCCACCTGGGACAGGGCTTCACAGAAGTAACAGGTATCTCTGCACACCCAGATATACTCCAGGGTGGGAGGGGGCAGTGAGTCTGATACAGAGCACTCCAGGAGACCCGCATATAGGAGAAAACCCCAGCAAACACATCCTAAGGATGGGAAGGCAAGAGAAAGATTTAAAGCCTGATGTTTATACGACCTGCTCATTAATTATACATATTACTTCCTTACAAAGGGGACAATTCTGTTTGTCTTTTTGGGACCCAGAGCATATGGAGTTTCCAAGTGTTATTCCTGAGCAGACTATGTGGGGTTCTCATCTCCTTGAGAATCCTCATGCTCCTGATCAAGCCTTCTCACAATGGAGTCAGGGCTTCAAATGGGAGTGTTTATGTGCGCATGCAGGGCACTAGTGCGCTGGTCCAACAAAGCCCCATCCCCTCACACAGCAAGGGTTGGTGTCTTGTAGCAGCAAGACGTAGGTTACCCTCTAAGACCCCTAAAAAGCTGCCCACTGAACTACTTGGACTTAGCTTGATCTTGCAGGGCTTTTCTACCACTGCACTAGTGGTCAAAGGGAGTTACTGAGAAGTTCTGTGTTTGCGGATCCAGAGAACTTACTTGAGGAGAGAGAAAGACGAGCAAAAAGTTGAAATGAAATCAATATTGCAGAAAAATTCATGATAAAACAAAGTTGTTGGGAGAAACTGAACTGCCAACTTGTTCTGCTGGTGGACACAATTTCTGGTGGCCTGAGGTGAAGGATGGAGCTTAGTCCTGGAGCCTTCAGCCACAACACTGGTCCACCTCCCAGTTCTACGGGTGAGAGGAATCACCTCTTTGTTCCGAATGAGGAGAAAAGCTGGGCCACGGAACAGACAAAACGTGCACATTTTATCATGTTTTCAGGTGTCCCGCTAAAGACCTCCTGTATCTTTGATAGCCAGAAGTTTATAAGATAACAGATTTAATGAGATTTCCATGCTACTAATGGAGAAGTTATAGCAAATGTTATATTAGAATAGAGACTAGATATTAAAAAGGACACAAATAAATATTTTGGCTCTTAAAAGCTTAAGTATAAAATGCCTTATTAAACTATATAAAAAACTTATGTTTGTTTCTAGTAAGTCTACTTTTTCTTCTTCGAAAGCCTTGTTCATATTCTTAAGGGTTCCATTTTCAAATTGTAGCTCCTGGACTGAATACTGGAGCAATTTATTGTTGGTTTTTAAATACTGAAGCTCGGCTTCTTGTGCTTCCAGTTCTATTTTCTGAGACAAACTCTTATCTATAGTAATAAAAAAAATTAAGTGGTTAATTTGTGAAAGCAAACTATGTCAAATATGCAATATTAGCTTTTATGGGTAACACTATAAAATGGCAATATTGACAATTTTCAATTTTTCACCTAGCAATACATTTTCTTAGTATTTCAGAATATAATTACGTATGTGTTCTAAAACTGCCTTTATTCCCAAACCATGAAATTGTATAGCTGAGACAATTTTAGCATTGCCAGAATTCAGTTTTGCAGAAAGAACATACTGCTAGTCAAATCGCTCTATGCTTCACAATTGTAACTCTGTTTCTACAGCCCATCTTCACTGAGGTCTTATGGCTTGTACTCTGAAACTCATGGTTGACAGGTAACAGTATCAATGGTTAGATAAAAAATTTTGGTGCCCTATTTGTCCATTTTCCTGTCTTCAAAATCCAAAATATATAAAAATGATCAAGGTGTTTGATGGACTGATGTATGGAGTAAAATTAAGAGACACAGACAATACAAGAGATTTCCTGTATTGCAAAGAGAATTCTATTGAATAACACCAACTTACCATATAAAACAAGAGTACACATTCCCTTCCTACAGGACAAGGAAAATTCAATGTCTCCAAGACCCAGAACTTGGTGAGAAAGAGGGGCACAGAGAGGGGAAGGGAAATTATAGCAATCAACAGTTATTTGAACTATGTCAACACATAGGATGGAGAAGGATTATTTAGGGTGGTGATTCAAAGGGGAGTGTAGCGGGGCGGTTGCCCGCTCTAGCCCTGAAGGGGTTGGAACAACCCTGCAGAGAGCTGTGGGTGGGGAAAGCAGCAAGCCTGGGCTGATTGGGGAGGCAGCTACAGCTGGGCCACGCCCCCATCAGGCCACAGCCTTCCCTTATAAAAGGGCTGTGAGCCAAACACTCAGTCAATCTTCCTCTAGCTCTGAAAGGAGAGGGACCTAGCTGTTGGGGAAGCTAAGGGTACTGGAGTGAAGCAGGGCTAGGGAAAGGACAGAGGAGCTGGGGAGCTCCAGGCTGACAACTCCTCAGGCTACAGGGCCTTGTCCAAGGCTCAGAGAGGTACTGAGTTGTAGGGAAAGGCAGCAGGTTCAAAGTCTCCTGCCAATGATGAGTGGCCATTACAGACTGCAGTCGGCCCTAGTGAAACAGGGCTAGATGGTGACTGGCAGTAGCCACTGAGGCAAGGTGGAGGATAGGGGGTGGGGATTCCCCTGGGTGGGAATCCCCAGATAGTGGATTACTGCTGGGGGCAGGACCCTGACAGGGGAGGATACCAGGGTCTTTTAGGGACACGGGGGCTAATGTCGAGCAGGATGGTGCTCTGGCTAGAAATGAGCTAAGTCCCTGGATGACCAGAAGGAGGTGCCGCAGGGGTGAGTCCCACACCGTTACAAGGGGGAAAAGGTATAACTAGAGAGGATAATCAGAGACTTCTTAGAGAGGAAGAACCGTCCGGGGGTTAAGGGTGACAGCCTAGGACTCTGGGCACCCACACTCAGTTATGTTTCAATTAGGACAAGTTATTGTTGGTTGCAGTGAAGAGCTACAGCACAAACATCTTCTGACTTATTTTTTTGTTCATAATTATTCTCTCCAGAAAACTGAGAGAATGCTCCCATTTGACACCTTAAGAACCACAGATAAAAGATAGTGAAAGCAAGAAAATGGACTTAGAAGGCATTACATTTTCTGAGCTAGCCGAAAGTGCTGCCACTTGCCAAGAATAAGATCAAAATGCAAAGCAGTTATTTGGATGGCCTCATGGATTGGAGAGTGCAGAAATACTGATTAAAATAGGAGCAGGACTAGGTCCATAAATTTAATTTTGAAATCTCATTAAGTGAGGTTAGACTTCTACAGCGATAAGTGGGAGCAGTCTCCTTCTTTACAATGGCTATTTAGCAGAATTACCTGTTCTCTTAAACCTCAGTCTGCAAAATGTATTTTCCCAACCAGATAGACAAATGTAGGGAAAAGTCAAATTAGGGCTCGGCGGGTAACATTTCATCACGTTTTAGCTTGATGGAGTCCATATACAAGCTAAAGGATAATAGTTTGAGGTATATTTGTTTGCTTGGGATTGTAAAACACAGGAGCACATTGTAGTATTTAATTTGCTGACCATATAGTTTTGTTTGGGACATATTTATTCCTCATTTTTAATTGCTTTAAAACCATATAATTTTATGAGTTAGGATATTTGTATAAAGACGTTCCATCTCAGTTTGGAAAGAGAATTGCGTGTATTAGCTGAAAGTTAATTTAACTATATCACAGAGTGGGAACTTATTATTTCTTGGGGATGCTTCAAATCCCCATTTATAATGAAGTTTACAGATCTCCCACACTGAAGTAATAGTTTGTAACGGGATTTAAATAGGTAGAAATGTGTCACTCACTTTTCATCTCTTCAGCGCTCTTCTGGGTCTCCTTTAGAAGGTGCTGGGCTATTTTTAGTGTTTCTTCCAGCTGATGGATTTTTTGTGATTTTTGATCAGACTGGCAGCAAAGTAGGTATTTTTCCTTCTTCATTTCCTACAACAAAACATTAGTTACAAAACAGTCGATTAAGTCAATAAACTGAGAGTAGTGTGATGTGGCATACTACCCCTCTGAGTCCCATGAAGACTCTGGAAAGTCGGGCCTTGGTTTCTAAGTACTTACATGACTTAGGAACACATTTAAATCTGTTAGTCTTTAAGGTGCCACCAGACTCCTTGTTGTTTTTGTAGATACAGACTAACACGGCTACCCCCTGATACTTAGGAACACAAAGTGCACTCTTGGCAATCCTCAGAGGGCAGACAATCCTTTTGGGACATCTCCCAGCTGGCACAGATCACAGCAGTACTTAGCTGGCTCAGGATATGGAACCAGGGAGCTGCAACCAGTTCTCTGTTGCCTGCCCATAGCAGATCTTGGCACAGGATAGAATCCAGCCCACAAAAACAGAGTCAGTGAAGTTAAGTGACTTGCCCAAAGCCACAGAGGGGAGTCAATTTCACTGCCAGTATCAGAACACAGGAGAAGTTTCCAGTTCCAGCTCCTGTTCTCACACCACCCATCTCTGTGTGGATGATTCAAATATATGAAGTTGCTCTTGGTAGCAAGATAGCATTAGATGCAAAGTATTATTACTCAGTAATACCTGGGGGTTTGGGATAGAAAATTTTCTAAGCATCTTTTTTCCAAATAAGTTAAGAAAAGTTAAAATACCCCATACAACTATGTCCTACCTGGGAACTTAAAATAACAGTTATTTCTAAGAAACTAAGTCCTTCCATTCAAACTCCTGCATTGCTGGGTAACAGATGGCATGGCACTGGTGGGACTCTCTTGGAAGCAAGCCATCATTCATTCACCTACTTACTACTAGCGGATGGGCACCAGTGCACAGAAGCCAAATTCAAGAAAAGGGAGGGTCTGGATGGAAAACAACTTAAATCCTTGCTGGCACAGCAGGTCTGTATTTTCAGCTATTTAAACAAGTCACCCAAAGAACATGAATAAAACCATTGCTGCTTCTAGTTATTTTCCTTTTGTTTCACAACCTCCTAGTCCAAAATATCCAACTTTTATATCAAAACACACACACACACACACACACTCTATCATCAATCATTCTAAAATACACAGTTGTCAAGAGACAAAATTTTTAGACAATGCTGATGTATGACAAAAGCAACAGAGGGTCCTGTCTCAAAGGTGCCACAGGACCCTCTGTTGCTTTTTACAGATTCAGACTAACACGGCTACCCCTCTGATACTTGATGTATGACAAGTGTCTCAAAGCTGCATGAATTCTGAGCTTCCTGTGTTCAAAATACCAATGAAATTCAAGGGGTTTAAATGGCTGAAAGGCCCGCCCCTCTTGCTGTGACTCAGCACAAGTGGCTCTGATTAAGAAGCATTCAACAAAAATCTGGAACCAACAACCTAACATAGCTGCAAAAAAATCCCATGCTCTGATGCTGGACTTTCACAAAACCATTTACAAGACATGCATTCTCCCACCTTCATGTACATCCCATCCCATCATTTGCAATTACAATTTGGCCTCAATCACATAGGCCATCATTAACTCTTGCTTGAATAATCGAAATCCAATGTATTTGGACTCGAATGCATCTGCCCTGAAAAATCTGCAACAGTTACAGAACACAGCAGCACACCTCCTCAGTAATACAGGTTCACTTGAGTACATCAGTCCTATGTTTCACTCACTCCGCTGATTCCCCAACAGAACACTCAATCAAATCTGTCTTTAGTTTTGAAGTTATAAAGAACATGGGCCCAAAATACCATCTTACTCTCTCAGACTTCAGTAGCTGTATTCCTCAGGAACAACTGTCTACACATCAGAAGTAAAACTAGCATATGCAGGAGACAGGGCTTTTTCAGGAGCTGGCCCAATATTATGAAATTCACTCCTGCAAAAACTTAAAATGACAACTAACATCACCATTTTTCATATTTACACTCCCCCCACCCCACCCCATACACACACACCCTTTACCCTCTGGGACAATGGCTTTCAACCTCTTTTCCATTTGCGAACCCTAGAAAATTTCAAATGGAGGCGCAGACCTCTTTGGAAATCTTAGACATAGTCTGTGGATCCCCACAGACCACAGGTTGAAAACCACTGTTCCGTTGTAACGACAACCTTTCGAGGACCCCTTAGACAGTCTGCAAACTCCCAGGGGTCTGTGGACCAGAGGTTGAAAACCGCTGCTCTGAGGGATATGGGAGAAATAGAAACCTCAAATAACAGATGCTAGTCACCTTAATTATTCTTAACTCTGGAAAGCATTCAGATACAACAGCAATTGGCACAATATAAGAACTTAAAAAAAAAAATCTCGGATGTTGCTTCTATGACTATTCTGACTTCTCTTCCCTTTCATTTTCCTTCTAATTCCAAATTAAAAGGAAAATCTTTTAATCTACAATCAAGGTTTTTTTTAAAATCAAAATTTACAGCTAAATCCTTTTAGTGTAAATTGGAATAACTTTATTGATTTCAATGGAGCTATGCTGATATATTCCAGGTTAGGATCTGGCTTCATAGTTAGAATTTTGATGCTAATGCTAGTCTTTTGTGCTTGAAAAAGTAAAAATGTACAAATCATTTTGGGGATTTTCTCTTGCTTTAAATTGATTGTGTGATCAAAAAAGTACCCATTCCTCCACGAAATCTTGGAATTAGGCAAAACACACTTATACTTAGGAAGCAGCTAAAGATTCTAGAATTTCCAAATGAACTCAACCCGATATTTAATATATTTTATTTTTAGGACTAAACAAAGAGTCTTTTGAACCATCCGACATAATTAGATTAGACAAATAATTCCATATGAACTGTAACCCTATCTGTAGTATGCTGGTGCAAAATAATTTTTTTAAACCCTGACCATACAACCAATTTTGTGCCTGGGGTCAGTCCACATGGAATCAATTGCAAAAACTACAAGATCAGGGCCTTATTTTGTATCACATCTATAGGTCTTGTGACAGGGTCGGGCCAGAGGGCTACAGGAGAGTGATCCTATTGGGATCCAGGAAGCGGGCGGGCCAAAGCCCACCCACTGCTAAAAGATCCTCCCAGCCTTACCGGGGGATCCACAAGACCTGGAAACCAAGTGATTTTGGGGGACAACTAATGAAATAACAGGGACAGGAGTGCGGTCAAAGGGTCCGAAGGGAACCTGAATGGGACACTGAGCAGAGAACCCCGGACAGTGCCCACTGCTCCTCGAAGGCGTCAAGGGAGTCAGTGGACGCCGCCCAGAGGAACTCTGCCCAGATGCATGAATGGACGGAGGATCAGAAAGAGGCCCCACAGTCACAGGAGACTCCATCCGCCAACCTCCTCTCCCTGGTTTTATAGATGGCCATTTTAGCCAGGGCCAGGAGGAGGTTGACCAGGATGTCCCATGACTTTGTGGGGCCATGGATAGAGAGTGCATAAATAAGGAGATGAGGGGAAAAGTGCAGCCAGAAACGCAACAGGATATCTGTGAGGACCCAGAATAGGGGCTGCAGCCTGGCGTACTCCAGGTAAACGTGCGCCAGGGTCTCCCTCACGCCGCAGAAGAGGCAGGTGTCCCGGGACGGGGGTGAACCGCGCCAAGTACATGCCCGTGCTCACGGCCCCAAGAAGGAGCTGCCAACTGACATCCCCGGCAGGCATTGGAAGCAGGGTGGAGTATAGGCTGGCCCACCGGGACTCCTCACCCTCTAGAAGTGGCAGGAGGTCCCGCCACTTTGTGTCGGGGTGTGACGCGAGAGTGAGGAAGTGCAGGGTGTGGAGCACGAGCGTGTATAGATGTTTCCTTGGAGCAGTCTGGAAACGAACTGGCTTCAAGTCATGTAGCCGGCTTACGGTGAAAGGGTGGGGAGGCCGGTTGGGTCCACAGGGCAGGGGCCCGCTACAGGAGAGTGAGAGAAGGCAGATATATTAGCCCCAGATTAAGCAGATCCCTTTTCCCTGGGTAAGATAACAGGGGCAGTTCCAGAAAAATCAGGAATTTTCTGGAACCAATTAAGGCAGGCAGGCTAATTAGGACACCTGGAGCCAATTAAGAAGCTGCTAGAATCAATTAAGATAGGCAGGCTAATCAGGGCACCTGGTTTAAAAAGGACCTCACTTCAGTCAGTGAAGGGTGCGCAAGGAGCTGAGAGTGAGAAGGCGTGCTGCTGGAAGACTGAGGAGTCCAAACGCTATCTGGCATCAGGAGGAAGGTCCTGTAGTGAGGATAAAGAAGGTGTTGGGAGGAGACTATGGGGAAGTAGCCCAGGGAGTTGTAGCTGTCACACAGGTGTTACATGAAACTCTGTAGACAGCTGCGATCCACAGGGCCCTGGGCTGAAACCCAGAGTAGAGGGCAGGCCCAGGTTCCCCCCTCCCACTCCTCCCTATTGGATATAAGAGGAGTCAGGGTGACCAGACAGCAAGTGTGAAAAATCAGGACAGGGGGTGGAGGGTAATAGGAGCCTATATAAGAAAAAGACCCAAAAATTGGGACTGTCCCTATAAAATCGGGACATCTGGTCACCCTAAGAGGAGTTGACTTGGACTGTGAGTCCCACCACAGGGGAAGGTCCCTGGCCTGTCCCCCTGACCCAAGGTGGGTCAGCAGAGACTGTGGGGATTGTTCTCCTTCCTTTTCCCCATGTTGGCCAGTGATGAGGTTAGCTGAATGAACGGCAGGTTTGAGCCACAAAAGTGTGCAAACTGAGGGCTGCCGTGAATCTCTGAGGTGAGCAAATCTGCCAATAAGCGCAGGGCCCACCAAGGCAGAGGAGGAACATTGTCACAGTCTTAAGATGGTCCAAAAAAGGACAGCCAGATTAAGACAGTATCGAAACACAACTTCTGGTGGAAATACACTATTCTCCAACACACAGCTTGCAGAGTTCCCCTGTGAGTCAGTAAGGCCTAAATGGCACCAGTTCTTACTGATTTCCAGTTTAAATTATTAATTATTCCAATTGCCCCTCTGATTTCTTTACCTCAAAGTTTCTCCTCAACTCATTTTCCTTTGACTGGCTTGCCAGTAAAGCCTCTTCTGCTCTGCACAGCTTCTGTGCAAGCTCATTGGAGTTGTTTTCCAAATGGTGTTTCACTGCTATTGCCTATGAGGAAAACACATCACATTTTATTTGTAGTCATATGTAATCTATTTTAAAAAATTAAAAATTCCTGATGTCCCTTTAAATGATGAGCTCCAAAGATACGTTATAAAACAAAGCAAAAAGAATAAGCTATGTTCTGCTTCCTCTTACAGAAAGAGAACTTTGGAGTAACTGTTGACTTCTGCGTTGTATAACTAAGAGCAGAATTTGGCCCTAATCCTTGAAACTCAGCATGATGGCTTTAAAAAAAGTACAATTAAAAATAGCCCAGATATCTGAAAAATCCATCCTCCTTTCACTGTCCAGTCCCGGGTTCTAGATTCTGTATCATACCAAAAACAGTACATGTTAAGGTAACACAAATCTTTAACTCAAGACTGGGCAAGGATATGAAAAATATTTTCAGGCACATTTTCAAGTATATAGTTGTAATGTATAAATATATTCATAATTTAAGCAATATTTATAGTACAGTCTGTTAATCATTGGGAATCCTAACCAGAGCTTTCTTTTAAGTTCAATCATAAGGGCAGCAGATTTAACACTTGCTCTCAAATTTTTTTTAATGTAACATATTTTGTCAAAGCAAGCACCTATTAGGTTTAGAAGATGCTTCCCCATTCCCACTCAGCCCTCAACTGCTCATTTGAGAGGTAACGTTTAGGTGTTGACTGATGATCAGCTATCACCAAATATGCCATTGAACAGCCAACAAACAGAAAGGATCAATACCAGAAAGGAGTACGCTTTTCTGGATAAAAACCTTTAGATGTCCAAGTTTCAGTATGAATCGAGTGTTTCAAGAGTAAACATGGAAAGAAGAGTATGTGTAGTGGTTAGTATTTTCTCCTCTGTAGAAAATGTTTGATTAATGTGCTCACACAGCTAGGATGACACATAGCTATGCCGGACAGCTATCGTGGACAAATTTAGAACCTCTGTATTAAGTCAGTGTAGACCATGTGTATCAAAAATAAAAAACCAGTTTTCTATTAGAGAGTGTGGGTAGAAAAGAAGCAGTGCTCAAATCCGAACAAGTCTAAAGGGAACGGTTCCAGGGCATTACCCCCAAACTGCCTTTGGGCCCATCTGCTTCCTCAGTTTACCTTCAATCTTGCATCAACCAGCTATCACATGTGGCGATTTTACAGTAGTGCTCTCTTCCAGTTTGGTTTATTATCATAACACAACACTCAAACATACCCTTACCAGCCTCAATTATTCCTTTCCGTTTATAATGCCTCAAGTTTTTCCAGGTTTTTATCAGAACATGCCCATCCCTGCAGTCCAGCCCCTCTCCTAGCTGGGATTTCTGCATCCTGCAGGTCCATCAATGGAGGCTTATCCCTGCACAGTTTCCAGTTCCTTGTAAATATCTTCCCCAAAAAGTCTTCTGCCTTAGAGATCTGGAAAATTGTCACCTGTCCTCTTCACAGGCTCTCTGCCTGGGAACTAAGGAGAGAGAGTGTCTCTCTCTGAACTTTTGGGGCGTGTGTGGGGGGGGTCTCTCTCTTGAAAGACTACAGGCTGCCATGCATCTAAACCAGCAGGCCTGGTTTAGAAGCATGCTTCTGTCACATGACCCTTGTATTCATTCCCATCATACAGGGAGATGGGCTACACCTGAGAAAAAGTGCAGCTGTGCCCCAGTCTTTTAATGGACCAGCTCACCCTGTGACAGGAACATAGCGCAGCTTGCTCTGACCTGTCATGTATTTAGTTGCACTTAAATATTAGTCATGTATAGATCTTTAAACACAAAAAAGAGGACAGTTAAAATTTTACATAAAATAAAAACTCAGCATCACCACTTCCATTTGAATAGCTCAGATATTAAAAATCCTACGTTGTCAAGTTCTACCCGTAGACCATCATAATCGTTCTTGGCTTGCTGCAAGTCCTGGTTGAGTTTGATCTCCTTGCACTGCTGGGCCACTGTCTGTAAGGCACAGAGCAGACGTAATACTTCCTAGAAATGGGGGAGGGGGAGGGAGGGAGGAGGGGAGAGAAACACACTCCTGTTACATGTTTCTAGTCAAGTTACTATAACTATTAACACTGGAAAACATGGGGGAGGGACTGTAAATGGTTTCTGTAAATAGTTACTAATTACACTAAAGCCCTCTCTTACAGAAGCAAAAAGAGTTTAAAAACCATTTTTAAGTAAAGCCTAAATTCTGTTATGGCCACTAATGGCCATGACTCAGTGTGGCCAATCAGAGTAGCCTACTGAATCTGTTACACCAATACAGGTGGATCAAAAAAATACTAGCAAATAATGGAATGAAGCTTATATATCAATTCAAAAGTAGATCTCCATAACAACATTGAGTATTACAACTAAGCAACCAGACTAATCCCCAATAATCATGATCCTTTGGGGGGAAAAATTCCCTTCTTTGCTATGATTACATGTTTAACTTACTGCTGTAAAAATGTTTTTTGTGAGGAAACTGCCTTAGGTTTTTTCAATTTGACTTAACATAAGACTGAGTAGCAACAGAAGTTTGGTAGAGGGGCATTCACTCCTCCCGCCTCAGTTCTGGGGGAGCAGAACTTCACTAATGCACACCTCCTAAGATCCTTAGGAATCTAGCCCATCTCCTGCAATCTTTAGGAGATGCAAAGTAGATATCCATCCAGGTATAATTAGTTTTTGAGGCTTCTTCCCAGCCCACGGTCCTTATGGTTGGGGCTCTACATGAATTTGAGAGGGGATTTATGTGGGGGAATAGGTCTATGAGAGGCACAGGACTTTTAGTAGAGGGTGTTGAGGTTGGTAAGGAAAAGAGAGAGCTAAGTGGGGGAGCAGAAAGTGGAGGAAGATAGGGAAGGGAAAGCACTAGTGGCGTCTCCTGGCAACAAACCTCTCTGCCAAACTTCTCTTGGCAGCAGTTGCAGGGCTCCCCTCTAACAAATCATAGCAGGTTTGTCAGATGGAGAAGGTAGTGAAGTGCTAGTGCTTCCCCTCTGCTTTCTCCTAAGCACCCTCCTATCCTCCAGCAAGACACCTGCTCCATCCCATGTCCTCAAGTACCCCCACAGCCTGTTCCCACTCTCATTGCCAGCCAGAGACCCATCCTATGAAGTCCCCAACCCTCTTGGATCCCAGTGACCCAATTCCCCAAATCTTTATGTCTCCCCCACTTACCTCCAGCCCCTCTGCCCTCATACCCTTTCCAAAGGCCCACTCCTACCTTGGGCTGGCCTGCCAGGAGCAGAAGAATGCAGGTGGGGAGGGTCACACTTAGGAATAAGTGAACCAATTACTAGCAAAATGTTCACACTTTTTTCTGATTTTTTAATCATCTAACTATAAATTAGAGGTGAACAAATTGGTAGCCTGCCTGCCAAGCCTACCTTGAAGAAATACGGATTCACTTCCTCTTACCAAGTTATAACCACCAGACTACTATTATCAACAGGTAGGGAACATGGCTTTAGTCAATTTAATTCGTGGTAGGCCAATAAATTGTTTCACTAACAAATGCAGATTCATCCAGCTGCCAAACTAAAAGAAAAGAAAAAATCCAAATAAAAGTAGCAAGGGAGAGTGTGACAAAGGAGAAAAAAATGAAAGAGGGAAGGTCAGAGTGGAGATACTTAAAATATTTTCCCACTAACTTTCCCTCAATTTGAATACGAGCTACTAAAATTTTCCCCTTAGTAGCAAAATCAGAATATCATGTTACAAAAAAGTTATTTTCCTTACACTAACTGGTTTCTTTTGAGATGTTTTGGCTACATGGATCCTGCTCTAGGTGTGCATGTGCCCCATGTGCATGAGATTGGGTTCTTTTGGGTTGACAGTGCACAGTGTAGCATCAGCAGGTATCTTAATATGCAGGCACACACACACGCACCCCCCTCACACACACATAACACCTGCTGGCAAAGCAGGCCCAGCCACTTCTCAGTTTCTTTGCCAATACAGAATCCCAAAACTAGTGGATTTCACAATAGTAGAGAAAGAGGACTGGTCATGGGGTCCATGTGGGCAGAACAGCCAGAAGAACCAGAATTACTGTAAGGTAAGTAATTGGAGTTTTGTCTCCCACTATCTGTTAACATGGATCTCACTTTAGGTGACTAGCAGTTATCTCCCTATGGAGGGGGATGTCAAGAGTCTAATTTACATAAAGACTGCAGGACTGCCCTAACAAACTGGGCATCAGATCTAGTAGTTGCAACTAGTGAGTAGTGCTGAATAAAAGTATGCAATGAGCTCCAACTGGCTCTCTAGCAAATTTCTGACATAGGAACCCTCCTCAAGCATGCCCATGTCACTTGGGGCCTAGTATAGTTTGCTTTAATATGAGAAGGTGGATCTAATTTATTTACTTCACAGAAGATCTTTATGCAGTCAAATATCCATTTCAAAAGTCTCTGGGTTGAAATAATGAGCCCTCTAGACCTGTCCCAAATATTACAAAAAAAGTTCTAGGCCAGTTATGGAAAGGCTTTGTTCTATGGAGGTGGTAGAAAAGTGCCCTAAAGACACCACTCATATGAAGTTTTGCCTCTCCAGGAGTCAAATGAGGTTTGGGGGGGAAACACTGAGAGTGTATGCACTGATGCAAACAAAAGCCTAAGACCACTCTGAATAGGAACCTAGGGCGAGATCAAAGAACAGTCATCTTGTCTTCGTGAAATATAGTAAAAGAGGTCCTGCCATTAACGCCTAAATCTAGCTTATCCTTTGAGCAGAGATAACAGCCCCCCAAAATCCTGTCTTGATAGAGAGGTGATAAAGGCTCTAACAGGGACCGGCAGGAGATCATTAGGTCCAGGAATACAATACTTTGGTCCCAGGAAGGTCCCTCACTTGGGGAAGTGTAGTTGCTGTAGCCAACTACACTTGAGCACCACAATCTCCAGCCCCAAGTTGGAGGCCACTCTTTCAAGCAGCTTCTGGTGGGCACGGAAATCGTCGGGTAGCAAAAGGTTGGCAGGTCCAGCCACCGCCTCATCGGGGAACGAGGCAGCCATGGGTGTTGCAGCTGGTTCATCCTCGGCATAGCCAAGGCCTGGCCCTCAGAAACTACCAAGGATGCCTGGAGAGAATATGAGCACGGCATGGGAACCCCCAAAGGGTCCAATACAGCACTGGGGTGGCCATTGGGTGGATGGCCAGGGACCCGATGGCAGGCCTGCTGAAGGCTCTGGCCCATAAGACCAGTGCTGATGATGCCTCTGGGGTGGGGAGGGCTCACTCTCAGACCCCGTGGAAGATTCCTCCCTAGGAGACTAGGGTGGAGCTGAGGTGGCCTCGTGCTGGTAGCCATGGCTTGTTGGGGATCACTGTTGCACCAGGGAGTGGCACCACGGGGAAGGTGACCAGTGTCTCAGAGCTGGAGATGCACTTCACGGTACCGAGGATTGGTGCCGGGAAAGTGGAGGCCCGCGAAGTGGCGAGCAATGACGTGATGATGGGGAGCGTCGGGCTGGGGAGCAGTGCCACGTCGCAGGCCCTGAAGGTAGTCTCATCACGGATTTCCCTTTAGAGGAAACCGCCTTGGAGAGGTCTGCTAAAGATGGGCCTAGGTCCCCAGGCATGGGTGGCACAGGGAGACACATCAAGTCTCTTGCTGCTCAGAATACCTCCAACGTTGAAGGTGACATGAAAAAATGTTGTGGGCCCCGACGTCTCCCAAGAGTAGGTGGTGGTTCCCAATTTGAGCTCGGTGCCCTAGGTGATGTGGCCGCTGCCAGATGTGGCTCTTGGGGAAATCAAGCAGTCCTGTGCAGGTCTCGATTTGTGTGGGCACTCCCGGGTAGGTGTGTGTGGTGCCAGAGAATGACCTCGTTCCAACCATGACTTCTTATGCCTCTTCTTAGGCATGGGAGAAGGGGAGCGGCACCAAGAAGGTCCCAGTGTCAGAGGGGCACTCCGCACAGATGCCGAGGTGCTCGACGCTGAATCGGAGCGGCATGGTTCCAACGCAGGGCACAGGGCAGCCTCCATCAACATGGCTTTTAATCAGATATCCCTGTCTTTAAGAGTGCGAGGTCTGAAGTTTTTGCAGATCCTACACTTCTCTTTAATATACGCCTCTCTGAGGCACTTAAGGCAGCTCGTGTTCAGGTCACTAATACACATAGGTTTGCTGCACCCAGCCCATGGCTTAAACCCCAGGGACCGGGCCATACCCCGTCCTTGGGGCTATGTCCCTAATAGGACTCCGCTCCTAAATGCTAACTACTAACACTACAGTAACGATATACAAGAAAAACTCAGAGTCCAAAGTTAGAGAAACCACTATCGGACTTGTGAAAACAGAAAGCATTCCAACAACCGTCACTGGTGGAAAGAAGGAACTGAGAGGGCATGGAGCCAGCAGGGCCCAATGTACCAGCACATAAGCACAGGGCTACAGAGGTTGCCAAAGCCGGCCTTAGGGGGCGCGCATACATCAAATATGGAATCGACATGAGGAAGCACTCAAAGAAGAATCCAATCTTGCGTGCCTGAGGCACATATGCACCTAGAATGGGATCTACATGGACAAATACTCAAGGAACAACTTGTTCACTCTGGTAACAGCAGTCTGGAGGCAACTTTAAACTTGTGAAAAAATGGGTCTTGTCTTACCTTTTCCCGTTCTTTTCTTTTCTCTTCTAAGGAGCGACGATTAATTTCAACTTCTCTTTGCCATTTCTGTAGTCTTTCCATGTTTTGCTCCATCATTTCAGTCTATAAAAAGTTTAATCATAAATCACAGTGATGCAAGGGGAATATTTATTATTTGTACTACAATAGCAATCCCGCCCCCACAATCAGGATTGAAACCCCACTTTAGTATGCACTGTTTAAAAAATACAAAAAAAAAAGACCACATACATACGAGGAAGTCATGGTCTCTGCCCCAAAACTGCTTACAGTCTTCCATGACCTAGTGAACACCCACACAGGTATTCCATCCCAAACTGATAACAGATTACACTTGGCTATAGTACAAGTGTGTGCTAAGTTTCAATCAATGAGCAGCAAAAACTAAAAAAAACTAGAAGTGTTTAGGCACAAGAGATACATTCAATGCAACTTTCAATTTACAGTGAATCAGCACATTGATTCAACTGAAAAAAATTAGTGAACTATTTTGAACAGCAAGAACAGAACAATTTTCATTGTTTGAAGTAGGTTAGACTGAAATTTTAAACTCAAAATCAATATGCTAAGAATTTCCTTTGTAGAGGAAATTCTCCTATTAGAAGTGTTTCAGTTTATCTGTCATTTTATTAAAATAATATATTGCTTGTAATTTTGGTGGTTTATAAAGAACTAGAGTACACTGAAACCCCATTTAATAAATTCCCAGTGTAATTTCTATTGGGAAAACAATCTGCTGATAAAAGTCTGAAAGTTGTCCAAAGCACACTACTATACATTTTCTCAGAACACAATACTACCGTCGCTCCTTTGCCTCTTACAGTTTCATTGTATTCACAGCATGTTAAGGAGACTTACAACCAATTTACCAGAAAGCTGTCCTAGCAGAATAACTGTTTTTCTCTCTACAGAACACATTTTTATTTTCTGAAATCTTTTCTTTAAGACAAGTAACTATTTTTAAAGGTAATAAAAAAGTGAACTGCTGATAAAATTTAAATCATCTTCATGGTTGGATGCTTTTAAAGCAGAAGATGAACAATTTACTTGAATATAATTTTAAAAGGATGTGAAAAATGCTTCTGGCATATTTGGAGATATATTTCATTTTAATTTATGCTTTATTGAAGTGAGGAACTATGCAGAAGAAAAAATGCTGCTTTTGCTTTATTTCTTAGTAGTTTAACACAGTACAATACTGTATTTGCCTTTTGGGGGGCGGGTGGAGAGGAAGGGGGTGTCTCTGCTGCTGCCCAATTGTGTTCTTCTGGTTCCAAATGAGATTTGTGTGATTGATTGATCAGTTTGTAACTCTGGTGTTCGTAACTCTGAAGTTCTACTGTAAATTATGGAGCCACCATGAGCAAGCACATACATAGTTAAACTTTGTTGGAGAACTGTGTAATGAATTGTGTTAACCAAATATGTACTAAGTAATGTTAGAGAAATTATTATATATAATATTATAAGAAAATAGGAAGGAATTTTTGCTTTTTGTATGTATTTCTGCTTCTTTAGATCATCAGATTTTGCTGAAACAGTCTGTAAATCAGAAAACTGGTTTGTGTGTCTCATATATAAAGTTCTTGACCAAGGAGAGAGCAGGGTAGAGAAGAGAGCTGTTAGCTTTCAGTAAGTCAGGTACAATCCCTCATCCTCCACCCGTCCAACTCAAGACCACAAAAACAGATGAGTAAAAAGAATAAAAATTGCTGTAATGTAAGTACAACTGCATGGAGCTAGTGAGCATGACAGCAAGGAATAGATGCATTGGGAACTACACAGATATAAGTAAGTTTTAGTAGAATAAGCAAAAAACGTATTAATTTGGGTTAGTTATTGTGATTTATGCAGGAGAATCTTTTAATTAGGGGGTTAGAGTGGAATATATACGGATAAAGACACAGATGAGGTAGCTTGCTATACCGAGTCTATGCAAAGTTACAGAACAGAGGATTAAAAAAATAGATGATTGATGTAATAGTGGAGGAAATACAGAGGAAAAATAGCCAAGCATAGCAGAGATTTGAAAAGAGTCACCCTTTCCCCAAGAAAGATAACTTGAGCATTTCCTTTTCTTGCCTTATCTTTTTTTGCATGTTTATGTAATTCATAGGTGATAGTAGCATTGTCTGAAAACATATATAATGAAGGCTAAAATAAATTGTTTCAGCCTAAATTGAAGTGGATTTGGTTCTCACCCAACAGGTTGACATTGGCATTTAAAGTGGAACTAAAAATCCCTGTTTCACAGTATAATAAATTAAGCTACTTTCCAAGTTTAGCAGAGTTACACTTTAGATGACATTAATTTTCTGCATAAAATAGTTTCTTACTTTGCCAAAGAAAACAATTTTTAAAAAAATCACAATATTAATTAAATTCATCACTTGTTCTCTCACCTTTTTCTTGGCTTTGAATATTCCAGTGACAGACCACCCCAGACTCTTCATATATTCCATATTTAATCATATAATTTGTAATTCAATCAGATTTCAAACTCATTTAAAGAAGCTAGACTGTAATAAGAAAAGCTCTTAACAGTCACACCTAGAGGTTATGGTGACAGAGCTATGCCAGTAACTCAGGTGATTTATAAGTAGCATCATTGTGACATCAGAAGTAGCAACCAATCAATCTTTCCTCTGCAATTTGCTCAGTAACTCAGGTGATTCATAAGTAGCATCATTGTGACATCAGAAGTAGCAACCAATCAATCTTTCCTCTGCAATTTGCTATCAGTCACTGAAGTGGAGAGGGCCTATTCACAGGTCAAAAGTTCTCCTTGTTAAATTACTTGAACATCTGTATACAAACATGGTAATAACACTGGATTGACTCAATGTCTCTGGCCTCAACCTACTCCCAGCCAAGACCGTCTCTCGATGGGCTCCTCACAGAGGTAGCAAAGAACAGCCATTACCGTACCTCTCCAGAGGGAAATTCTTAACCCCCATTCATGTGATGGTATAATCTTCAGCATCCTGTAGATAGGATGTAGGAAGCAGCAGAATTTTCTAACATTCTTAAGTAGGCAGCAGAATCTGCATGTATCCATTAAAACCCTGACAGCAAAGGGTAGGTGACAACCATCACATTTACAGAAGACACATGTGGAGGTCCCTTTCCCCACGGCAACATAACTTCTTTCATCTAAGTGTGTATGGAGGGGCACAGAGGCCAAAACATTCAGCTGGACTTCCCCATGTTCTCAGGAATTCCTGTAGCCCCTCAGAGTTTCTCCACTAATCTCAACTCAGAGTGCCTGCAAAGTTCAGAAGCTCCACCAGAACCTGCAGTCCTCCTGGTAACAACAAAACCTGAGGAATACAGACTGGTTAACCCCTATCTTACTTCTAAGCACTACAATGTTCCCTGTTACTTAGCTCCCCCATTGTTTTCTGCATAACACCGGGGACTCTCTGCCAGCTTTCTTTCTTTGCATGGAAAAGATTTCAAAATGTCTTAAAAAAATAATCAAGAAAATCCCCAGGCAGAAACCAAGCCAAACAAATCATTAAAATCTGTGAATAAAGTTGACAGTACATGTAAGTGTTTTTTTAAATTCATAATAATGCTGCAGTTATTAAAAACAAACAAAATCAAGTATTAGAAAGCAAGGTAATTCTGAGTTAAGATCAAAATAAAAGACAGCCTAACATTTGAAAGTAGGCAAGTCCCTCTGCCCCTAAAGCAGGGGTGGGCAAATATTTTGGCCCGAGGGCCACATCGGAGTGCAAAACTGTATGGAGGGCCGGGTAGGGAAGACTGTGCCTCCCCAAACAGCCTAGCTGCTTTACATATTTCCACAACAGAAATATATTGGCCATGATGCCTAAGCTCTGGTAGAATAAATGCTGAATGAAGCAGGAGAATCCATATTAACCACTTATTAAGCAGGCCCTCACACAGTCATATATGCACCTAACTGGATGAAGATCTAAAAGATTTCATCCTTTGCAAATTAACATGCCAAAGCACGTCTGACATTCAACATAGAGAGCATAGCAGCAGCCTTAGAAGCGGGTGGTTCAGAGAAAAATATAGGCAGATGAATCTGCTAGTTCAGATGTAAGTCTGTGACAACTGTCAGTAGGAAAATAGGATGTTCATAGACGCTTTGTCTGGACATAAGATAGCATAAGTTGGGCTTTGAGCAGGGAGTTGGACTAGATGACCACCTGAGTCCCTTCCAACCCTGATATTCTATGATTCTATGACCCAGGGCCTGAAGCTAGTCTCATTGCTTTACCCATTAAGTACATTTGGAGCAGGGCTTCTCTAGATTTGCAGGTCCTGCAAGTGAAGGACTTGCAAATAGCACATTTTCCAGGGATATTCCCCCAGACAAAATAAATATTTTAAATGCCAAACATTAAAGAGTATAGTGCCCTTGTTTGATGGGCAGTATGTAAATCCAGGGGACTTAGAAGAAGCCAACCTGGCACCAGAAAGAAATAGCTATTCTGGTTAAAAAACCGAAATGCCAATGGGCAACAACTAACCAGCCCTATCTATACTATGCACAAATTTGAAATGAGCCAGTTATTTTGTTAGCACTGCTCACTGCCCATGTTCTTCTCGAAGCCAGGAGGCATGAGAAGAACTGAGTGGTGGCTGGCCTGCTCCACCCTTTTATGCCCTCGGTGCAGGACATGAGGACGCTCAAGGTGCATGAGACTTTGAACATGGGTGAGTGGGGTACATTGCACACCGTCAGCAAACTGTGCATATGGATAACCACTCAAAGGGGAAAAAGTTACAAAGGGATAGCAGTGGTCTGTTCACTAAACCGATAATACACTGGCTTTTACAAATTGTCCTAGAGCCAGTACAAAAAGCCCTTGATCAAAACACCAGTTCAGCATGGAGACCTAATCTTGCAAACTCTTATGTGAAGGACTTGAAAACAACACATTTTTCAGGAAGAAAGATTAGAGGCTAGAGTCACTGACGAGGTAGAGTTGAGGTTGTTTGAGAGCCTTAATGAGACATTTCCAAATTTTTAAATGTTGGGTTGTGATTTATGTTTAACTTAAAAATACAGGAAATTCAAAGTTAATACTTGTTAGTTTTAATTACTACAAATTTATTGTAAGGCACTCTCATTCTTAACTCGAGTTTACCCAAGTATTTAGCCTGCCATAGTTTAGAATCCAAGTAACTTCCCCCTGAATTTATGGTAGTTTAGGCTGAAAATGTTAAACTATATGACAGTGTCCCTTTAAGGTCACAATTGGCCACCAGGTGTCATTCTTGCTCTATGTAGGGACTACGGTCCATTTTGGTCAATTTTACTGTCATAGGATTTTAAAAACCATAAATTTCATGATTTCAGCTATTTAAATCTGAAAGGTCATGGTGTTGTAATTGTAGGGGTCCTGATCCAAAAAGGTGGTTTGTGGGCGGGGGGGGGAGGGGTCACAATATTATTGTGGGAGGGGGCGTTTGCGGTGCTGTTACCCTTACCACTGTGCTGCTGCTGGTGGCGGCGCCGCCTTCAAGCTGGGAGGCCGGAGAGTGACAGCTGCTCGCTGGGAGCCCAGCTCTGAAAGCAGAGCTACTGTCAGCAGCAGCACAGCAGTAAGGATGGCATGGTATGGTATTGTCACCCTTACTTCTGCGCTGTTGCAGGTGGGGCACTGCCTTCAGAACTGGGTGCCTGGCCACAGGCACTGCTCTCCGGCTGCCCAGCTCTGAAGGTAGCACAGAAGTAAGGACCCTCAATTTGAGAAACACTGGTCTCCCCCATGAATCTGTATAGAATAGGGTAAAAGTACACAAATGACCAGATTTCATGGTCCGTGATGTGTTTTTCATGGCTGTGAATTTGGTAGGGCCCTACTGGAGAAGATGTTCCAGATCTTCAGTGAATCATGCCCAAAGGCATGAGGCTGCAAGATGCTAAGTACCTGCTAAGAAGTGCTTGGACCCTTGCAGAAAATGGCAAGCTAATTAAGAACTTAAGGTTGTCCAACATAATGCATACTTTCAATTCATTATCCTCAGGATGTTCTAAGAAACATTATTCAAGTATCTTGAATCTTGTCAATATGACTGAATGTTTGACACACACTACTGCTAACAATCATTATAAAAGCAGCCAGAAGAGGCCTGGTGCAACATGGTACAGTACCGGGGCAGTACCTTGATCATGTTGTGCTGTCATTCTATTCAATTCATCTCTAATTTTGTGCAAAACAGAATCTTTTTTCTGTGAATTCCAATTTTGTTTTCTCCAGCTGGAGTTGAATTTCTTGAAGTTTGTTCATATGGAATTTCTTTTCTTTTTCTTGATCTCGTAGCAGATGTTCCAGTTCTTTAACTCTAAAGTTTAATTCTCAATTTAAAACAAAAAGGATTAATATGATGCCTTCTACTTAAAAAGGTATTTACTGTATTAGTACTTTAAAGCAGCCTACACATTCTAATTAGACATATTCTATGCACTTGATAAGATGCAAATAAAAAAATAACTACTTAAAAACTGCTTATCAGGTTAAATATGTAGCAATATAAAAAATTGTAAAAATCTATTATCAAGTTAGGAAAATTGAAAGGCCTTTAAAAGTCTAGTTGGCACAATTTAGGTTATTTTTTGAGCTTGGATAGTGACTTTAGATCAGTTTCACTTTTTTTTTTATTAGCTTCGTTTTCTGATTCTTATGCATTGGCACAACATCGCAGTGTTTAGGCCACAAATTTTGCAGAGGCTCTTTGTCAGGGGTTCTCAAACTGGGGGTCGGGACCCCTCAGGGGGTCTTGAGGCTATTATGTGGGGGGTCACAAGCTGTCAGCCTCCACCGCAAACTCTGCTTTGCCTCCAGCATCTATAATGGTGTTAAATATATTAAAAAGTGTTTTTAATTTATACGGGGGGGAGGCACCCTCAGAGGCTTGCTATGTGAAAGGGGTCACCAGTACAAAAGTTTGAGAATCATTGCTCTTTGTTTATAAGAACTACCTCCACTGGAATTTTCTAAAACGTTATTGAAACATTTCTATTTGGTCTTAAGGTTTGAAAAAGCTGCTTCTTAAGAAAAACTATTACAAACCTGTGTTTTGGGCCAAATTTAACCAAACAGTGTTCATTTAACTTATTCAATGCATGTCTCCCTTTCTGGAAGGGGCTTTAGTAAATATAATATAGGGTCTTTTTTTCACATCACTAAAACACTGCGTATCTAAAAATCAAAACTGCTTTTGTCATGATACACGTGTGTGTGTTTGGGGAGGCTCAGAATCTATAGTTTCGTTTCCACAGACTTCAATGGAATTTTGCATGTGAAGAACAGTAATCATCAATTTCAGATTATTAGCATGTGAAATAAATGATTTGATCATTCTTTTATGAAGACCTATTCCACTGGTACTCTAGCTGCAAACAAACAGATGGCAGCCAATAGCAGTTGAGAATTTTCCTTTTTTCGGTCATTGACCCTTCACCCTGCCCCATCCCCTTCCTCCTCCCCCCCAACCCCGCCCCCAAACAAACAAAAAAAACCAACCTTCAGGTTTCCAAAGCTGAAACTTCATCTTAGGTTTGCAATTAACTTTACGATGTGACTGTGCATATAAACTAAGCCTTGAATGAAAACTCTTCCCATTTAAAGTAACGGTAAGCAAAGGGTGAGTGTTTGAATTGAGACAACTATCCTGCAGAACAGCATTACCATTTAAAAAATTATCTTTTCCGTAGACCATTTGCCAACGATTTTGGCTTAATTGGATTAAAGTAGAAATCTAAGAAAGGAGACCCATCCAGTCACTGAAAAAAAAATGGAGGATACAGACACTGTCCCAAACACTTCCAACAATGTAACAAAATTTACTGACAGAAAATCTGAAGACCAAAGACAGATGGAAGAGCAGAAGACATGAAATGGCCTTATGCCACCGGTCACCTTATCTGCTGAAGATAAGGTTCATCCTATAGTGTTTATTAAATGTTTGCAAAGACTTCCAAGGGGATATTCTGCACAGCTGCACTGACACTATGGCTACACTACAGCTTAAGTCGACATAAGTTGTGTTGCTCAGTCGTGTGAATTAGTCTCCCACCTGAGTGACATAACTTACACAGAGTTAAGCGTCAGTGTATTTTTCTTGGGGTTCTTCAAACTTAGACTCTACAAATTGACAATGAATATTTGCTAATAAGCTGGTTCATTTTATACATAATATCTTTCCTGTTCCATTTCTTATGTCTAATATTAGACAAGGGTGATAAAAGCAACAGCCCTCATTAATCTCTAGTGATATATTAAGACGACGACTCAAAGGGAGTTCTAAAACCAATAAAACTGAATAGTTCAGGAACTGAAACCTGAGATCTGGAACTAAGTGCCACAATGAAAATGCAACCACTAGACTGAGGGACCAATACCAGGGGTACAAATGTATATTGTAATATGGCCCGAATGAAGAATTTTTTTCCCACCTTTCCCCTGGCATTAACATTCGTTTGTAACACGACTGAAAACTCAGGCATTGAGATTCAAAGGAGCTTAAAAAGAAAAGTCAGTGGGAGTTGGACACCTAACTTCTTGCTAATGGGACTCACCACACATTTGAAAACTCAGCCTAAAGTCACATCACTCAGATTCCTATCTTGCTTCTCTCCACTTCCTTCATAACGGTAGCAGCCACTTTCTCAAGGAACACCATAGCCAGAATGTTTTGCATCTTCCGAAAGCATCTGAAATCTCAGCTTTCAAATGAGAACAAGGACTGATCTCCAACTCCAGTTAGTCAGGTAGCTAAATGCAAGTCAAATGGCAGTACCTTGTTTTAGTGTCCATGAAATGTGTGTGTTTTGTTTTGTATTGTAGATTCTGAATTTCACAACCCTAAACTCAAGCAAATTGTGCGATGGTACATTGTCACTGGTAAGCATTTTGAACTCTGAGCACTTACTACTAAATCCCTCAAGCCCCCGATTCGCCAGCCAGCGAAACTGAATTTTAATTGTTTTTAATGAAAACTTCACCTGAATATTTTGTTATAGAACATAATTAGTTAGGAAGTACATATGTTATGTCCATCTTAGTATCTGCATTTGTACCTCCCCTGAATCAAGACAAAGCATATTCTCGGACTCATAAAGCATGCTCACTTAAATTCCTACATATTCACTCATGGGAATTAATTTTCAAATATTGGAAAATTATAGACATAAGCAGATTATAAGCCAAAAACATGGTCAGCTGTTTTCTTCATTCACCTTTTGTTTTCTGTTATGCTTTCTGGAGTGACATGTACTTTCAAAGGAATTTACATTTTATTCAGTTGCATACTATACACGGGGAGGGGCGGGGGGGGTTACCATTGTGATTTTGATTTGGTGTTAAAGGAGCAGCAAAATTCTTCTGTGGTGTACTCCTGAATGATAAGTCTCCTGTAATCAATGTTTGCTAACTTCTTTCAAGTTCAGATTTGTACCTGTTTAAAAGAGAATTGGAAGTGCAATTAATTAGTTACAGAAACAAATAGGGCCCAATCAGACATTTTTAAGAGCCCCAAATGCACATTGAATGGCAATTTTGGTTCCTCAAGAAATATAAAATTAGGCATAATAAAGATATATCACTAAAAATATGATTCTAGATGACAATACGACACCTTCAAATAAATATTGGAATCTGTACTTTCACTTCTAGTGATATTGGGTTGTTATTTAAATTTGTTCTTATATGAAAGAGACAATTTGTTTATATTTTATATATACACTCAAGGTTTAATATTTCAGAAAACTGAAAACTAGAAGAATTATACACAAAAAGGACGCATGGATGAACAGCAATTACAATGATTATCCAGTCACAGCTCTGATAAAGCTCCCTCTGCTGGACATTCACAAGACTGCTGTGTTTGGGTCCCAATATGCTTGATTTATGCTCTTAAGCTACCCTTGGCCTGAATAGGCTGCAGCAACTGCCTTTTCCCTTGGCTTCTCTGGTACACTTCCAGGGCACAGGCTCCTAGTTCCACTTCCCAGAAATAGGACCAGACGACCTAGCTGTCTTAAGCTAGGGTTACCATATTTAAAAAATAAAAAAAGAGGACACTCCACGGGCCCTGGCCCCACCCCTTTCCCACCCCCGGCCCCGCCCCAACTCCGCCCCTACTCCGCCCATTCCCCCAAAGTCCCCGACCTAACTCTCCCTCCTCCCTCCCAGCCACACGAAAAGGGCTGCCCAAGCGCTACTGGCTTCACGGTTTGCCGGGCAGCCGCCAGACCCTGCGCCCCCGGCCGGCGCTTCCCCAGCACTGCTGGAGCCCGGGAGGGGAAGAACCCAGCCGGGGGCGCAGGGTCTGGAGGCTACCCGGCAAACCCGTGAAGCCGGTAGCGCTCGGGCTTTGGGCAGCCCCTATGCCTCCGGACCCTGCGCCCCCGGCCAGGCACTTTCCCTCCCGGGCTCCAGCTGCTCTGCTCCTCCCCGGACTCTTTGGCTCTGTTTAAGAGCCAAGCTGCCCGAGCCAGCGCTACCGGCTTCGGGCAGCCCCCTTGCCTCCAGACCCTGCGCCGCCGGAGCAGAGCAGCTGGAGCCCGGGAAGGGAAGTGCCCGGCCGGCGGCTAGGGGTCCGGAGACACGGGGGCTGCCCGAAGCCGGTAGCACTGGCTCGGGCAGCTTGGCTCTTAAACAGAGCCAAAGTCTGAGTCGGGGTAGGAGCAGAGGAGCCGCGGGAGAGGAAGTGCCCGTCCGGTATTTTTCCCGGACATGTTCGGCTTTTTGGCAATTCCCCCCGGATGGGGGTTTGATTGCCGAAAAACTGGACGTATGGTAACCCTACGTGACTGGTGCCCGGGGCCGGGGGCGCAGCTCCAGCCCCAGGGGGACGCAAATCTGGACAGTGCCGGCTCCCCGCAATGCGCTGGCATCCACAACCCTCCCTGGGGCGCCCCCAAGCCCTGCGATGGCTGCCGAGCGGCGCCCAGAGACACCCCCCACCCAAAGGACAGGGGCCCATGCCCTCCCTCCCCCTGCCCGACGGCTTGCTGCCTCACAGGGGCAGGTTGGTCGCGTCGCAGGGGCCGCTGGGAGTTGTAGTTCTCGGCCGCTCCCCTCTCCCGGCTCTCCCTGGAGCGTGAGGCCCGGCTGGACTACAGCCCCCAGCATGCTCTGGGCAGGAGCCGAGTGTCGCACCGAGATGATGTCACAGCGGGCGACCAACACACACAGGTTCGGAGATCCTAGCCTCCCTATTTCCCCGGACATGTTCGGCTTTTTGGCAATTCCCCCCGGACGGGGATTTGGGGACCAAAAAGCCGGACATGTCCGGGGAAATCCGGATGTATGGTAACCCTATCTTAAGCACCCAGGTCAGCACTGACCCCGCAGACTGAAACACACCCTTTTCCCAAAGCTTCAACATTGTGGGCACTCTGGGTACACAGTTCACCTCTTCAATGATATGTAGTAGTTGAACACAGACACACAGACTTTAGAAGTGTTCCCAAAAACCACTCTCTGTTGGCAAGCACAATAAGTATAGAGATCTGGACAAAAAAATAATAAAACCCTATACACAATTCCCTGCCTCAATTTCCTCACCACTCTTAGAGCGTTCTTTGGACTTAGGTCAGAGTCCTCTAGTTCAGGATTCTTCCTCTCTCTCTCTGCCCTCCTGCACATGGTTTCTCCCCTGAATCATGGAGTATCTGCAGTCTTTTCTCTCCTTGCCCCCCTCCCCAGGGTTCGTTAGAAACCCTCTGTTATTATCTCCCCCTTCTTTATCAGGTGACTCCCAATCAGCCTCATCAGCTAATGAAAGTACTTTACCTCAGATTCTGTTGCTTAGTTACCATCACTCCTAGAATTCAGATTTTGAAAAACTAGTTTAGCCTGGATGGTAGCCCTTGCTTTGTCCCAGGGTGCTCCATTTAAATGATCATCAAAATTTAACAGCCTATCACTGATAGCCCCGTGCCCCCACCACTTGGAATTTTAGTCCAAGATGGAGGTGAAAAGACAGAGGCTAAAAGACCCACATTCAAAATGGAGTTTGCAGTCTGACACAGGGTCTCCAATATCAAATAATTTGTAAACTGTACATAGGCAGATTCCCCAAATATTCATAATTAAATTGTTTTATTAAGAGTCCATTTTATGAAGCTACTGCTATATGTACAACAATCCCCCTAAGGGTCATATAACCTCCAAACTCTTTAACTTTATCACTCTCCTTAATATAATATAGAGTGTTAGATGAAGACTTTCAAGCCTGTCTCTCTAAAAAGTTGCACTAGAAAGTTGCAGTGGTAAAAATTCTGTTGTCATGGTGACACTGCCAAAGCTATTTTGGAAAAGTGTATTTTACACTCTGCCACTTCTCCTGGCATGATGTCTACATAGCATTGAATTGTATTGGCAAAAACATGCTGCACTCTGGATAGGCATTCTAGTGTTACATTCCCAAAGACTCAGCATTCAAAGACTCAACTGAGTCTAACTGGAAAATAAATGCAGAGGCTATTCATGGAACAACCACATTTGGTGGAGTGGGAGTTTTGAGCCCGGCTAATGAGTGGTGGGACAATCAGTGGTTCTAGAACTTTTAGATGCAGAAGTTCATTCCTAGAGTTGCATGCTCAGCTCACCCCACTCCCACAGCACAGAAACAGCAAGGCGAGAGCTGCCCTTACAGTGAGGAAACAAGTGGCGATTGCCCTATGGAATCTTACAACACCAGTTTGCTATCAATTAGTGGGGTAATCAATTTGGTGTTACAAAAAAAGCTCAATGGTAAAGACACTCATCATTGAGGTATGCAAGACAAAAAAGCATCCCCATTCTGTGCTCACCCTTCCCAGCTTCTGAGCATATTAAAAAAAGGTACCTTCAAAATTTATGCAGGCCTTGGTAGGTCAGAAGGGACACGTTACTGACAAACACAGGCTGGTTCAGAGAAATTCAGGACAACCACGGCTTTAGAAACACTGTGCTTTTTGACATATTGAAAGCAGACTCCCCATTCCATCCAACTGGAATTAATGACATTTCTGTGCCGATCATAGTTTATGGAAACTGCCTACCCTTAATTCTCTGGCTTAAGAAACCATCTACTAGCAAGCTAGACAGAAGCAAGGAAAGATTTGACTCTCACCTGTGCAGCTGAAGAAGGAATGTGAAGTAGGCAGAGTTGGAAGACAACAGGATAGGTGGAGGGATCTCATGCCCAAGCTCCATACCAACAAGTAAAACATTCTCAGTTCTTATGCAATGCACAGCATGCAGCGCTATCTTGCCAGGGTGGATGAGTGAGGTGGACGGGCTGGATCTAAAATAGGCTAGCTAACAGTTGCATTGCTAACACAGTTCAGGTAAAGGAAGCCTTAAAAGCTTACTTCGACAGTAGGAAATGGCCTAATCCTGTTTCTATGAAACTATTAATAGAACAGGTGTGCTTTTTGTGATATACATTACTTTTAAGGAATTTGTTATTGAAGTATGGAAAATGACCCGACTAATTGACAGTAGTTTCTATGACCATCAGGATAGTACAGGTGGTGTATTTCTATACTCAATAAAGGCTAGCACTTCTGTAATATACATGCATTGACTTTTTTTTTCCTTTCTTTTTTTTTTTAAAGAGGTATGGAAGCCTTTCTGGTTATATTACTTTCTAGCACTGCAATACGAAAAAGTCACAATAAAGTTGCACCAACTTTGAGGTATGTACATTATTACCACCACGGCATGCTAGACGTACAAAAAAAAAAGATAACTTATAATTGACTTTACTAGCTATATAACTTGACTAGGTACAAGTACAACACGCAGACTGGATGTCAGTGCATCACAGATGACTGTACGTGTAATCAAAGTTCTTTGTTCCCTGACATGTTGTCCATGGGAGTAGAATACACCAGGAACTGACCCAAGGGGATGAGGTGTCTATATCCCTGCCAACACCCCATATTTATCCATGCTTTGGAGTGGGTGAACTAATGCAGTGATATCCTTAATCAATAATTGATCAACAATTCATTTGAGCAGCTGGGTCAGCAGCAGCAGCATTTATTTTTGATTTTTGTCCTCCCTCTACCCCTTCAGCAGCTGTTCACACCCCTGCCTCATTGCCCTTGCATTTCACTTTTAGACCTGCATAACCTCACAGAGCATGTCCTTCTCTGTGCGCTTCCTTGGCTCTGACAGTGACCAGACAGCTGTGGCGGTGTTAGGGAGAATCTTGAGGAGAGCCCCACTCTCAAGGTTAGTGATAAACACAGAACTGTTAGGTGGAGAGGAAGGGAGGCGGCCTTCCCTGACATAACTGTTTCAGCTACTCAGATTTTCCCACCCTGTACAGCATAACTATGTGGATTGCCTCCAAATTACTAAGGCATAATGAGTGCTAGACCTTACATGAAGAGTAGATCAGGATTTCTTAACCCAGTGCCTTGGGGAGGAGATGGGGTTCATTCTGATATAGAACAAGGATAGTATTTCATCAAGACAACTGCACTTATTTCCGGAAGTCATGCTCCTTGATGATCCTAAAGTGACAGAGAAAGAGCTATTTAAGAGGTCTTAGTCTGCCCATGGAAGTATGCGGTCATGCTGTTTTCTGCAATGATCCCCCTCAGAGGTCCTGGCAAAGTGGCACGGGGATGTGCCATATCACGGTAGGCTGGCCGAAGCGTATCTTCAACATAATGTTTGGGCAAGTCTTACATACTACTCACTGAAAAAAAGTTCTGTGAAATTGTGCCCACAAACCTGAAAGCTTTGTGTGTAAAAATTAACAGGCTGCTCTGTCTGTACCTCAAAGTACTGCAAGACACCAACTGATGGAGTGCCAACTCATGTGTGTTTACTTGCTTCCGTTCTCAGCCTCTGCTATTGATGCAGTTAGAACCTTCCCAGTAAAAATCATTTTCAGTAGTTTATTTAACGCGATAATCACTTTCACCTACCATAATTGCCCTTCACCCAAGGAGGAAACATATTGGTGCATGTCATGGCTAGGTATGAAATAGCCCCTGGCTGTCACCCGCCTTGCTGTATCCCTTCTTGTTGTCCCCTTCCTGGTCAGGGCCAGATACCTCTTGCTCATCCATTGCTCCAGGGAGGGATTTCTTTCTCCTCACCAGAACACACAGAGTATCTACAGAGTTAAAGGGAGGAGGTAAGGTCCTTCCAGAAGATAGCACCCAGCTCACTATGAGAGAGGTCATGCAGGCGGCTCCAAAATTTCTCTTTTCTTCACCTTCTGGTACCACTGCCTCAGCTCCTTTTCCTTTGTGTGGCAGTGAAACCCCTCTCTGAAGAGGCCGAGTTTGCCACAGCCTTCAGCAAATTGCTGTAAATATTCTTGTTCCATCAGGAGTGCTGTGGCTGTGCCTGCACATGCTCCTTCCCCCACAGTGCAAGGAAACTGAGCACCCCTCTCGTGGAACAGACAGCAGCATGAGACAGTGCTAGGAACCTACATTCAGTGAAAACGTAGCAGGGAACAGGAACAGACGTCGCTGTGAAGAAACACGCTGGCATATAAAAGTGAGGTAAGGACAACTTCCAGGTCGCTGCATCCTGGACAGTGGACTTCAAGAGTGCTACCAGACAGTAACTCTGGAAGGGAAAGTTGCATTGTGGGATTGCAGCTAGGGACTGCTTATACCGGTACAGGTACATGTGCATCCATGACAACTCTACTGGCAGCGGACTTGTCACTCTGAAAAGAGAAATAATTAATGCCGTAAAAAACAGAAGGCTTTGTTGGAGTAGAAAATTAAATGTGGACACACACCAAGCTGTGCTATAAAAAAAATAAAAAAAAGAAAAGAAAAGAAAGTTGTCTTGGCAAAATTTCAGTGTAAGCAAGGGCCTTACATAAAAGGCCTTATCTTGACAGGCAAAAAGTATATATTTTTTTCAATCCTGTTAAGCTAACAGGTTTGAAACACAACTTTTTTGCCCAACAAAGAAAGGGCCAAATATTCAAATGTGCTGAGTATCTATGAATTCCACTGGGCTTAGTGGGAGTTTCAGGTGTGCATCACATCAGATAATCAAAAAACTTTATTTAGAAGCCTAAACGTTGTAGGAGCAGGATTTTATATAGCACTATGAGAATTAATGTATGATTTGATTTCATCCTGCTAGCCACCCTTTTTGAATAGCAGAAAGAAATGATCCTCTAGGACTATGAGATTCCGTTTTCCCATATGCATTACAGATTGGGCCCTCTTTAGCTCTTTGTTTTAAGATTTAGTTAGTAAGAGACAGGATTCTGTATTGTATCTATGTTAAGTAGATTAGAGGACCATTGAAGGCCTGGGTCTCAATGTAAATTGTCTTGGTTATTGATTGTAAACCTTAGCAAGGTTTAATTTGCAATGCCTTTTTGCTCGATATAAAATACTACTGTTTGTATTCCCAATCTGTTTGTGTGAGTAAGGAATGTACGCATTAGGAAAAGATAAGGTGGGAAGGCCATTGTTAAGCAGATGGTCAAGAAAGGAGGAGCGAAGACACTTATCGAGATTTGTTGATGCCAAAGAACCATCAACACGTATCCATGATTGAGGAAGGGCAAATTGACAACCCTGAGGTGAAGGCTGGCACCCCTAAGGACAACTGATTAAATCGGAACCAGGACAGGATGACTCTCTTGGAGGTAAAAAGAAGAACAGGAGTACTTGTGGCACCTTAGAGACTAACAAATTTATTAGAGCATAAGCTTTCATGGACTACAGCCCACTTCTTCGGATGCATATAGAATGGAACATATAATGAGGAGATATATATACACACATACAGAGAGCATAAACAGGTGGGAGTTGTCTTACCAACTCTGAGAGGCCAATTAATTAAGAGGAAAAAAAAAAAAAAATAAACTTTTGAAGTGATAATCAAGCTAGCCGAGTACAGACAGTGTGATAAGAAGTGTGAGAGTACTTACAAGGGGAGATAGTCAACGTTTGTAATGGCTCAGCCATTCCCAGTCCTTATTCAAACCGGAGTTGATTGTGTCTAGTTTGCATATCAATTCTAGCTCTGCAGTCTCTCTTTGGAGTCTGTTTTTGAAGTTTTTCTATTGTAATATAGCCACCTGCAGGTCTGTCACTGAATGACCAGACAGGTTAAAGTGTTCTCCCACTGGTTTTGTATTGGAATGTTTACATCAAAAGATACACCAATTAAGAAGTAACCCGGTCACAAAGTGACACAGCAAAATCCATAGACTTCAACAAAGAAAAAGGACTATAAGAAGAGGGTGCTTGGCCATAAGACTTTGGGGGTTCGTCTTGCCACACTCCTGGAGCATTGGATCGCGACCAACAAAGCCCTGCTCCCCTCTGCGACCAAACGGGCTGGCCACTAGATTGATCCAGACTCTGGACTGATAACTATAAACATCAACTGGCAGGACTGTGCATGGTATGTGTGTGTGTGTGTGAGAGACAGGGCCGGCTCCAGGCACCAGCCGAGCAAGCTGGTGCTTGGGGCGGCAGCTAGTAGGAGGCGTCATTTGGCCCAATCCTAGGGCGGCACGGCTGCTTTTTTTGTTTTTTTGTTTGTTCCGCTCCGTCTGCCGTGTAGGGGGCAGCGGCGCAGAGGACGGGAGCACCCTGCAGCAAGCCCAGCAGGGCAGTCCGCGTCCTTCCCTCCCAGCCGACCGGAGCGGTGCGGAGCCTCCTGGCAGGGAACATGGCGGGAGGGGCCGCGTGACAGCTCCCCGCTGAAGCCCTGGCCGCCTCCCTTCTCTCTCTCTCCCCCTCCGCTCCCGCCCCCTGCCCCCTTAAGCCGGGGCAGGAGTCCCCCTGCACCCTGGTTCCGGCCGCGCCGCAGGTTTTTGTTTTTGTTTTGCTTGGGGCGGCCAGAAAGCCAGAGCCGGCCCTGGTGAGAGAGATTGAAAAGCATGTGCTAACTGTTGTATTCTCAATAAATGCGGCGTGCTGCCTTCTTCCCTATAAAGATCCCTTGTGCTTCTTATAAGTATAACAACGTGGGACTCAGGAACCTTGTTTTAGGCACCCAGGTTTGAAAATTTTGGCCAAACGTCTATTTAAATATGGAGTACAGTTAAAGTAAGATAAAGTGGACAAAGACAGTAATTTGACAGTCATTTACATGTCTAAGCAAAATAATACTTAAATGGGATAACAGCCACACTTCAGTTAAAGCAGAACAGTTTGGTCTCACCTTTTAAGTTCTTGTTCTAGTCTTTCAATTTATTTCTTGCTTGAAGTTAGTTGTCCCGCTTGATAATCAACTTGTGATTCTTTTACTTGAAGATCATGTGAAATTTTATGGTTTGTTTTCTCAAGATTATCACACAATTCCATCAAGCTCTGGTTTTCTTTTTTTAGTGTTGCTCCTTCATTTTTTTCCATTTTCAACCTAATTTAATTAGTCAATTATAATATATATATATAAAGATTTTGATCAAGCCTGGGAATACACATCTTTATTCAGAGTGAAGCGTGGAGAGCACTTACAAAATAAACAATTTCTGCTTTATAAAAAAGCGGTATTTTAATATTTTTATTCACTACATTTCAAAGCCCTGACAGCACTGAAAATTTTAGTTACACGCAAAGTTATATTGCTATTCTACCAATGTCCGTATCGCAAGGCTTCCCTGTGTAACATTTAAAATCAAAATACATAGTCACTACAAGTCATTTAATTTCCACCTAGGTATTAATATTAAAATGATTTCTCTAATCAGTGGCCCCACACCTGTTCTTGGAAGAGTTTATTGGCTATAAAAAGCACCTATCAAGACCCTTGCACATCATCAGAAGAGCTAAACTTAAAAGCCATATGACTCTGATCATCATCTTGCTCCTCTCCCTTCAAATCTGTCAATGTTAGCAACCAGTATTTCCAGAATTACTAGAGTAAGAGATCAATGCTCAAGTTGCGTTTCCTCAAGATAGCAGCTGGAACAGCCATGTCTGATTTGAAGGAGGGATGCAAGATAGTAATCAGAATAATGCAATTTCGAGATCCTCTCTCTCATGATCTGTGTTGCATTATGTAGCATTGGAAAAAGATTTGATATCCCCAGCCTTTGCAAGGTATACGGCATACATTCCTATCCCTGACAGTTTATGAGATATTGGACTTAGAATGGTCCCAAAAAAGTACTACCAGAGCAAGAGGCTAGTGACAGTTTAAGACTGAATACACAGCAAGGCCTGGATAATGGGCTAGCGTCATTTTCCTTCACTACTTTACACAGGTGTCAATCACCGCTCACAGGGTGAGTATTAGCACAAAAACTGTTAGTGAGTAGTCTACATTTTACTGGTATGTCAATTTTTTGATGGCAGCAATGATGTTATGCAGATATTAATCTTATCAGCTATCAACCTAGGTGTTATGGCTTTTTTGTGACTAAAGCCCTGATTAAATTGGAAGCTCTGTACCTAAGAGTTATGTCCTTTTAGCTCAAGCGATAGCAGGCTGTGCTACAATGATGAAGGTTTGGGGGGCTCTTCCCAAGCACAAGTTGACAGCATGGGAGAAAACACAAAGGTGGGTGTTTAAAAATTTAACAAAATGTATGTGTTATGCGCCAGTCAGAGGCGGGAGTTGACATTTCAATAGTGAATGAAAAAAAGGATGCCTAAGTTGGGGTAGGCCATGAAGGAGCTAGGAAGTGAAGACAAGCAGCTTGTTTGTTGCAATAGAGAATGGAGGGGCGCCGAGAGAGGTGACATGGTCAAAGTGACAGGCAGGGGAATCTTTGCAGCAGCACTCTGAATGGATATGAGCAGAACAAAATTGTATTAAAAGTTACATGGTGCATTAAGACTATGACCTTCTGCTTCTGCTTTTGCAAAGCTGCCTCCAGCGATTCAAGCTGAAACTGTCTTTTCTGTTGTTCTTTTTTAAGCTTGTCTAGTTGACTTTCAAGCTCTTGAATCTTCTGAAGAGCCCTCGTGGAAAGGCCTTTTACCACTCTTCCACAACCCAGCTCATTTTATATCAGCTTTTTTCCTTAATACAAAGTGTACATCACTGAACCTGAATCATACAAACTTGTAAAGACTTTGGACGAGTCATAGAATCGTAGAATATCAGGGTTGGAAGGGACCTCAGGAGGTCATTTAGTCAAACCCCCTGCTCAAAGCAGGACCAATTCCCAACTAAATCATCCCAGCCAGGGCTTTGTCAAGCCTGACCTTAAAAACCTCTAAAGAAGGTGATTCCACCACCTTCCTAAGTAACCCATTCCAGTGCTTCACCACCTCCTAGTGAAAAAGTTTTTCCTACTATCCAACCTAAACCTCCCGCACTGCAACTTGAGACCATTACTCCTTGTTCTGTCATCTGTTACCACAGAGAACAGTCTAGATCCATCCTCTTTGGAACCCCCTTTCAGGTAGTTGAAAGCAGCTATCAAATCCCCCCTCATTCTTCTCTTCTGCAGACTAAACAATCCCAGTCCCTCAGCCTCTCCTCATAAGTCATGTGCTCCAGCCCCCTAATCATTTTTGTTGCCCTCCGCTGGACTCTTTCCAATTTTTCCACATCCTCCTTGTAGTGTGGGGCCCAAAACTGGACACAGTACTCCAGATGAATCCTCACCAATGTCCAATAGAGGGGAATGATCACGTCCCTCAATCTGCTGGCAATGCCCCTACTTATACAGCCCAAAATGCCGTTAGCCTTCTTGGCAACAAGGGCACACTGTTGACTCATATCCAGCTTCTCATCCACTGTAACCCCTAGGTCCTTTTCCGCAGAACTGCTGCCTAGCCATTCGATCCCTAGTCTGTAGCAGCGCATGGGAGAACAAAGGAGAACAGGACGTCTGTGAGGCGCGCTAAACTGATCCACCCAGTGGTGCTCTGCATCCCTCCCATCAACTTCCCCAGCCCCCTGCTGACACCCATCCATAATGCAGTTGACAAGGACATTTTCACACTCCTGAGAGGAGCAAAACGTGGACGCTCCAGCCAGAAAGGGCCCTGGCCCCTTTCCTCTCCCCCTCTCCCCAGCAGCCAGCTTGCAAAGATGCGCTGGATTTAAAGCGCTTGCAAAAAGCATCCTTGCAGAGCGGGGTTTGGCTGGCGAAATGGTCCGGTGGGAGCCCGGAGCCCAGCCTGACCCTCCCGGACAGGGGGAGCTACACTCACCTTAGACAAAGGAGAAGTGTTAGAAACAAAAGCCAGGCAGGTATTTAACCGAGCGTGCAAAATCTGGGACGGAGATGCAGGAAGGAAAGGGGTGAAGAGGGACTGAGCAGCCCTGAGTCCCTCCTGCGAGGAGGCATTGGGAAAGCAAGGGAGCATGCAGCATTCAGACAGACTTTGATCTGGAAACGCATGCTATTGTGCCAGTACTCACTTCTTATTTACAGACCCGGCGCCCTCTCCTCGCTTCACGGGCAGGCATTTTTTCAGGGCTTGGGTAGGTGCCGTTTGACCAAATGGAAAAAGAAAGAGAGAGAGAGAAAAGGACCAGACCCAGGGCGGATTTGCTGCTGCTGAGCTCAGATTCCACGTGGAGCAGAGCCTGGCGTTCTCCCTGTCACTGGAGGGATGTGAACGATCACAGTGTGTGTGAGAGTGAGAGAGATCACCCTGTGAGAGAGAGGGAGAGGGTGTGCATGTGAGATCACCCTGTCTCTTTGTGTGATGGCCCTGGCTGTGTGTGTAAGAATCTTACAGAAAGATCACCCTATCTGTGTGTATGATCACCGTCTGTGTGTGTTAGACTCACTCAGGCGCCAGGTGCGTGTATCAGCCTCTTTCTGTGTGTGGCTGCCAGTCCCTGAGGTGAGTCTGTCACAATCTCAGTGTGTCTGTGTCTTTCGGTGGTGTGTGTGTGTGTGTATATATATCCACATCCCTCCCTCTGTCAGTGTGGGCGGGGGCCTGTCTCCTCTCAGCCCTGGTGCCTGGTTCTCACGCAAAGTCTGTGCCCCCGCTCTGTCACTTTGTCTCAGGCACCTGGGATGGGGTGCCTGACTCTGGGTGCAGTTGTGTGCCTCGAGAACTCGTGTGTGTGTGTGTGTGTGTGTGTGTGTGTGTCCTTGCTCTCCGCTTGTGTGTGTGTGTGTGTGTGAGCACCCGCTCCTCTCCTCATTCTCTTTCCCCCAGTGTATCCCAACTGCTGGGTGCATCTCCCCCACTCTCCCTCCCTCTACCCAGCCTGCTCCAGCACCAGGGCCAGCTGCACCCTCATCTCGGTGAGCTGCTCGGCATTTCTACCCAGCCCCTTCGCTCGGCAGCGCAAGAACTAGGCTGGGGCAGATGCTGCAGGGATGAAGAGGGGGAGAAGGGGGTTAAGAGAAGAGGTCCGTGGAGGAAAGATAAATCCCAAACTGGTGGGCACTGACTTCGGAGGTCCTGGGAGAGAGCAATGGGGTGGAGGAAAAGCCAACAGCCTGAGTCCACGCATGAAAAAAGTGGGAGAGATGTTTGGCAAAGATAGGGGTAGGAACAAATTGGTCTGTAATATTGGTATGCCGTCCTTGACAAACCCAACAAAATGCATGGTTAGACTGGGCTGTTGGTTCAGAAGAACCTGCTGTTGCAGATGATGGAGGGGTGGGGGAGAGGCATGGTTCAGCGGTTGCCTCCTGTAATTCCTGCCTCTTTTTCTAGGGGGACAGAGATATAAAAGACTGATAGCTGGGAGCCTGCTGGGGCCAGAACTGCTACCTAGTTGTCACCGATATGTAGATTCCAAGCAACTTCTGTGTTGCCCTGGAATGTTTTAGACTATGCAGCCTATCGTCCATGTTTTCCAAAAAGAAGGAGACCCCCCCATCAAAGGACAAGACGACTGCAGCCACAGATATCTCCTCATAAATATGGCAGATGCCATGTATCAAGCTGCTGAGTCTGCCACATCCAAGCTGTCCTGGAGAGCTGTCCTTGCCACGAGCTTGCCCTCCTCTGCCATCAGAGTGAACTCGCGTCTCGAGTCTGCCTTTCTTGGGAGGTGTGCTCTGTACTGATGGTGTCACACTCAGAGTACTCTCTGAACCTGATGGCTCCACTGAAGGGCAAAGGGCCACCCCCATAAGGAGACACTTAAGTTTCACTGCTCTCTTTTTTAAAGCAAGGCTTAAACCCTCTACAAAAGTGTGACACTTGTCACTGATATGGAGCTCCTCCAAACACTTTAGGCAGTTGGGATGTGGCTCACTGACTGACAATGGCCTGGCACATGACCAGCAGGACTTGAACCCCAGAGAATGAGGTATGCCTCCAGCACAAGTCCAGGTACCATGAATCAAATTTGGTCCAAAAAGGACCTAAAAACTGAAGCCTATCACTAACTGTACATTATATCTAACTAACTACTAGCCACTAAATGACAAAACAGACTATATACAGAAAGAGTGAGGGAAATAAACTTGTGACTTATTAATTTAATACTTGCCTATTCGCCAAGCCAAGAAATAGCATTCTTAATGGCCAAGTGGAGTTCTCGGAGCCCGCCTCTAAATTTAGCTAGCGGGCACTCCTCGACAACACGTATCATTGTTTGATCTGCACCACAGCTGCAGCTTGGATTGTCTCGAAAACCCCAGCAGTACTGGTTGGCTGAACAGAGGCCTTGCCCAGACTGGAATCAGTTAAGAAGGGCCCACTGACAACGTCGCGAAGCGTGGAGCATGGGTAGTAGGGTCTGTGACGGGAACTGATTGGTGTTTGATGTTAAGCATCAGTCTTCCCACCACAAGGCCTCTGCTGTCATGTCCTGCCATGAAAGAAGCATAGCTGGTGGGCTAAAAATAGTGTTAGCAAGCCTGGGAGCACTCCAACAGTAGTCACTCATGGCAAGAAGAAACTGAGGCAGGGGCGGCTCTAAGCACCAGTGCAGTAAGTGCATGCCTGGGGCGGCAAGCCACGGGGGGCAGCCTGCCGGTCGCTGTGAGGGCAGCAGTCAGGCAGCCTTCGGCGGCATGCCTGTGGGAGGTCTGCCGGTCCTGCGGCTTCAGCGGCAATTTGGCGGAGGGCACACCGAAGGCGCGGGACTGGCAGATCAACCACAGAAACGCCGCCAAATCCGCGTGACTGTCGTGCTTGGGGTGGCAAAAAACATAGAGCCACCCCTGAACTGAGGGGATTTGGGGGAGGCTCCATCTTCTTATACCAGCATGCAGTGGCACACAACGGCAGAGGGCAATCGAGCCACCCAGACAGGTACCGCTCAGTGAAGAAGTTCTCTGACAACTGCACATGAGTCATGCTCACAGCTAGAGGAATAAACATGTGCAATCACTCAAAGAAGAAACAATATTTGTTCCCCCAAGAACTTGTAGTGAAGAATCCCCTAGGAGATGTTCCCAAGACATAGGGATAGCAATGATCTTTAGCTCCAGAAAATATGTTCAGTCTAATTTAGTTTTAATGTTTATAATTATGTAAACTGACAGCGACACGTATGGCATCAAGAAAGCATTGGCACAGCAACACCAAAAATCAAATACAATTCAGAGTCCTTCTCATTCAGAAGTTAGAATCACTGGGGCGGATGCTCAAAGCATCTAAGGGCTTGGCTATACTGAAAACTTTAAGGCACTGTTGCAGGAATGCTCCCGCAGCAGCGCTTTGAAGTGCAAGCGTGGTAATCCACCTGGTTTAATCCTAGTAATCCACCTCCATGAGGGGATTAGCACCTAGAGCCTGTCCACACTAGCGCTTTAAAGCGCTCAGACTTGCTGCACGCAGGGGTGATATTTCACCCCCCTGAGCCAGCAAGTTAGAGCGCTATAAAATGTAAGTGTAGCCAAGCCCTAAGGTACATTAGAGCTGCTGCAAACTGCACAGTTTTTCCATTGACTTAGAAGGACTTGGATCCAGCATTTCAGGAGATTTGGTTCATATATGAAGATTATTTGGGCTATGAAGGACAATGTTAATTTCTCCCCACCTTGGACCATCTTAGCTCTGCTGGCTAGTATTTGGGGGAGCAAAGCAGATACTATAGACCGTTCTGCATACAGACACATTTTAGAGAATGAAAGATGCAGTACACAGCAAACAGAAGGCATCACCCTTTCATAGCTACATACCCAACAAAATAAGTTAGAACAGATGGATGGTCTTGAGAGTAAAGTCCCTGAATGGGAACTCAAAAAATCTGGGTTCAATTTTCAGCTTTACCATAGGCTTCCCATGTGACCCTTGAACAAATAACTCATTCATTCCATAGCTGGCTAGCTGAAAAATGGGGAGAACACCTCCTCGGTCACTCTAGTCTATATAGTGAGATCTCTGGGCAGCGCTGTCTCTCACTATGTTTGTGCAATGTCTAGGACAATGGGCCCCCCCCATCCCTGATGAGCCCTCTAGTAATTGCTGTAATATTATAACTTCCTCTAGCCTACACCTTTTCCTGGCACACAAGTTACATCAGGTTACAATGCCCTGGAACCAACGTACTGACCTATCACATCACCTCAGGAAGAAAACCGTTACAAAGAGAAGAATGCACAGGAGCATACTGTAGGCCTCTGATGCACACTGCACTTGATTTATATCTGATTTCAGGATAAGGGAACCGGGACATTGTTCTGAGTCTCTGCCTTCAGCAGCAGCAGCGAAGAGGAAAACCTAAATATGTTTTAAGAAACAGTACACCCCATCTTACCAGTTCCACCTCTGCTCAACACACAGCACTTAGATGTGTATGTAGTGAAATCAATTCTAAGTTGATTTGGCAAAACATAGCGGAGAGACTCAAGTTGTAGCAAGTAGAAGGACTGGAAACAAATGGTCACATATAAAATAAAATCATAACAGGCATTTGAGAGCCTAGACTTAATTAACAAGATATTCTCATGTCGTGTAAAGTATTGCTCGTCCAAAATCCTTGCAGCACTTTTCAACCAGGCTGGCTATGACCCTCCTTTCACAAGACAAGCATCCCATCAGCTTGCTTCCTCGGTGAAGGATTTCGTATGTCACTCTGCACGCCATGATAGATCAGATCAGTCCTTTGTCTTTATTCATAAAGAGGGTACCTCCCTCCCTCTGTTTGTTCCAGCCTGTAGATTTCACTGTCTCTTATTTGGCAGCTGGCTCAGTATGCAGATAGTCATACATTATGAGGCATACAGTACACAAACGGCCAGTCAGGGAGATAGGTATCTGTTACCTCCGGCCTGAAAGGATCATCTCCAAGGTATGTCACCTCCTGGTGACCTGCCTTAACTCCAAGACCTTAAGTACATAATTTTCAGTATAGATACATACCTCCTTAAATATTATCCGTACGTACAGTTCACAATGATTTTGACTACCTGTCGGCTTCTCGCTCTTGGTGGACACCTTACACACCACCCTTCAGTGAACTATTATTAAGGCTACATTTTAGTCACTACATTTTAGTGAAAGTTATGAACAAGTCCAGGCAGTAAACAAAAATTCATAGCCAGTGACCTGTCCATGACTTGTACTATATACCCCTGACTAAAACTTGGGCCTCGGACCCCCCAAAACACCTGGGTCCTTACTAAACTGGTGAACGTCACATTTAGAGAAAAGTAGCTGTCATTTGCTTCTCTTGCACTAGCTTGTGGTACTTCCCTTTATGGAAATCAAAGTTCTGGGTCCTTCTCGTCGGCGGTACTGCTGACTGCTGCACACTAACTTCAGCTTTTTTTGTTTTCCTTCGTGCATATATCTGACCCCGGAGATCCATGTCGCTCACATTACGCCACTGAAACATTCGCGTTAGAAACCTTCTCAAAGAAGGGAAATATTTTAGTATTCAATTCTCTGCCCCTGGAACAAACAGTTTTCCAATGAGACTCAAATCTGTTGCTTGTTAAAACATTATTCTGGATAAGTAATTGGATTTCCTTCTGTAAGCTACCAGCATGCTCACTAAGGGTCTGATTCACCATTGTCCTGCACCTTGTACTGTTAATTTCCACCAGTCAGCCCCATGAATACAATGTGAGAGGGGCACTGCATGTAGCGCACCACTTGCTCAGTCAGAGAGACAGTACCTATATAGAGGGGCGTGTGTGTGGTGGGAATGAAAAGGGAGAAAGTCAAAGAGACCGCATTCCCCTAGGCCCATCTCCTCTAATCTGTGTCCTCTGCACTTGCATTAGTGGTCAGGATGCCCAGGTCCTAAATGATTAGCAGAGTCAGACTGCCTTTCTGTATCTTTCCATCATTGATATATAGGTATTATTATTTACATTCTGGTAGCATCTGGAGGTTGCCAGTCAATGAATAGGGCCCTGTTGTGCTAGGCACAAAGTAGTAAAATATAACAGGGTATTTATACAGCTCACTGCCTGGGGTTCCCTTGGGTGAGAAATTTAAAAATTGAGTTTCTTTCTCTTTTGAGTGGACAACTCAGACTTCATGGCTCCTTTCATAGGAGAAAAGATTAGTCACTGTATCCTTGACCAACACTCTACACCCTCAAAGTCCCTTATAGTTCAGTGTGTAGTGTGCCCTCTTCAGTATGACTTTATGTACTGTGCTTTGGCATCTTTTTAGATGAAAGGAAGAGAGACACCTATAAATTAACAGTATTTATTATTGATGCACCGGGCATTCATTCTTCAGAAATACCAATTGAAGTGAGAAACTTACTTCTCCGAATTCCTCAGTTCAGCAGTCGTGAAAAGCGAGTATATTAAACCCTCTTGTCCCCAGCAATTCATAAGGAGGAGAGAACTGCTGGGTTTTTTTGTGAAGAAATCCTAAACATTTTGATTAGGTAGCTTCCCAAATACTTCAGTCTAAACACACTGGCTTAGATAAAACAACAAAACAAATGTACTGACAACAGAAAGATAGATTTTAAATTACTACAAGTAATGAGGCATCTAAATCAAAATTGGTTACAAGTTAGGAATTGGTTCTTTTACCTTTTAACAAGCTAAGTGAATACAAAGCAAAGATCTCTCTCTCACCACATGTTCCAGTAGTCTTACTGGGTGAACCCCTTTCAGTCAGGATCTCTCCCCCAGTCCAGTGCTACTTCCTTTGTTCCTCAGCTGTGGATGATGCCAGGGGCAGAGAGCAAGGGAGAGATGATTTGAGGCATCGGCCCTCTCCTCTTATAGCCCCGTCTCTTGCTCAAGTATCATCTCCAGCTGATATCTGGCCAGGAAACAAACTACTTCGTTGTCAAAATGTAGATGTTTTCCCCCATACCTCTCTTCTGCCAAAGACTGGCCACTTACACAGGTGGTGGTCCATTTGAGCTCATTAACACCTGGCTGAGCCATTGGCTAGCCTTCTGTCTCTGGGGGACTTGTTTGTGACTGCCCTTCAGAACATGTTGGAACATATCTGGTTAGCTTTGAAAAGTCATGGAAGATGGGAGGGATTCCAGAAGACTGGAAAAGGGAAAATATAGTGCCTGTCTATAAAAAGGGAAGTAAGGACAACCCAGGGAATTACAGGCCAGTTAGCTTAACTTCAGTACCTAGAAAGATAATGGAGGAACTAATTTGCAAACAGCTAGAAGATAATACGGTGATAAGCAACAGTCAGCATGGAATTGTCAAGAACAAATCACGTCAAACCAACCTAATAGCTTTCTTTGACAGGGTAACAAGCCTTGTGGATGGGGGGAAGCAGTAAATGTGGTATATCTTGACTTTAGTAAGGCTTTTGGTACTATCTTGCATGATCTTCTCATAAACAAACTAGGGAAATACAACCTAGGTGGAGCTACTATAAGGCGGGTGTATACCTGGTTGGAAAACCATTCCCAGAGAGTAGTTATCAGTTCGTAGTTAAGCTGGATCAGTTCTGGGTCCAATTCTGTTCAATATCTTCATCAATAATTTAGATAATGGCATAGAGAATTCACTTATAAAATACGTAGATGATACCAAGTTGGGAGGGGTTGTGTGACAGAGTCTGCTTACCCCCGCACTAGCCCAGACAGGGTTAGGCCCATATTATTGACAGCGGAAGTCCCGCCTCCTCGGCGGGACTGGGCATGCTCTAAATGCTCTAGTAGTATAAAGGGAGGAAGCCCGGCTCATTCTGGGCTGGCAGCTGCAGGGGAAGGACCTGTCTGGGAAGCTTCTGCAGTAGGCCAGCCACAGCCCCTGACTGCCCCGGGAATCAGAGCCTCCCCGGGCCCCATTGAACTCGGGCAACTGGATGAGCCAGAGAAGGCGGCCAGCCCAGCTGTCCAGGGAGACTCCGAAGGCTCATGGGAGACCAACACAGAGACCAGTAGGAAGTGACCGAGGGAGGGTGACGGAGTGGTACCTCCCGCCCGGGAAAACTCAGCTTGTTTTGGTTGGACCCCCTGCTGAGTCAGTGGCAGGATGCTACACAGCTGTTAGGTTAGGGGCCTGGTGGAGTTGGGTGGGCCTGGGCCCCCATACCGGGGCCACCGCATCCCTTGGTGTGCACTCCACCCTTGATAGACTCTGGCCAATAGGCCTCACTGCCCTGCACTAAGGGCTGCTCAATAGACTCTGGTCATTAGGCTGTGCTGCCCTTGTCCTAGGGGCGTCACAGTTTGCAAGTGCTTTGGAAGTTAGGATTAAAATTCAAAATGATCTGAACAAACTAGAGAAAGGATCTGAAGTAAATAGGATGAAATTCAATAAGGACAAATGCAAAGTACTCCATTTATGAAGGAACAACCAGTTGCACACACCTCAATGGGAAATCTTAGAATATCAGGGTTAGAAGGGACCTCAGGAAGTCATTTAGTCCAGTCCTCTGCTCAAAGCAGAACCAATTGCCAACTAAATCATCCCAGCCAGGGCTTTGTCAAGCCTGACCTTAAAAACCTCTAAGGATGGAGATTCCACCACCTCCCTAGGTAACCCGTTCCAGTGCTTCACCACCCTCCTAGTGAAAAAGTTTTTCCTACTATCCAACCTAAACCTCCCCACTGCAACTTGAGACTATTACTCCTTGTTCTGTCATCTGGTATCACTGAGAACAGTCTAGATCCATCCTCTTTTGAACCCCCTTTCAGGTAGGGGAAAGCAGCTATCAAATTCCCCCTCATTCTTCTCTTCTGCAGACTAAACAATCCCAGTTCCCTCAGCCTCTCCACAGAAGTCATGTGCTCCAGCCCCCTAATCATTTTTGTTGCCCTCCGCTGGACTCTTTCCCATTTTTCCACATCCTCCTTGTAGTGCGGGGCCCAAAACTGGACACAGTACTCCAGATGAGGCCTCACCAATGCCGAATAGAGGGGAAAAGACAGTTACCTTTTCCGTAACTGGTGTTCTTCGAGATGTGTTGCTCATGTCTATTCCACAATAGGTGTGCGTGCTCGCCACGTGCACCGGAAGTTTTCCTCCTAGCAATACCTGTAGGGAGGAGCGCCCCAGCGACCCCTGGAGTGGCGCCTCCATGGGAGTCTTCTCTTCTCCAGACTAAACAAACCCAATTTTTTCAATTTTTCCTCAGAGGTCACGTTTTCTAGACCTTGAATCATTTTTGTTGCTCTCCTCGGCACTTTCTCCAATTTGTTCACTTCGTTGCCAAAGTGTGGAGTCTATAACTTGCCACAATACTCCAGTTGGGTCTTATCAGTGCTGAATAGAGTAGTAGAATTACTTCTTGTGTTTTGCTTACATTTCTTTTGGACTTTCTCAGAAGAATTGAGGACCCTAATTGATCGCTGCTGACCGAAACTACTGATAGGTTATTTCTCAATTATATAATAAATTCAGGCCATTCATAGTTTTAAAAATCAGTAGTAGCACAGTGTATTGAGAGTTATTTAGCACAAGGCTGAAAGAATAAAAACAAATACTTATTTCAGTGCAAATCAATGGAAAAAAACAATCCTGCCTCATTTGCCTCTAAAAGATGTAGGACAATGAAACCCAGAATGTAGAACATGTTAATCTGGTCTGGATTGATTGCCTAAATGTCTGTAAATTAAATGTTTGTCTTTTCAGCAATGTTATTAGAAGCATATACATCATGTTCCACACCTACTCTAAGTGGCTCCCTTCAAGGAACTCTCAACTCTCAGAAGACAGTATGGAATATTGAAAACAGACTCTCACTAATCTGTCATTTTTCTATTTAATTTATCAAATGGGACACAGAGAGAACATTGCGGGCTGCGGATTTTGCAGTGCACAGATCAATCTCAGAAGCATTCACATAAACATCTGAAAGCTTGAATTATGAATATAGACTGATTTGTCAGGCATTCAAAGAAGACAAAACAATGCAAATATATTTTTGGAGACTCAATTGTTTTAAAGCTACCCTCTAGCTTTTCAAAGTGCTGTTCAGTTTCTGAGCACATTACGCATTGAAAAAAGGTTTATATATAACCATACCATCTTTGGAACCGCAGTCTTACCAGTTCCATTTTGATGCAAATCCAGGAATTTACCATGGGTTTATAAAATCAATTTCAGTACTGTCGTGGTTGAGATTATATTGTAATCCACATTTTATAGAAGACAACCAAATAAATACTCATCAGCATTGCCAGAAAGTTTTAAAAATTGTTTTGAACAACTGAACTCTCCAGAGAGGATTGAAAGCCTTAGTATATCTTGCTTAATAAGGCTGATGCTAGGTAGGACATGTTTTCCTTCATAGTGGTGATGGGAATTAAAGCCATTACATCGGTCAAGTTGTCTTAAATCCTTATGAACAGGAACATGAAGCAGCCAGGCAAAACCAGTCACAGGGGCAAATCTAGAGAGAAGGGCTGTAATCTACACCAAGGGCCAATGTTTTTCTTCAGGAGAGGGCACATTTACCTTAGTTTGCTAAGTTTTCATTTGTAAAATGAGCACATTTGTAATTCATAATGCAAAGAAAATCCAGTTTAGTACACATGTTCTAGTTCCCTCTCTGATCTTCTTCTAGGAATTGTAGGACTATGTGGAATTATATTCCAATGTACATGTCTGAATCTGATTTGGATATAGATAGCAGCTCCACCTAATATGTTGTTAACATTTTCTCCTTAACATGTGACACAATTGTGTGCAATCACTACCAGCAGCAGACAACAGAGAGAAGCAGAAAAAGCAAGAAGATGGATGGCGTTGAGGCATTTCTTCTCCTTCTCAAGAAAAATCCTTACAGGGCTAGTAAATTCTTGTGAACAGTGTGATGTATAGCTAGCATTAACTACTGCAGTGGTGAACACAACAGGGCAGCCCAGTGTTCCCTTTGAATACTGGCACTTCCAAAAGCAGCATAGGATGAGGTTTGGTAAATGCGTTTAGTTCGGTTGAGAGCTATATATGTATACTGTTGGACATGAATGAACTGAGTTGCTAGGTGGACTGTAGCTGTCATGGCAAATGTTGAGAAATCCTGATATGTGGAGAAAGTGACTAAGGAAGAGTTATTTACTCTTTCACCTAACACAAGAACCAGGGGTCACCCAATGAAATTAATAGGCAGCTGGTTTAAAACAAATGAAAGGAAATACTTCTTCACACAGTGAACAGTCAACCTATGGAACTCATTGGCAAGGGATGTTGAAGTCTAAAACTATAAAGGTGTTCAAAAAAGAATTTGATAAGGTCATGGAAGACAGGCTATTACCGACGATGGTCAGGCATGCAACCCCAAGCTCTGGGTGTTCCCAGCCACTAACTTCCAAAAGCTGGGAGCATTGGCCATGTCAGAAGACCAGATATTGGGCTAGATGGACCATTCGTTTTGATCCACTATGGCCGTTCTTATGATAGGTCAACTCACTAATCATAGCAAAACCTAATTACTTCACTATTGCTCAATCCCGTGACAAATCTTCTATTGATTTCAATGGGAACAGGTCAGGTCCTCACTGTACATCAAGGGTTCTTTCATCCCCATATGCAACAACTTTGTCTCCTTTTCTTTATGCAGTTGTCCTGTATTACCCAAGCACTAGGTCACCTGGGTATCTCACAAAAGGTCCGCTGAGCTAGCCTTGAGTGCCTCTACAGTGTGGTCACTGACATATTGCTCTTGGAGTACGTGTAACCCTATGGAGGTTTTGTGGCAGAGGGTTCCTAGTGCTTTTCTAGTTTGGAATCCCATTGAAATCAATGGTGTCGAATGGGTTGCAAAGAAGTCAGAGTAGAGCAGCCTAGTGAACTTTGAAAATCCAAAGTACTAGAATCTAACTCAAAACATTCATCCTTGGTAATAATCCTACAAAGGAGCAGCAGACAAACAAATCTCAGTTTTGTGCTTTTTCTTTTATTAGTAGGTAAAAATGAGAAGACTATTTCAAGACCTGAAGGATGAGCTGAACAGCACTTATCAACTAGACCCTTCCATCAGCTACACTGGCATACAGCATAGTGATACCAGCACCTTTAAAACATGTTTTTAGCGTATTACTATCAAGTCACATTGATTTTTTTTTCCATTTCCAGACACTTCAGGAGACAAAGATAGAAAGACAGCAAACTAGACTATATTAGCATGAATTGTACTGCGAGCCTTGCACAAAAAGGAAAAATCCAGCCAATGCATTCTCTGCAACAGAATATAGAATTGTTTAACATCACTGTTGTAATAGTCAGGTTACTGTGCACAGAACAATACTGGAGTGCCAATGACAGCATTTGTATGGAGACTTTCATAAATCAAAATGGAGTGCTAAGGACAAGTGTGCTTTCACTGATGATTTATCAGCCCTGGCTCAGAAAGTTGCCTTAATTTATACAACCATCTTACCAGGAATTTACTCTAGGAATTCTTCTTGTTTTATGTACCACACACCTGATTATATATATATTAGAAATTAAGAACTGAGGGTAAAATGTTCAAAATCACCTAAACAACTCAGGAGATCATGTCCCGTTTGTTTCCAGAGACTTAAGCTCCTAAGCAATTTGGGAGCCTTTGAAAATTTTATCATACAAAAAAATTAAGTTTAGAGGGAGTTAAGGTAGAGAGTCCATAGCACTAAATCACATTATAGGAATGCTTTAAATTTTCCCCAAACTAAGCACCACAAATGCAGGAAATTCAACATTAAAGTTACATTTAAAAAGTAGTACAAATAGGTTAAGAAATGAAAATACACAGTTAACACAACCTTAACTCGTCCCTGTAGTGACACCATGCAATAACCGTAGGACAATGAATGTTTTCGTTTTTGTGACCTCAGTTCAGCTAAAACTGATTTTTTTAAAGACTTTTTTCCAAACTCGTCTCCCTCATGTCGTCACTACAAAGTCAAGATGGGTTGGGAAAAATTATAAACCCCCTATAATCTTTTTTACCCTTACATTACTGATATATACTCACAACCATAACTTCATCTTAATGTACATTTTGTATGAGTTTCGTTAATTTTTAATTACCAAAAATTTCACACATGATCACCAAACAAGGAATCAAAAGAAAATGCTACTATGCTATTTCTAATTATTAGAAGATATGCAGTGTCAATCTTTAATCATTTTATTTTAATTTTAACTTTCAAGGTCAGATTTGCTGGCATACCAGAACAGCCTAAAGCATCCAGGACGCATTGGCCATTTAAACTTAATGCTAATTGGCATTACTAGAACAACACAAAGCCGATAAAGTATAGCGGTGAATCTGTCTCTTAATTTGCAATTGACTTGTTGCTTTAGAGAGCGGTATTATTGAGATTCATGCTATGTGAAAAGGGGGTGGGTAAAGCACAGTCTGCAAGTCTCAATATCTGTGAAATTTAAAGACTCCTCCTATGCGCCTCAGTTTCCCTGCAGGGGCTGCCTGGATGCACAATAGAGATAAGGCAGCAGTGTCATCAGGAGCCTTTCAGGCATTGATACCCAAGCTCGTGTGCCAGCATGGAACCTTCAAAGAGCTGTGAAATTGGGCCAACTAATCTACCAATGAGCACTCCACTCATGTCCAGTCTCCTTCATCCAGAGTCATTACACCCCATAGAACTATTGCATGAAAAATAACTTGAGAGAAAGGGGGGTGGGATTGGTGAAATTGCATCTGATGTCACAATGGTCCCAATTAAAAGTTACCTGACTGGTTGAACTGACCCTGTGTGTAGTCTATATAACAATTAGATTAAAAAATCCTTAAAATAGCTTAATTGCAACCTAATTTCTTGCAATATAGCCTACACACAAGTTTTCAATTAATTGTAACTATATAAAACATTTGAAGAGTTTGTGTTAAGATCATTTGGGACATAGAAGAGAGTGATACAAATGCTAAATTTCTTAAGGGTCCCAGTTTTCAATTAATTTAACTAATTAATTTATTTTCTTGTAATTCTCAGAAAATTCATTCTGTGCTCAAAAGGAAAGTACTGTAAGTTTGAGCAGGCAGGATAATGCTGTGTTTTCCATACATAAAAGACGTCGAATCCTTATTTGAGTCTAAAGCTCAACCTGAATTATGCTTAATTTTTTCTTCCAACTCAGATCAGTAACAACTGAAGAAGAGAGACTGTAAAAAGTAGAAGATACAAAGAAAAAATGAAATCTTCTATATATATTATGCAAGTTACAGTCTTACAGTGTTAATATTAGTGTCATAGCCGATCTGATTTTTCTAATACATGGCCTGGATAGGGAAACATGATCAGCAGTGCTTTGGGAAAAGTCATTTCTACTCAGTTGGACAATTATTGATTTTAATTGATTTGGCTGATGTGACCCTTTATATGTTCCACTGCACTGCGGTGGGCTGCTAGATTGAGCCCACTAAGGCCTTTTGAAGTGATGAATACATTTTTTTAATGTAGAGTTTATTTGGAATGATTTATCCCAAACTCAAGTGCATTATGATGAACAAGGTGGAATTCCCATTTTTACTGAAATGCAGCTAGGCTTGTAGACATTCTACTGTGGACTTAATCATCCACTTGTATGTCATCCTTTGTCCATTAAACTTTGTTATATTTACAGTACATTCTATTAATAGCCTCAGGTAAAGATGGACTGAGAAGTTGAAATGATAAGAGCTGGAGGCCAAGACCTCTGGGAAACCCTTGCTCAGAGGTTTAGCCGTTAGATGGTATCTTCTGCCTTTCCAAGTAACTGGAAGGAGTCCAACACCATTCTGCTGTGCAAGAAGGGATCGTGAAGATCTAAAGAACTTTTGTCCAATATGCCTGCTCTCACATGTCTACAAGCTGTTCACCAAAATAATAACAAACCGACTCTCACAGAGTCTGGACGAGCAACAGCCCAGAGAACAGGCAGGTTTTCGGAGGAATTTCAGCACATGGACCATATTTTCACTATATTCCCTTTATGTATTGCCTTTGTCGACTATGAAAAAGCGTTGGACAGCATAGAGATCAATACAGTGTTGAATGCTCTTGCAGAGCAGGGCATCGACACAAACGATATCAAACTATTAAAGGAAGCAAATTGACAGCACAACTGATACAATCTTATTTGATACTCCCCATCCCAGTTAAGAACAGTGTGAAACAAGGCGACATGGTTTCACCGAAACTCTTCACAGCCTGCCTCGAAATAGTAATGAGGCAGATGAATTGGAAGGGTGGAATCAACATCAACATAGAGCAGTTTTACCATCTTGGATTCATGGGCTATATTGTGTTGATTGCCAAAAATACTATCAAAACTACAGAAAATGCTGCGAGAACTCAACACAAAAAGCAGCCAAGTCGGATTGAAAATTAACCGCTCCAAAACAAAATGTATACGATCTGATACCTTGCCAAAAGCCCAAATAACAATGAAGGGAGAACAAATAGAAGTGAGCAATATGTCTATTTGGGCCAAGGAATTAACATGAGCCACAATCAGGAAGCTGAACTCTCGCGAAGAAAGAACGCACATTGGTGTGCATTCAGTTCTATCAGGGATGTCCTCCAAGGAAAAATCAACAAGGCAACACGTGCCAGCCTCTTCAGCTAAACAGTACAGTAACTCCTCACTTAAAGTCATCCCTGTTAACAGTGTTTCATTGTTATGTTGCTGATCAATTACAGAACACGCTCGTTTAAAGTTGTGCAATTGTTAGTGGGGGAATGGTCCCGCTATTGTGGGGAACTTTCCTGGCTTCTGCACTACCGCGGTGAAGTGGGCTAGCGAAAGGATCTGAGTCCTCGCTCCCACTCCCTTTACCCAGAGGCCTCCCTGCCCTTGAGGGCTCCCCTTCCACTCTCCTGTCTGGCAGAGTCCTCGTAACCCCAACAAGGCTGGGCCCAGGATTGCTGTGCCCAGGATTCCTGGGAGGCTCAACCCCCAACCCTGCTGTGGTCACCTAGGACAGGGGCTAGGGTGTCCCCACTCCGGGGTACCCTCTCTGCACTGGGCACCTGCCTGACCCACTGATTATTCCATACAATTTAAAGCAAATACAAGTTGTTTAATTAACAATTAATCTAAAGAAAAGAACAAGGAAAAATGGGAAAGGTTAAAGGAAAACACATCACCCTGCTCTGTGGCAGGGAACATCACAAACAGTGTCTCTGGACATCAGGGCACTTCGCAGTCTGTTCCTTGTAGGTCCCAGATTTCCTTCTCAGGCCCTGGCTGTGCTGCAGGTATGCTGTGGGTTGGACACTTGCAATGGTGGTGGCCACACACCTCCGTGCTTTGAGTGATGGGACCCTTCTTCCCAGCGTCAGCCCCCCGTCAGGTTAAGGTCCCCCGCCCGGTCTGGCCTGCAAGGACCCTTGGCTAGGGGTGTCTTTCTGTGCTAGGCCCTTTGCCCGAGGTCCCGCTTTGGCTGGTCCCAGTTGCTCACCACACCTGGCTCTGTGGCTGCAGCTCTGCTCCCAGCACAGGATCTGCTCTCCCTGGGCTGCGTCTCTGGCTCTGTGGCTGCGCCTCTTGTCCCTCTGGGTCTGGCACAGTTCTGCTCTCCAGCTCAGCTTGGGCCCCTGCTTTCTCCTTAGCTTGGCCCCACTCAGTCTGACCCAGGCAATTCCAACTCACACGGAGGACAGGACCCACCCTGGCCTCCTGTCATGCTGATTAGCCAGCCTGCCCTGTCAATCAGGCTGACCTGAGCATTGGCCTCTCGCCATTGTTCCTGGGGACTGTCAGTCTCAGGGTCCTGATTTCCCATCGACCCCTCCCCTTTTAGTGCTGGGAGCTAGCCAACCAAAACACCCCCACTGAATGTTAGTAAGGGGCAACGGTCCCCTTACACAATGCTGCCTTATGTCATAACAGATAGTTAAGGGTTAATGCCTCTTTTACCTGTAAAGGGTTAAGAAGTTCACCTAGTCTAGCTAACACCTGACCAGAGGAACCAATGGGGGGATAAGATGTTTCAAAAGGAAGGAGGGAAGTTTCCTTTGTTTAGTTTCAGTTTAAGTTTTGACCGGAGTGGGCAAGCTCCAGAATTCAGCCTCTTATCAAGTCGTGAGTATTAGTGAAGGAAATAAATAGGTTTATATTTATTTTCTTTGTAACTTGTCTTGGGCATTAGGGAATAATCAAATTGGGTATTTTTTGTGTAACTAAGTTTTTGCCCAGGGGAACATCCTCTGTGATTTGAAGCTGTTGTCTGTGAGAGTAGCTGGTATGCTAATCTCTCCCAGAGGGTTTTCTTTTACCTTTCTTTTTTTTAAGTAAAAGCCTTCTTTTTAAGAACCTGCTTGATTTTTCCTTGTTTTAAGATCCAAGGGGGTTGGATCCGGACTCACCTGGAATTGGTGGGGGGAAAGGAGGGGGAATGGTTAATTTCTCCTTGTTTTAAGATCCAAGGGTTTGGATCGGTGTTCACCAGGGAATTGGTGAAGAAGTCTCTCAAGGGTACCCAGGAAGGGAGTTAGCACTTGGGAGTGGTGGCAGCAAAACCAGATCTAAGCTGGTAATTCAGTTTAGAGGTTCACATGCAGGCCCCCATCTCTGTACTGTAAAGTCCAGAGTGGGGATGAAACTTAGGACACCTTATAACGTCGTTTGGCAGCCGCCTGCTTTGTCCACTGCTTGCAGGAAGAGCAGCCTGTTGCAGCTAGCTGTTGAGGGCTTAGAATCTGGGTGGACCAGCAGCCCCCCATTTCAGCTCCCCGCTCCCCTAGGTTCCCTGTGCAGCAGCTGCCCAGCCAGCTATCAATTGCGGGCAGTTCAGATGTCCCTCCGCCCACTGCCATGTGCTGCTCCTGCCCTCTGCCTTGGAGCTGCTCTTGGGAGCCTCCTGCTTGCTGTGCAAGGGGGGGGGCTAATGTCAGGGTTTCCCCCTCTCCCCTGCTCCTGCACCCCACTTACCCCTTCTCCATATAGAGCAGGGTGGGGACACTGATGGAGAGAGACAGAGAGAGCTTGGGGCAGCAGCTGCTGTCTCAACTCCTGATAGACTTAAAAAGACAATGTACTTACGAGTGGGTTCAGCATACTTAAAGGGACAATGTGCATCTCTCTCTCTCTCCCACACACAGGGTGTGTGTCTCTGTTTGCCATGCTGTCTCCCCACATTGGTGCTGCCTTGTAGAGTGTGAGGTTACATTAACAACATTTTAACCCTTGAAGGCTCAGCCAAAAGCTAGTTCATCATTTAGCAGTAAGACATTCCCTGGGGAAATATCTCACTCGCTTCCACCCCCTCAACCAAGCTTCACAATCGTCATCGCTGTGTACAGTATTAAAGTGTTTGTTTAAAATATGGTGTGTGTGTGTATAGCTTTTCCTCTGGTGAAAAAAATTTCCCTGGAACCTAACCCCACCCATTTATATTAATTCTTATGGGGAAATTGGTTTTGCTTTCCAATGTTTCGCGTAAAGTCATATTTTTCAGGAACATAACTACAACGTTAAGCGAGGAATTACTGTACTGCAATGTTGTATGGTAGTGAAACATGGGTGCTGACAGAGGAGCAGTAACTGTTGTCATGGAGAGGGCGATGGAAAGAAGAATTCTGGGAATTTCAATCCACGACCGAGTCCCCAATGAAGAGATCAGACAGCAGAGTGGAGTGCTGAATGTCGTTGTTGAGAGCAGGCATAGTAAAATGCGATAGGCCGGGCATATAGTGAGGCTCACTGACAATCGATGGACTAGCAGCTGCACTCGGCCAAACTCCAAAGAGATGGGAAGATGTTACCATGAAAAGACATGGCCGCACATGGAGAAGGAAGGCCATGATACAAGGAGAATGGAAGACGTGTTGTGATTGGTGCAATCGAGACGAGGGCTGAAGGACCAATCGATCAAGGTGATCAAGGTGAACTTCTAGTAATAAATAGTCTCAGAAATGTGTTTTGGAAATTTAATGAAACATCTATATACAGAAGGAATACTGCTAATGTAATGTGTGGTTTGGTATTTAACTGCATTTCTATTAAATTTTATCTCAAACAAGTTTCTACAGAATTATTTACAGAACATTGTACAGCGATCAGCTATATTACCAACATGTTGTGAAATAAAAATGGATATGACCATTCTTTCAAGATAGCTTTCCTGACATAGTTCTCAGTTTAACAACAAGACCTGTAAAAATGATTTAGTGTTCAAAGTATTATACAAATTATTTTGACAAAAAATAGTGAGCATATAGTTTTCATTCCTAGTCATGAAAACTATTTATCTTCCAAAGGTTATCTTGATCTGAAGTGATATAACTGCAGTGTAGAAGGTTCGTGCCGGGGCTCGACCCTCCTGGGCAGGAGGGGAGCCACACCGACTCACTACTGGTGGAACAAACAACCAGTTAGTTCAGGGCTCAGGCCCTCTGGTGCAGGGGCTGAGCAACCGTATAGAGTTAGGGAGCTCAGGCCCTTTGGTGCAGGGACTGAGCAACAATATAACAGCCAGTTGGGAGGCCCAGGCCCTGGATCAGGGCGGGGCACAAACAGTCACAGCTCAGGTGCAGGGGCTGAGCAAACAATATCCCAGTTGGGGTAAGCGCAGGCTCCTACACCTCCTGCAGGGGGGGACGCAGGCCCACCCAGTCTACTGCGTTCCAGCCCGGGGCCCTGGCAGCGGCTATCACCTCTGCTGGTCAGTGGGGTATCCTGCCCGAAACACGCCGGGCTCGGGCCAGTCCAGCAACATCGGTTCCTCTGGTCCGGGGCTTGGGGGCAGGTCTGGCAGCTCCTCGGGGAAATCCGGCCACTGAGGCTCCGGCGGCTCCTCCGGTTAACAGCAGGGGCAGAGGGGCTCTGGGGGCTCCTCGCCTTCGTAGTTGGCGCGAGGCAGGTCTGACTGCTCCTCCCAATGACAGGAGCGGACGGGCTCCAGCGGCTCCTCCTCGTAGTGGGCTCGGGGTAGCTCAAGATAGTTAGGGCAACAGCCTCGGGCCTCGGAGGTCTCCCGGCCGCACGTCTGCTCCCTGTGGTGGCTGGGCCTCACTGAGCTCTGGCGGCCAGCTTTTACACTTCCTGTACCGCCCCTTGACTTCCGGGGGGCGGGAACAGGCGTCGGTGACTCTGCCCACTTGGGTGTCTGTAAGGGCTCTCCCTCTGCTGGGCAGGAGGGGAGCCACCCCGAGTCACTACATGCAGGCTAGTAACATAAGGGTCCTAAAGTCAATCCAACCCTAACCCTGTCCCTTGACCCATTAAGCCCCACCCCTTGACCCCTCAAACCCCGCCCACCTGTCAAAGGAAGTCCCGCCCCAGGGGGTATTACTTCCGGGGTCAAAGCAGCCACATGATTATAAGCAAGGTGCCTTCTGTGACCCCTGTAAGAACTCCTCCCACTTCCCTCTACCAATCACCATGGGTTTTGCCCTGATAGGACCTCCCAGAGAGGAGATTTGACCAGTCAGGGTGAGTCCTAGGGCGGGGTGACCTGTTCGGAAGTGGGTCGTGTTACCCCTCTAAGAACTCCTCCCAACACCCTCTGCCAGTCAGAGTGCAGCACCATTACCCCAGAAGTCCCAGCTCCGGGCAGAAGAGGCCGTCTCTTACCAAGGACATGTGTTTTAGAAATTGTGGAAAGGCTGCTGAGAGGAAAGGTGGACTCCTTTACCACCCCTGTGAGAACTTCGGACTTTGTTTTAGACCTGAGCACCTTTGGACGTGTGTGGAGAAAGCGCTACATCACTGACAGTTCCAAGGAGGACCTTTTGACTCAACCGTTGATGGATACATTGGAATCCAACCCCAAAACCCTTGTGAGGCACCCCGATGAGTATGACGGCCTCTCATTGTTCAACCCCCTAGAGGTGGAAGGTGATCATGGCTTGGAGGAGTCACCGGCGGGCAAGGTGAACGGAAAAGACGTTGCTCAGGTAAATGAATGATTAAGAAGCAAAGGTCGAGGCAGGGTCGGATCTAACTTTTTTGCCGCCCCAGGCAAAAAAAAAGAGCGCCGCCCCGCCGTACCCCACCCCGTGAGTGACGCACAGCTGAACCCGCCCCGACCAGCGCTGCCGAAATCCCCACACCCCCAGCACCACGCTGCCCGAAGCTCCACCCCCCGAGCAAGCCCCCAGTCCCCCAGCGCCGCACTGCCCGAAGCCCCACCCCCTCCAAGTGCCACGCCCCCCCTCTGAGCGACGTGCCGTGCCAAGCCCCAACCCCACCTCTGACCGACGCGCCAAGCCCCCGCACCGCCGAACGTCATGCTGCCCAAAGCCCCACCCTCGGAGAGCCGCGCAAGCCCCCGCTCCCCCAGCGCTGTGCCGCCCGAAGCCCCGCCCCTTCCGAGTGCCGTGCCAAGCCCCCGCCCCCCTCCGAGCGCTGTACTGCCCGAAGCCCCACCCCCCGTGCACCACGCAAGCCCCCGCGCCCTCGGCACCGCGCCACCCGAAGCCCCACCCCCTGCAAGCCTCACGCCGCCTGAAGCCACCGCACCTCTCCGAGCGACACGCCATGCCAAGGCCCTGCTCCCCCTCCGAGCGCCGTGCCAAGCCCCCCCGAGCGCCCCGCCGCCAAACCAAAATAAATAAATAAATAAAAATCCTAGCGCCGCCTCGCTGTAAGATGCCGCCCCAAGCACATACTTGGTCGGCTGGTGCATGGATCCGGCCCTGGGTCGAGGATGGAGTGTAATGGGGCTAGGAACCAGGGATTGCATAAATTAACAAATTAAAGCCTTATGGGCGGTACCCTCACAGCATCGTCGAGCTGTTGAGAGATTTTCAGAAAAGAAACAGTGTAAGCACCCCACTGCTGCTTGTTAATTTACGCAATCCCTGGTTCCTTGCCCCATTATACCCCATCCTTGACCGTCGCTTCTTAATCATTCATTTACCTGAGCGACGTCTTTTCTGTTCACCTTGTCAGCTGGTGACTCCCCTAAGCTATGATCGCCTTCCACCTCTAGGGGGTTGAACAATGAGAGGCCGTCACACTCATCGGGGTGCCTCACAAGGGTTTCGGGGTCGGATTCCAACGTATCCATCAACGGTTGAGTCAAAGGGTCCTCCTCGGGACTGTCACTGATGTAGCGCTTTCTCCACACAAGTCCAAAGGTGCTCGGGGCTAAAACAAAGTCTGAAGTTCTCACAGGGGTAGTAAAGGAGTCCATGTTTCCTCTCAGCAGCCTTTCCACAATTTCTAAAACACGTGTCCTTGGGAAGAGATGGCCTCCTCTGCCCGAGCTGGGACATATGGGGTAATGGTGCTGCACTCTGACTGGCAGAGGGTGTTGGGAGGAGTTCTTAGAGGGGTCACACGACCCACATCCGAACAGGTCACCCCGCCCTAGGACTCACCCTGACTGGTCAAATCTCTTCTCAGGGTGGTCCTATCAGGGTAAAACCAATACCGAGGAGGAGTTCTTAGGGGGAGGGTCACATGACACACCTTGCTGCCGGTCATGTGGACGTCTTGACCCCGAAACTAACACCCCCTGGGGCGGGACTCCCTGTGACAGGTGGGTGAGGTTTAAGGGGTCAAGGGGCAGGGTAAAGGGGTCAAGAGGCAGGGTTAGGGTTTTATTGACGGTAGGGGCCTTATACTACTCAGTTTTACAGTATTATGCAGTTTTGGCCTTCTTCATTTTGCTCAGGTGATGTTTGTGTGCTCAAGGAACATCTGCCTTTGTGAGTGTTAATATTCTCCCTAGAGGTCTGAGCAACAGTTTTTGTGGGTTGCTCATTTATGCAAAGAGATCTTGAACTAGATTCCATGGGTTCAATAGCTGTTTCTGCTTGGCACTGTTGAGTATCATCTACCTGCAACACAACAAAAAATAGTCTTGTTAAGTACCAGCAGGAAGTGAGAGACGCATTCCAAGCAACCGAATACCATGAATTAGCAGACACCCGCTAAATGCAAGAATCTTCAGTGTTTATATTGATCACTTTGAAAATACAACAGTGCTGTGCAGAATGCTTTACAGCAACTACCTACTCCTCACCACGTTCAAGTTTTACAAATCGCAAGTCACATAATATAACAAGGTATAGGCAAAGCTAAGGAGTAGTACACAGTAATTCCTTGTCTAGTCTATTCTTGCTCAATCACTAATCTACAGAACTGTATTTTGAGATATGTAATTTAAGTTTAATTACTGATATTTCATAATGAATTTGTAAATGTCCTATAGTTTATTCTGTAAATAGAATAGCACTTGAAAAAGTTGTTTCCTCCTGAAGCATTTACACTGGCCTGCAGAGGATCTCTTGTCCAGATGTTCTGCTGTTCAATACTAGCTTTGTAAAACTGTTGAAAAATTTCACAATATTTATACCTTTGGGGTTATCTCAAATTCCAGTCCCCACTGCTATTACAATCATCCTTGTCTCCCCTGCACTTCCCACCAAATTCTGACATGATTTTACCATCAATTAGTTAAAACTTAAGTAGTTATAAATGTGTGCTTCACGACAATTGAAATCCCAAATGCCACAGCTTCTGATAGTGGAGGTAATTGGTCTCAATTCTCATCCCACTTACACTGATGTGGGTCCTGTGTGAGAGATGAGCATCAGGGCTTATCCTTCTAGCGCCGATACTTATCAAAATAAAAGCTGTTAAAATGTTGATGTCAAGTGGAAAAAGGGAAGACAGTCCTTACAGTTCCGTAATTGTAATAGTAGCTTGAGAAATATACGGCTAAGTCTAAAAATAAATGATTTTTACCACTGAAAGCAGAGACTGTGGAAGCATTCCTTTTTAGACCTAAGAGTTGTGGAGATAGAACAATTAGAGAGGTGGCACACTATCACTCTAACAGTGTTTTTCTAGCAATGGGCAAAATCTCCGATTGTGGACATGCAGTTACCAGTGTCTGGTTGAGGCTATCACAATACAAGCATTAAGACAAAGTACAGTACCAAATATTCTAAAGAATGAGATCAATTTTCATTCCAGTGTCCTCAATAATTAAAAGCAAAGGAAAAAAATCAGATCAAGTTTGCATAAGGACTGAGAAACGACTTCAGGGTCTGGCCCTAAAAAACGAAAACTCTGGGAACAGAATATCTCTTCAAACAATTTGTTGAAGCATGATTGTTTCTGTAGAGATTGTTACTTAAAGAATGATTTTGTGTGTTGTTCACAGCAATGCAACAGCAAAAACAAAATTGTTACCAACATATATTACTGGGAAAGCTAGTAGGATCATTTATTATTAAGGTTACCTGTCTCCTCCCATTACAAGACCCTGTTTTCTGCTGCTTATAACTTTACAAACTTTAATTGCTTGGGCTGACATTTTCCATGCTGTATGTCTGCCTCATGCTCTTTTTCTTCGGGGGTGGGGGACAGAGGCAGAATTTCAGCCAAAATGGTTAAGCTATTCCCAAGAGCAAGGCTAGGGAAATCTACATTTTTCTCATATTAAAATATTCGGGCAACTTTTCTTTTAAAAGCTCCATGTGTTGGAGCAGGGACTTGTCATTTGGCAGGGAGTGGCCTTTGTGTCAGAGAATGTGCTTTTTGCCATCCCCAGGAAAACTTGCCCAAATTTGGCCAAATTAGAAGCCTTTGAAAAAAATCACAGTTCACAGACGCTCAGTAGAGAGAATTCTTAGATTTTTAGCAGCTAAAATCTCTGCAGATTTCATCCTCGCTGCGTATACTTGGATCTCGCACAGCTCTTAGTGCTAACCAAACTGCGCATGAGCTATTCCCCACAGAGTGACTGCACATGTGCCATTTCCCCCACAGCTCCTGGATATGAAAACACAGCACTGAGCCATCCTCACAGAGCAACTGATATGCTCCAACCCAGGCCTACAGGGGTCAACGCCAGAGTTTCCCTGCAACGGTTCTTCCCAGCTGCTTTGGGCCAAGCACCAGAACTGAGACAGGAACCTTTCTTTCCTGTACTCCCAATGACCCCTCCAAGCTGGTGCACATGCCCGGTGGTGGAGGAAGATACTGGACTCAAATGCAGAGGGGACAAAAGGCAAATGGGGGTGGGGGGGTGGGAGGGCAGACTGGGACAAGGAGTATGCCAAGATTGGGACTGGAACGGGGGTGAGGAGAGGGGGCCAAGGACAGGGAGCCAGTAGGCGAGGCTAGGGCTAGAAGACTATGAGAGAAGGCAGGGGTACGGGGAAAGGAATGTGTAGGAGACACTGAGAGAAGACACAGAGCTAAGAGGAGGAGGAGAAGAGAACTGGGGCTGGCTGAACAGAGAGATTGGGACAAGGAGCCTTCATTCCAGCATATCCGAACTTTTGAGTGCTTTTGTGTGTAATCCATCTATGCACGCACACACGCACCCCCTGCTCTAGGCAGCCAGGTCTTTCAAGAAATAATCAAATATTTGTGATGAGCATTAAAGTGGGAAGATTTACCTCATTTCTATTTACCAAGTTAATGAGCACTTGGCATGAGATCACAGATTTGATCATACCAACAATTTTAAGTTTACCATTATGCCCAGATCTTTGTTATATGCCACGCTTTATTGATTGTATTTACATTGATGACCTTGTCTTCACTATATTCATGGCAGATAGAAAGAAGGTGTGAATAACACGGCATATCTTCAAACTCACTTGGAGAGATAAATACACTATGTGGATTGCCCATGCCCTGCACATTCAGATACATTTTTAAGATCAGTTACCTTTTGTGATTTGCTGCCACCAGCTGTCGGTTTACAGATCTCCCCAAGATTATCTGACCTGCCTTTTCGTAAAAGTTGGGAACAGGGTGACAATTTTTGGCTTTGGGCAGCAAGACGGGGACTGGTCCTTAGGTTAAAAGTTGTTCTGCACAAAATGTAAGGGTCGGTTTTCACAACAGGAATAGCAGGAAACCCTAAAAAATAAACAGCTTCTATTAACCAAGGTTGCTTAAATTACTTTATTGTTTTAATCAATCTGATCTTGCTCATTTCAAGATGGAGATGACAACTGGTAATAATTTAAGACAGTAAAATGGCATTTACTCACTGAATAAAATATAATGGGGGAATTATTAGGACTATCTTGCGTTCCTAAAATTTTATAGGTGAACTCAGGCAAGGGTGTGGATCTGTGCAACAGCAGCTCTACTAAAATGGCCAAAAGCGTTTTCCCCAAGAAAATGTTCTCTTTTTCCTTTAAAGGAACACCATTAACTGGAAAATCATTTCCATCTGAAAATGATGTCTCTTCTACTGTTCTAAGTGGAGCTGGCCGGAGGGCGACAATTCTGTTTTGCGACACCTTTCGAGGTTTCAAAATTTGTTTTTATTCTAGATTGGAATGAAAACATAAGCCTTTCAAATGCTTTCACAAAATGAAATTGAATCAAAAACATCAGGTTTTCAATTTGGGGGCCTTCCTCCTTGCAAGAGTCCACTTTGCACCTCAAAAACATTCCCAGCAAAAACTTTGTCTGAATCAATACATCTCCGTGAAACATTTTGGCTTTGACAATGCAGCACATTTCAATGAAAAAACATTCAGTTAAAAATGTTTCAGCAAAAATTTCCCCCCTTCATCTCAACCAGAAGAAAAAGGTGTTTTATACTGGGAATGGCTGGGCCTAGAATCCCTCTCTTTTTGCCAGAGGTCTTTTGCAAAGTTTTTGGAGGAGTCCCAAAGTCAACAACATGTATCTAGACTGATTTTCAAAACTACAACCTGATATTAGGATTCTGGATTTCAGAATTTTTGGCTGTTTTGCTTTTGTCATCAAATACTACAAAACTGTACAGATGGGAAGACATCACACAGACCAAAAACCAAAACTACTAGAAATTATATACATCTACAACAAAATATACTAGCCCCCTATAGCCTCAATTGTATACTAGGGCTTTTTTTTAAAGCACATGCGGCTAAACTCAGCTCTGACAAGCAGTTGAGTTAAATGGACTTATGCAACCTATACAAGGGCTGAATCTGGCCGATGATGTCCAAGTTTTTACAATGCTTCCAAGTCACGCATATGACAACACGATTCTCTAGATAAGCATGCGCTCACACACTCCCCACCAATGTGGTCTCTTCTCCTCTACAGAAGTAACAATTACCTTTTTTCACCACCTCTGGGAGTCTGTCTAGTTCATACTCTGGCTCATTCTCATGTAGGGAGATGGCAACCTCATCAGCACCTGACCAAAGGAAAGAGTCATTACCTGTACAAATAACTTTAAGGAGACTCTGGAAAGATGAGTTTAGAATGCAATGATCTCAATCATTCATTTCTTAATTAAGTACATAAGATGTGTGCTTGTGCAACCACAGTAAACTATACCAAATAAAACAAACCAGACATCATTGAAAGGTTACTTTACAGAAGAGATCTCTGTTGATACCATATTTACTGTCAGGGTGCCAGGTACCCCGATTCTTTAGAATCTGCCCCTGGACACACAATGCATGGGCAACATTAATTCTGGCATTTCCTAACTTTTAAGTGCTTAACATTACCACCTTACCATTATTTTAACAATTTTTGGGTATATAATTGAATATAGCTCGTCTCAGAAATATGGATCTCTTTTTATACTGCTAGTGATTCTGCTTATTGGACACTCATGAATATTTGCTAGCCTAACTTACCCTAGCGAATGGCAGACAAGTTGTAGTATATTTTACACACTGTGGTGACCACTTTAAACTGTTGTCCTATTAGCTCTATACTTAGCCCCTGACAACTCTTGAAATGACTGAAGCTTGTGATCAATAAAACCCCAATGTATGTGTCTTAAAAAACATTTGTTAAAGTTAATAAACGCCAGCACTTCCTGGTCCCAGAAAGCTGCAACTAGTACCAGGATGATGATAGTTAGAAAATGGAGGAACTGTCTGAAGCATGTTTCTTCAGATGCAAGTAATGGAAATTTCCAGAGGCAGGTATAAATCAGTATGGAGATAACAAGGTTAGTTCAATCAGGGAGGGTGAGGTGCTCTGCTAGCAGTTGAGGTGTGAACACCAAGGGAGGAGAAACTGCTTCTGTAGTTGGATAGCCATTCACAGTCTTTGTTTAATCCTGATCTGATGGTGTCAAATTTGCAAATGAACTGGAGCTCAGCAGTTTCTCTTTGGAGTCTGGTCCTGAAGATTTTTTGCTGCAAGATGGCTACCTTTACACCTGCTTGTCTGAATCATAACACTTTAAGAGTTGCTCCTCTCTCCCTGTCTACAATCCAGAAGGACACCAAAAGCTGTTTGGAAGGACATATGTATAAACTCTAAAAGATGTCAATTTCTCCATGGTGGATGCTGAACTATCAGCCATCTATACCCAGAATGTGAATTTTCTTTGTTGTGATGGCCAGCAACGGAAAGAACAGACACACTCCAACATTTTACACTCTCATGTCTCAAACAAAGCATTGTAAGAAGTTATACACAGCACTCTAATGTTCTTTAAAAAATAGCCTCCCTTCATCCTAAGGTCATTTTTGATTTCAAAACATAGGCATTGGAAATCTATATTCATAACATATAAGGAGACTCTGAAATTTGAGGAGACAGATCTTGGGCCAAATTCTCAGCTGGTGTGAATGGCAGAGCTTCAGAAACTATACTGATTTACACCAGCTGAGGATCTGGCGCCTCATCTGAATCAAACGTAATAATGCATGTTTTGAAAACAGATTGTATAAATAAATGCATTAAGGTTAGAAACAGGATCATGATTAAGGCTATGTTTTAGTCTCGGGTATTTTTAGTGAAAGTCATGGACAGGTCACGGGCAATAAACAAAAAGTCACGGCCCCATGACCTGTTCATGACTTTTACTAAAAATACTCGTGACTAAATCTTACCTACTGGGAGGGGGGACGCTCCTGAAGACTGCTGGGGAGTGGGGGAGAGAGAGAACAGGGCGACGCTGTTGCTGGGGGGATGCCCAGGTTCCCGCTGCCACTAGTCCCAGACTCCTGCTCCAGGGCAGCACCAGGGACCATGCCTAGTGCTGCCGGAGCAACGGCCAGTGCGGCTGGCTCCTGGGCTTCCCCAGCTGATGGGGTGGTCCTGGGATCAGCTGCACCAGCACTGCAAAATTCACAGAAGTCACGGAAACCGTGACTTCCATGAATGATTTGCAACCTTATAATAACATTCTAGTATAGCATTTCCTTCTTAAACTACCCCATACTTGTCTTTTGCTCCTTTAATGGAGCACCATGTTCAGCAATTTGTTTCTGCAACATTTTTTTTCCTTCTCTAGCTGCTTACAGGATTTCCTCCACGTCTTCGTCTCACTGCAAGCAAATCCATTTTGCTTCTTCAGTTGAATTCTTGACTTCAGATTGTCCAACTATAAAATAAAAAATTGTTTGTAGTTGCTAATAGGAAACTTCATTCTTCTGTATAAGCATTATACTCTCACTAAAGGCATCTCACCTGTCATTAAAAGTTCAGTGCAACTAAAAAACCAGACAAAAGTTATAATATGCATTTGTATAGTAGATTCACTTAGTAATATACAATTGAATTATAGCAGCTTCTAATTCCAACAGAGAAACATTAAAGTCATGTTTATTGGAAAGCTACATGTGTGTAGATTTCCTTGATAGAGAAATAATAATCTAAATAGAATATTCAAAATAACCAAATGACAAAACCCAGCTGAAAAGCATGTGGTCCAGGCAGGTTTGTCCACCCTATGTGCATTGGAATGCCAAAATAAATGGATGGTGGATATCTGGCAGCCTTATAAAACACACTTCAGGATAACGTAAATATCAAGCACCGTGCTCCATTAGCTGGGCATGGAGTGAGCACTGTAACTCAGTGCCTGCTTGCCACAATACGGGCTCCACACTGTGCTACATGATTGCTTTTTCATGTGTTTTTTTCTGAAGCGAGAGCACAGAACTACAGTCCGTCATTCACCACAAATGGAAGTAGAAAAAGACGGCAGGCTAGAAAATGCAGAGGGAATTGATAAGAAGAAATTCACCTAGATGGACAGGTTTAAAAACTAAAAACGCCTATCTAAATTATTAGCAAAAATAGTGCTGTCATAAGAAGAATCACTTAATTAATAATTTAGATGGAAATTCTGTATACATCAGAACTGATATGCTCTCACCAGTTGCATGTGACATAATGAGGTAGTAGAAGCAGTTTAAAGACAATAGGGGCACGTCTACAGTGGGAAGTTTCACAAGGTATTAATTAATGTGTTCATTAACATGATGTTACAACATGCAGTGTAGACACTGCACTGTTATGTTTAATATCACATCAGTCAGTTATGGTTAACCTTAGGGGCAGAGTGAACAGACATGTTTAAACACGGTCTAATTTTGAAGTACAGACCCTGGCAAGTAAGGTATTGTTTCCTTTGCACCGTAAGTGGAGGCATGGCGATGTCTCTCTCTGGTAGGACTACTGCTGCACTTAGGTTCCCCAAACTTTCAAATTTTCCTTACATTTTAGTTTAACATCTAGTTTTAACCGGAAATGATGATCTCAAAGGAGGAAAGCATGAGAAACTAGCTAGTTTATTATTATTGAGGTTTTTTTCAAGACACTGGCTTCCAGTGCTGAGAGAGTCATGTGGGTTTGGGATTTCTTTTTTGTGTGGTTGTGTACATGGGGTACTTCCCCCCATTGTTTACAGAAGTGAGGTAGCACGCTAATCACCCTGCTCTGGGCATCTCTCAACTAAGTAGGGGTACTGAGACAAATGCTGATTGTTGGAATAGCTTGCTAGATGGCCCCAGGTGCCTGAAAGGGTGTCTGTCTACACCCTTCTGAAGAGAATTAGTACCACTTGGGGGTTTTTACTCAGTAAAGCAGGAGCCATTTTGAACATGGAAGGGATTTCTCCTTGACGCCTCTGTAATCCCCTGATGGTGCAGCTACATAAGGAATGGAATTCTTATGTGCCTCTGTTCTGGGCACACACTGTCTAAAGTGCTCTTTAATCCTTCAACGCTGAGCAAGCCTATGGAGAGGGGGAGGAGACTCCAAACTCCTTTCCCTGGTAAAACCCGGGTCCTTGACCTGATAAACGGACAGGGACAATTCCCACTCCATTGTGACCTCAAATTTGGGCCCCCTTCCCTGGTTGAAAGAGGATCCCAGGTTGAAAAGCAGAGATGAACAATTTACATTACCCTGCCACATGAGACAGGGCTTCACAGAAGTAACACGTGTCTCTGCACACCCAGATATACTCCAGGGTGGCAGGGGGCAGTGAGTCTGATACAGAGCACTCCAGGAGACCCGCATATAGGAGAAAACCCCAGCAAACACATCCTAAGGATGGGAAGGCAAGAGAAAAGATTTAAAGCCTGATGTTTATACGACCTGCTCATTAATTATATATATTACTTCCTTACAAAGGGGACAATTCCATTTGTCTTTTTGGGGCCCAGAGCATATGGAGTTTCCAAGTGTTATTCCTGAGCAGACTATGTGGGGTTCTCATCTCCTTGAGAATCCTCATGCTCCTGATCAAGCCTTCTCACAATGGAGTCAGGGCTTCAAATGGGTGTGTTTATGTGCGCATGCAGGGTACTAGTGCGCTGGTCCAACAAAGCCCCATCCCTTCACACACCAAGGGTTGGTGGCTTATAGCAGCAAGACGTAGGTTACCCTCTAAGACCCCTAAAAAGCTGCCCACTGAACTACTTGGACTTAGCTTGATCTTGCAGGGCTTTTCTACCACTGCACTAGTGATCAAAGGGAGTTACTGAGAAGTGCTGTGTTTGCGGATCCAGAGAACTTACTTGAGGAGAGAGAAAGAGGAGCAAAAAGTTGAAATGAAATCAATATTGCAGAAAAATGAACAAAACCTCTTTGTTCCGAATGAGGAGAAAAGCTGGGCCACGGAACAGACAAAACGTGCACATTTTATCATGTTTTCAGGTGTCCCTCTAAAGACCTCCTGTATCTTTGATAGCCAGATAACAGATTTAATGAGATTTCCATGCTATTAATGGAAAAGTTATAGCAAATGTTATATTAGAATAGAGACTAGATATTTAAAAGGACACAAATAAATATTTTGGCTCTTAAAAGCTTAAGTATAAAATGCCTTATTAAACTATATGAAAAACTTATGTTTGTTTCTAGTAAATCTACTTTTTCTTCTTCTAAAGCCTTGTTCTTATTCTTAAGGGCTCCATTTTCATGTTGTAGCTCCTGGATTGAATCCTGGAGCAATTTATTGTTGATTTTTAGATGCTGAAGCTCGGCTTCTTGTGCTTCCAATTCTCTTTTCTGAAACAAACTCTGACCTATAGTAATAAAAAAAATTAAGTGGTAAATTTGTGAAAGCAAACTATGTCAAATATGCAATATTAGCTTTTATGCGTAACACTATAAAATGGCAATATTGACAATTTTCAATTTTTCACCTAGCAATAAATTTTCTTAGTATTTCAGAATATAATTACGTATGTGTTCTAAAACTGCCTTTATTCCCAAACCATGAAATTGTATAGCTGAGACAATTTTAGCATTGCCAGAATTCAGTTTTGCAGAAAGAACATACTGCTAGTCAAATCGCTCTATGCTTCACAATTGTAACTCTGTTTCTACAGCCCATCTTCACTGAGGTCTGATGGCTTGTACTCTGAAACTCATGGTTGACAGGTAACAGTATCAATGGCTAGATAAAGAATTTTGGTGCCCTATTTGTCCATTTTCCTGTCTTCAAAATCCAGAATATATAAAAATGATCAAGGTGTTTGATGGACTGATGTATGGAGTAAAATTAAGAGAGACAGACAATACAAGAGATTTCCTGTATTGCAAAGAGAATTCTATTGAATAACACCAACTTACCATATAAAACAAGACTACGCATTCCCTTCCTACAGGACAAGGAAAATTCAATGTCTCCAAGACCCAGAACTTGGTGAGAAAGAGGGGCTGAGAGAGGGGAAGGGAAATGATAGCAATCAACAGATATTTGAACTATGTCAACACATAGGATGGAGAAGGATTATTTAGGGTGGTGATTCAAAGGGGAGTGTAGCGGGGCGGTTGCCCGCTCTAGTCCTGAAGGGGTTGGAACAACCCTGCAGAGGGCTGTGGCTGGGGAAAGCAGCAAGCCTGGGCTGATTGGGGAGGCAGCTACAGCTGGGCCACGCCCCCATCAGGCCACAGCTGGCCCTTATAAAAGGGCTGTGAGCCAAACACTCAGTCAATCTTCCTCTAGCTCTGAAGGGAGAGGGACCTAGCTGTTTGGGAAGCTAAGGGTACTGGAGTGAAGCAGGGCTAGGGAAAGGACAGAGGAGCTGGGGAGCTCCAGGCTGGCAACTCCCGAGGCTGCAGGGCCTTGTCCAAGGCCCAGAGAGGTACGGAGTTGTAGTGAAAGGCAGCAGGTCCAAAGTCCCCTGCCAATGATGAGTGGCCATTACGGACTGCAGTCGGCCCTAGTGAAACAGGGCTAGATGGTGACTGGCAGTAGCCACTGAGGCAAGGTGGAGGATGGGGGTGGGGATTCCCCTGGGTGGGAATCCCCAGATAGTGGGTTACTGTTGTGAGCAGGACCCTGACAGGGGAGGACACCAGGGTCCGGAAGGGACACGGGGGCTAATGTTGAGCAGGATGGTGCTCTGGTTAGAAATGTGCTAAGTGCCTGGATGTCCAGAAGGGGGCGCCACACCGTTACAAGGGCGAAAAGGTATAACTAGAGAGGATAATCCGAGACTTCTTAGAGAGGAAGAACCGTCCGGGGGTTAAGAGTGACAGTCTAGGACTCTGGGCACCAACATTCAGTTATGTTTCAATTAGGACAAGTTATTGTTGGTTGCAGTGAAGAGCTACAGCACAAACATCTTCTGACTTATTTTTTTGTGCATAATTATTCCCTCCAGAAAACTGAGAGAATGCTCCCATTTGACACCTTAAGAACCACAGATAAAAGATAGCGAAAGCAAGAAAATGGACTTAGAAGACATTACATTTTCTTAGCTAGCCGAAAGTGCTGCCACTTGCCAAGAATAAGATCAAAACGCAAAGCAGTTATTTGGATGGCCTCATGGATTGGAGAGTGCAGAAATACTGATTAAAATAGGAGCAGGACTAGGTCCATAAATTTAATTTTGAAATCTCATTAAGTGAGGTTAGACTTCTACAGCGATAAGTGGGAGCAGTCTCCTTCTTTACAATGGCTATTTAGCAGAATTACCTGTTCTCTTAAACCTCAGTCTGCAAAATGCATTTTCCCAACCAGATAGACAAATGTAGGGAAAAGTCAAATTAGGGCTCGGCGGGTAACATTTCATCACGTTTTAGCTTGATGGAGTCCATATACAAGCTAAAGGATAATAGTTTGAGGTATATTTGTTTGCTTGGGATTTTAAAACACAGGAGCACATTGTAGTATTTAATTTGCTGACCATATAGTTTTGTTTGGGACATATTTATTCCTCATTTTTAATCGCTTTAAAACCATATAATGTGATGAGTTAGTATATTTGTATAAAGACGTTCCATCTCAGTTTGGAAAGAGAATTGCGTGTATTAGCTGAAAGTTAATTTAACTATATCACACAGTGGGAACTTATTATTTCTTGGGGATGCTTCAAATCCCCATTTATAATGAAGTTTACAGATCTCCCACACTGAAGTAATAGTTTGTAACGGGATTTAAATAGGTAGAAATGTGTCACTCACTTTTCATCTCTTCAGCGCTCTTCTGGGTCTCCTTTAGAAGGTGTTGGGCTATTTTTAGTGCTTCTTCCAGCTGATGGATTTTTCGTGATTTTTCATCAGACTGGCAGCAAAGAAGGTTTTTTTCCTTCTTCATTTCCTACAACAAAACATTAGTTACAAAACAGTCGATTAAGTCAATAAACTGAGAGTAGTGTGATGTGGCATACTACCCCTCTGAGTCCCATGAAGACTCTGGAAAGTTGGGCCTTGGTTTCTAAGCACCTACATGACTTAGGAACACAAACTGCACTCTTGGCAATCCTGAGAGGGCAGACAATCCTTTTGGGACATCTCCCAGCTGGCACAGATCACAGCATTACTTAGCTGGCTCGGATATGGAACCAGGGAGCTGCAACCAGTTCTCTGTTGCCTGACCATAGCAGATCTTGACACAGGTTAGAATCCAGCCCACAAAAACGGAGTCAGTGAAGTTTAGTGACTTGCCCAAAGCCACAGAGGGGAATCAATTTCACTGCCAGTATCAGAACACAGGAGAAGTTTCCAGTTCCAGCTCCTGTTCTCACACCACCCATCTCTGTGTGGATGATTCAAATATATGAAGTTGCTCTTGGTAGCAAGATAGCATTAGATGCAAAGTATTATTACTCAGTAATACCCGGGGGTTTGGGATAGAACATTTTCTAAGCATCTTTTTTCCAAATAAGTTAAGAAAAGTTAAAATACCCCATACAACTATGTCCTACCTGGGAACTTAAAATAACAGTTATTTCTAAGAAACTAACTCCTTCCACCCAAACTCCTGCATTGCTGGGTAACAGATGGCATGGCACTGGTGGGACTCTCTTGGAAGCAAGCCATCATTTATTCACCTACTTACTACTAGCAGATGGGCACCAGTGCACAGAAGCCAAATTCAAGAAAAGGGAGGGTCTGGATGGAAAACAACCTAAATCCTTGCTGGCACAGCAGGTCTGTATTTTCAGCTATTTAAACAAGTCACCCAAAGAACATGAATAAAACCGTTGCTGCTTCTAGTTATTTTCCTTTTGTTTCACAACCTCCTAGTCCAAAATATCCAACTGTTATATCGAAACACACACACACACACACACTCACACTCTCTATCATCAATCATTCTAAAATACACAGTTGTCAAGAGACAAAATTTTTTAGACAATGCTGATGTATGACAAATGTCTCAAAGCTGCAGGAATTCTGAGATTCCTGTGTTCAAAATACCAATGAAATTCAAGGGGTTTAAATGGCTGAAAGGCCCGCCCCTCTTGCTGTGACTCAGCACAAGTGGCTCTGATTAAGAAGCATTCAACAAAAATCTGGAACCAACAACCTAACATAGCTGCAAAAAAATCCCATGCTCTGATGCTGGACTTTCACAAAACCATTTACAAGACATGCATTCTCCCACCTTCATCTACATCCCATCCCATCATTTGCAATTACAATTTGGCCTCAATCACATAGGCCATCATTAACTCTTGCTTGAATAATCGAAATCCAATGTATTTAGACTCGAATGCATCTGCCCTGAAAAATCTGCAACAGTTACAGAACACAGCAGCACACCTCCTCAGTAATACAGGTTCACTTGAGTACATCAGTCCTATGTTTCACTCACTCCGCTGATTCCCCAACAGAACACTCAATCAAATCTGTCTTTAGTTTTGAAGTTATAAAGAACATGGGCCCAAAATACCATCTTACTCTCTCAGACTTCAGTAGCTGTGTTCCTCAGGAACAACTGTCTACACATCAGAAGTAAAACTAGCATATGCAGGAGACAGGGCTTTTTCAGGAGCTGGCCCAATATTAGGAAATTCACTCCTGCAAAAACTTAGAATGACAACTAACATCACCATTTTTCATATTTACACTCCCCCCTCCCCGCCCCACACACCCTTTACCCTCTAGGACAATGGCTTTCAACCTCTTTTCCATTTGCGGACCCTAGAAAATTTCAAATGGAGGCGCAGACCTCTTTGGAAATCTTAGACATAGTCTGTGGATCCCCACAGACCACGGGTTGAAAACCACTGTTCCGTTGTAACGACAACCTTTCGAGGACCCATTAGACAGTCTGCAAACTCCCAGGAGTCTGTGGACCAGAGGTTGAAAACCACTGCTCTGGGGGATATGGGAGAAATAGAAACCTCAAATAACAGATTCTAGTCACCTTAATTATTCTTAACTCTGGAAAGCATTCAGATACAACAGCAATTGGCACAATATAAGAACTTAAAAAAAAAAATCTCGCATGCTGCTTCTATGACTATTCTGACTTCTCTTCCCTTTCATTTTCCTTCTAATTCCAAATTAAAAGGAAAATCTTTTAATCTACAATCAAGGTTTTTTAAAATAAAAATTTACAGCCAAATCCTTTTAGTGTAAATTGGAATAACTTTATTGATTTCAATGGAGCTATGCTGATATATTCCAGGTCAGGATCTGGCTTCATAGTTAGAATTTTGATGCTAATGCTAATCTATAGTGCTTGAAAAAGTAAAAATGTACAAATCATTTTGGGGATTTTCTCTTGCTTTAAATTGATTGTGTGACCAAAAAAGTACCCATTCCTCCACGAAATCTTGGAATTAGGCAAAACACATTTATACTTAGGAAGCAGCTAATGATTCTAGAATTTCCAAATTAACTCAAACAGATATTTAATATATTTTATTTTTAGGACTAAACAAAGAGTCTTTTGAACCATCTGACATAATTAGATTAGACAAATAATTCCATATGAACTGTAACCCTATCTGTAGTGTGCTGGTGCAAAATAATTTTTTTAAACCCTGACCATACAACCAATTTTGTGCCTGGGGTCAGTCCACATGGAATCAATTGCAAAAACTACAAGATCAGGGCCTTATTTTGTATCACATCTATAGGTCTTGTGACAGGGTCAGGCCAGAGGGCTACAGGAGAGTGATCCTATTGTGATCTAGGAAGCGGGCGGGCCAAAGCCCGCCCACTGCTAAAAGATCCCCCCAGCATTAGCGGGGGATCCACAAGACCTGGAAACCAAGTGATTTTGGGGGACAACTAATGAAATAACAGGGACAGGAGTGCGGTCAAAGGGTCCGAAGGGAACCTGAATGGGACACTGAGCAGAGAACCCCAGACACAGGGCCGGCTCCAGGCACCAGCTTAACAAGCAGGTGCTTGGGGCGGCTAAGGGAGGGGGTGGCACCTGCGGCAATTTGGGGGCGGCAGGTCCCTCACTCCCTCTAGGAGCGAAGGACCTGCCGCTGAACTGCCGCCGCCGATCGCGGCTTTTTTTTTTTTTTTTTTTTTTTTTTTGCTTTGGGCAGCAGAAATGCTGGAGCCGGCCCTGCCCGGACAGCGCCCACTGCTCCTCGAAGGCGTCAAGGGAGTCAGTGGACGCCGCCCAGAGGAACTCTGCCCGGATTCATGAATGGACGGAGGATCAGAAAGAGGCCCCACAGTCACAGGAGACTCCATCCACCAACCTCCTCTCCCTGGTTTTATAGATGGCCATTTTAGCCAGGGCCAGGAGGAGGTTGACCAGGAGGTCCCATGACTTTGTGGGGCCACGGATAGAGAGTGCATAAATAAGGAGGTGAGGGGAAAAGTGCAGCCAGAAACGCAACAGGATATCTGTGAGGACCCGGAATAGGGGCGGCAGCCTGGCGTACTCCAGGTAAACGTGCGCCAGGGTCTCCCTCACGCTGCAGAAGAGACAGGTGTCCCGGGACGGGGGTGGACCGCGCCATGTACATGCCTGTGCTAACAGCCCCATGAAGGAGCTGCCAACTGACATCCCCGGCAGGTCTTGGGAGCAGGATGGAGTATAGGCTGGCCCACCGGGGCTCCTCACCCTCTAGAAGTGGCCGGAGATCCCCCCACTTTGTGTGGGGGTGTGACGCGAGAGTGAGGAAGTGCAGGGTGTGGAGCACGAGCGTGTATAGATGTTTCCTTGGCGCAGTCTGGAAACGAACCGGCTTCAACTCATGTAGCCAGCTTACGGTGAAAGGGCGGGGAGGCCGGTTGGGTCCACAGGGCAGGAGCCCGCTACAGGAGAGTGAGAGAAGGCAGATATATTAGCCCCAGATTAAGCAGGTCCCTTTTCCCTGGGTAAGATAACAGGGGCAGTTCCAGAAAAATCAGGAATTTTCTGGAACCAATTAAGGCAGGCAGGCTAATTAGGACACATGGAGCCAATTAAGAAGCTGCTAGAATCAATTAAGATAGGCAGGCTAATCAGGGCACCTGGTTTAAAAAGGACCTCACTTCAGTCAGTGAAGGGTGCGCAAGGAGCTGAGAGTGAGAGGGCGTGCTGCTGGAAGACTGAGAAGTACAAACGCTATCTGGCATCAGGAGGAAGGTCCTGTAGTGATGATAAAGAAGGTGTTGGGAGGAGGCTATGGGGAAGTAGCCCAGGGAGTTGTAGCTATCACATAGGTGTTACATGAAACTCTGTAGACAGCTGCGATCCACAGGGCCCTGGGCTGAAACCCAGAGTAGAGGGCAGGCTCAGGTTCCCCCCTCCCACTCCTCCCTATTGGATATAAGAGGATCAGGGTGACCAGACAGCAAGTGTGAAAAATCAGGATGGAGGTGGGGGGTAATAGGAGCCTATATAAGAAAAAGACCCAAAAATCGGGACTGTCCCTATAATATCGGGACATCTGGTCACCCTAAGAGGAGTTGACTTGAACTGTGAGTCCCACCAGAGGGGAAGGCCCCTGGCCTGTCCACCTGACCCAAGGTGGGTCAGCAGAGACTGCGGGGATTGTTTTCCTTCCTTTTCCCCATACTGGCCAGTCATGAGGTTAGATGAATGAATGGCAGGTTTGAGCCACAAAAGTGTCCAAACTGAGGGCTGCCGTGAATCTCTGAGGTGAGCAAATCCGCCAATAAGCGCAGGGCCCACCAAGGCAGAGGAGGAACATTGTCGCAGTCTTAAGATGGTCCAAAAAAGGACAGCCAGATTAAGACAGTATCGAAACACAACTTCTGGTGGAAATACACTATTCTCCAACACACAACTTGCAGAGTTCCCCTATGAGTCAGTAAGGCCTAAATGGCACCAGTTCTTACTGATTTCCAGTTTAAATTATTAATTATTCCAGTTGCCCTTCTGATTTCTTTACCTCAAAGTTTCTCCTCAACTCATTTTCCTTTGACTGGCTTGCCAGTAAAGCCTCTTCTGCTCTGCACAGCTTCTGTGCAAGCTCATTGGAGTTGTTTTCCAATTGGTCTTTCACTGCTATTGCCTATGAGGAAAACACATCACATTTTATTTGTAGTCATATTTAATCTATTTTAAAAAATTCAATCATAAGGGCAGCAGATTTAACACTTGCTCTCAATTTTTTTTAACGTAACATATATTATCAAAGCAAGCACCTATTAGGTTTAGAAGATGCTTACCCATTCCCACTCAGTCCTCAACTGCTCATTTCAGAGGTAACGTTTAGGTGTTGACTGATGATCAGCTATCACCAAATATGCCATTGAACAGCCAACAAACAGAAAGGATCAATACCAAACTAGACTCAGTTCTGTACAATCCAAATGTCGGAGAAAAACACAGTTCTCACTTTTTGTTTGGGTACAGCAAGTCAGATGCTTTATTTCTCTCACACAAATATCAAGAGATTGACAAATTACTCTACCTTTCCCACTTACTATATATTCAAGGAATAGGTTACATGTTCTTAAAAACCAGTATTTGTACACCTTAATTCCCTGTATTTATGGACCAACAAAGACATTCAGCTTGCACCTCTGTCTCCAGAACCACATTCTTTGGGGATAAGGGAAATTAGTGTAGTGCTATGCTCAATCTTAAATTTATCACCTCACTTTATATTGCTATCTAAACCAGGAAGTTAACGAGACCATAACTGTGACACCACCAAATTCTACCTGGTTTTCAACCTTTTTAATCTGTTTTATATCTGTACTAAGAGCTCTATAGTACTCCAAATTAAAAAGGAAGTAAATTTATTACCAACATCAAGAGAGAAAAAAATGAGAATGAAATAATTTAGTTCCATTCTAGAAAGGAGTACGCTTTTCTGGATAAAAACCTTTAGACGTCCAAGTTTCAGTATGAAGCGAGTGTTTCAAGAGTAAACATGGAAAGAAGAGTATATGTAGTGGTTAGTATTTTCTCCTCTGTAGAAAATGTTTGATTAATGTGCTCACATAGCTATGCCGGACAACTATCGTGGACAAATTTAGAACTTCTGTATTAAGTCAGTGTAGACCATGTGTATCAAAAATAAAAAAACAGTTTTCTATTAGAGAGTGTGGGTAGAAAAGAAGCAGTGCTCAAATCCGAACAAGTCTAAAGGGAAGGGTTCCAGGGCATTACCCCCAAACTGCCTTTGGGCCCATCTGCTACCTCAGTTTACCTTCAATCTTGCATCAAACCAGCTATCACATGTGGCGATTTTACAGTAGTGCTCTCTTCCAGTTTGGTTTATTATCATAACACAACACTCAAACATACCCTTACCAGCCTCAATTATTCCTTTCCGTTTATAATGCCTCAAGTTTTTCCAGGTTTTTATCAGAACATGCCCATCCCTGCAGTCCAGCCCCTCTCCTAGCTGGGATTTCTGCATCCTGCAGGTCCATCAATGGAGGCTTATCCCTGCACAGTTTCCAGTTCCTTGTAAATATCTTCCCCCAAAAGTCTTCTGCCTTAGAGATCTGGAAAATTGTCACCTGTCCTCTTCACAGGCTCTCAGCCTGGGAACTAAGGAGAGAGAGAGAGTCTCTCTCTGAACTTTTGGGGCGTGGGGGGGTGTCTCTCTCTTGAATGACTACAGGCTGCCATGCATCTAAACCAGCAGGCCTGGTTTAGATGCATGCTTCTGTCACATGACCCTTGTATTCATTCCCATCATACAGGGAGATGGGCTAAACCTGAGAAAAAGTGCAGCTGTGCCCCAGTCTTTTAATGGACCAGCTCACCCTGTGACAGGAACATAGCGCAGCTTGCTCTGACCTGTCATGTATTTAGTTGCACTTAAATATTAGTCATGTATAGATCTTTAAACACAAAAAAGAGGACAGTTAAAATTTTACATAAAATAAAAACTCAGCATCACCACTTCCATTTGAATAGTTCAAATATTAAAAATCCTACGTTGTCAAGTTCTGCCCGTAGACCATCGTAATCATTCTTGGCTTGCTGCAAGTCCTGGTTGAGTTTGATCTCCTTGGACTGCTGGGCCACTGTCTGTAAGGCACAGAGCTGACGTAATACTTCCTAGAAATGGGGGAGGGGGAGGGAGGGAGGAGGGGAGAGAAACACACTCCTGTTACATGTTTCTAGTCAAGTTACTATAACTATTAACACTGGAAAACATGGGGGAGGGACTGTAAATGGTTTCTGTAAATAGTTACTAATTACACTAAAGCCCTCTCTTACAGAAGCAAAAAGAGTTCAAAAACCATTTTTAAGTAAAGCCTAAATTCTGTTATGGCCACTAATGGCCATGACTCAGTTTGGCCAATCAGAGTAGCCTTCTGAATCTGTTACACCAATACAGGTGGATCAAAAAAATACTAGCAAATAATGGAATGAAGCTTATATATCAATTCAAAAGTAGATCTCCAAAACAACATTGAGCAATGGGACTCCGCTCCTAAATGCTAACTACTAACACTACAAAAACAACAAAGAGTCTGGTGGCACCTTAAAGACTAACAGATTTATTTGGGCATAAGCTTTCGTGAGTAAAAACCTCACTTCTTCGGATGCATAGAGTGAAAGCTTTCACTCTATGCATCCGAAGAAGTGAGGTTTTTACTCACGAAAGCTTATGCCCAAATAAATCTGTTAGTCTTTAAGGTGCCACCAGACTCTTTGTTGTTTTTGTAGATACAGACTAACACGGCTACCCCCTGATACTTACTAACACTACAGTAACGATATACAAGAAAAACTCAGAGTCCAAAGATAGAGAAACCACTATCGGACTTGTGAAAACAGGAAGCGTTCCAACAACCGTCACTGGTGGAAAGAAGGAACTGAGAGGGCATGGGGCCAGCAGGGCCCAATGTACCAGCGCATAAGCACAGGGCTACAGAGGTTGCCAAAGCCGGCCCTAGGGGGCGCGCACACAGCAAATATGGAATCCACATGAGCAAGCACTCAAAGAAGAAGAATCCAATCTTGCATGCCTGAGGCACATATGCACCTAGAGTGGGATCTACATGGACAAATACTCAAGGACCAACTTGTTCACTCTGGTAACAGCAGTCTGGAGGCAACTTTAAACTTGTGAAAAAATGGGTCTTGTCTTACCTTTTCCCGTTCTTTTCTTTTCTCTTCTAAGGAGCGACGATTAATTTCAACTTCTCTTTGCCATTTTTGTAGTCTTTCCACGTTTTGCTCCATCATTTCAGTCTATAAAAAGTTTAATCATAAATCACAGTGATGCAAGGGGAATATTTATTATTTATACTACAATAGCAATCCCGCCCCCGCAATCAGGATTGAAACCCCACTTTAGTAGGCACTGTTTAAAAAAAAAAAAAAAAAAAAAAAAAAGACCACATACATACGAGGAAGTCATGGTCTCTGCCCCAAAACTGCTTACAGTCTTCCATGACCTAGTGAACACCCACACAGGTATTCCATCCCAAACTGATAACAGATTACACTTGGCTATAGTACAAGTGTGTGCTAAGTTTCAATCAATGAGCAGCAAAAACTAAAAAAAAACTAGAAGTGTTTAGGCACAAGAGATACATTCAATGCAACTTTCAATTTACAGTGAATCAGCACATTGATTCAACTGAAAAAATTTAGTGAACTATTTTGAACAGCAAGAACAGAACAATTTTCATTGTTTGAAGTAGGTTAGACTGAAATTTTAAACTCAAAATCAATATGCTAAGAATTTCCTTTGTAGAGGAAATTCTCCTATTAGAAGTGTTTCAATTTATCTGTCATTTTATTAAAATAATATATTGCTTGTAATTTTGGTGGTTTATAAAGAACTAGAGTACACTGAAACCCCATTTAATAAATTTCCAGTGTAATTTCTATTGTGAAAACAATCTGCTGATAAAAGAAAACAATTTTTTTTAAATCAAAATATTAATAAAATTCACCACTTATTCTCTCACCTTATTCTTGACTTTGAATATTCCAGTGACACCACTCCACCCCAAACTCTTCATGTATTCCATATTTAATAATATAATTTGTAATTCAATTAGATTTTGAACTCATTTAAAGAAGCTAGACTGTAATAAGAAAAGCTCTTAACAGTCACACCTAGAGGTTATGGTGACAGAGCTATGCCAGTAACTCAAGTGATTTATAAGTAGCATCATTATGACATCAGAAGTAGCAACCAATCAATCTTTCCTCTGCAATTTGCTCAGTAACTCAGGTGATTCATAAATAGCATCATTGTGACATCAGAAGTAGCAACCAATCAATCTTTCCTCTGCAATTTGCTATCAGTCACTGAAGTGGAGAGGGCCTATTCACAGGTCAAAAGTTCTCATTCTTAAATTACTTCAACATCTGTAGACAAACATGGTAATAACACTGGATTGGCTCAATGTCCCTGGCCTCAACCTACTCCCAGCCAAGACCTTCTCTCGATGGGCTCCTCATAGAGGTAGCAAAGAACAGCCATTACCGTACCTCTCCAGAGGGAAATTCTTAACCCCCATTCATGTGATGGTATAATCTTCAGCATCCTGTAGATAGGATGTAGGAAGCAGCAGAATTTTCTAACGTTCTTAAGTAGGCAGCAGAATCTGCATGCATCCATTAAAACCCTGACAGCAAAGGGTAGATGACAACCATCACATCTACAGAAGACACATGTGGAGGTCCCTCTCTCCACGGCAACATAACTTCTTTCATCTAAGTGTGTATGGAGGGGCACAAAGGGGATGGGGAAAGAGTTAAGCTAAAGATAAATATGAAGAATCATGGAATCCATGACTTGCATGAGCTACAATGTTCTACCAAATGCACAGGAAAATTGTGGAGCTGCAGCAATTGGCAGAGGCCAAAACATTCAGCTGGACTTCCCCATGTTCTCAGGAATTCCTGTAGCCCCTCAGAGTTTCTCCACTAATCTCAACTCAGAGTGCCTGCAAAGTTCAGAAGCTCCACCAGAACCTGCAGTCCTCCTGGTAACAACAGAACCTGAGGAATACAGACTGGTTAACCCCTATCTTACTTCTAAGCACTACAATATTCCCTCTTACTTAGCTCCCCCATTGTTCTCTGCATAACACCGGGGACTCTCTGCCAGCTTTCTTTCTTTGCATGGAAAAGATTTCAAAATGTCTTAAAAAAATAATCAAGAAAATCCCCAGGCAGAAACCAAACCAAACAAATCATTAAAATCTGTGAGTAAAGTTGACAGTACATGTAAGTGTTTTTTTAAATTCATAATAATGCTGCAGATATTAAAAACAAACAAAATCAAGTATTAGAAACCAAGGTAATTCTGAGTTAAGATCAAAATAAAAGACAGCCTAACATTTGAAAGTAGGAAAGTCCCTCTGCCCCTAAAGCAGGGGTGGGCAAATTTTCTGGCCTGAGGGCCACATCGGGGTGCAAAACTGTATGGAGGGCTGGGTAGGGAAGACTGTGCCTCCCCAAACAGCCTAGCTGCTTTACATATTTCCACAACAGAAATATATCAGCCATGATGCCTAAGCTCTGGTAGAATAAATGCTGAATGAAGCAGGAGAATCCATATTAAGCACTTATTAAACAGGCCCTCACACAGTCATATATGCACCTAACTGGATGAAGATCTAAAAGATTTCATCCTTTGCAAATTAACATGCCAAAGCACGTCTGACATTCAACATAGCGAGCATAGCAGCAGCCTTAGAAGCGGGTGGTTCAGAGAAAAATAGAGGCAGATGAATCTGCTAGTTCAGATGGAAGTCTGTGACAACTGTCAGTAGGAACACAGGATGTGTCCTAAAGACGCTTGTCCGGACATAAGATAGCATAAGTTGGGATTTGAGCAGGGAGTTGGACTAGATGACCACCTGAGGTCCCTTCCAACCCTGATATTCTATGATTATATGACCCAGGGCCTGAAGCTAGTCTCATTGCTTTACCCTTTAAGTACATCTGGAGCAGGGCTTCTCTAGATTTGCAGGTCCTGCAAGTGAAGGACTTGCAAATAGAACATTTTCCAGGGATATTCCCCCAGACAAAATAAATATTTTAAATGCTAAACATTAAAGGGTATAGTGCCCTTGTTTGATGGGCAGGATGTAAATTCAGGGGACTTAGAAGAAGCCATCCTGGCACCAGAAAGAAATAGCTATTCTGGTTAAAAAACCAAAATGCCAATGGGAACAACTAACCAGTCCTATCTATACTATGCACAAATTTGGAAAGAGACAGTTATTTTGTTAGCACTGCTCACTGCCCATGTTCTTCTCGAAGCCAGGAGGCATGAGAAGAACTGAGTGGTGGCTGGCCTGCTCCACCCTTTTATGCCCTCGGTGCAGGACATGAGGCCGCTCAAGGTGCATGAGACTCTGAACATGGGTGAGTGGGGTACATTGCACACCGTCAGCAAACTGTGCATATGGATAACCACTCCAAGGGGAAAAAGTTACAAAGGGATAGCAGTGGTCTGTTCACTAAACCGATAATACACTGGCTTTTACAAATTGTCCTAGAGCCAGTACAAAAAGCCCTTGATCAAAACACCAGTTCAATATGGAGACCTAATCTTGCAAACTCTTATGTGAAGGACTTGAAAACAACACATTTTTCAGGAAGAAAGATTAGAGGCTAGAGTCACTGACAAGGCAGAGTTGAGGTTGTTTGAGAGCCTTATAGATACATTTCCAAATTTTTAAATGTTGGGTTGCGATTTACGTTTAACTTAAAAATACAGGAAATTCAAAGTTAATACTTGTTAGTTTTAATTACTACCAATTTATTGTAAGGCACTCTCGTTCTTAACTTGAGTTTACCCAAGTATTTAGCCTGCCATAGTTTAGAATCCAAGTAACTTTCCCCTGAATTTATGGTAGTTTAGGCTGAAAATGTTAAACTATATGACGACAGTGTCCCTTTAAGGTCACAATTGGCCACCAGGTGTCATTCTTGCTCTATGTAGGGACTACGGTCCATTTTGGTCAATTTTACCGTCATAGGATTTTAAAAACCATAAATTTCATGATTTCAGCTATTTAAATCTGAAAGGTCATGTTGTTGTAATTGTAGGGGTCCTGATCCAAAAAGGTGGTGTGTGTGTGTGGGGGGAGGGATGTCACAATATTATTGTGGGAGGGGGCGTTTGCGGTGCTGCTACCCTTACCACTGAGCTGCTGCTGGTGGCGGCGCCGCCTTCAAGCTGGGAGGCCGGAGAGTGGCAGCTGCTCGCTGGGAGCCCAGCTCTGAAAGCAGAGCTACTGTCAGCAGCAGCACAGCAGTAAGGATGGCATGGTATGGTATTGTCACCCTTACTTCTGCGCTGTTGCAGGTGGGGCACTGCCTTCAGAACTGGGTGCCTGGCCAACAGGCACTGCTCTCCGGCTGCCCAGCTCTGAAGGTAGAACAGAAGTAAGGACCCTCAATTTGAGAAACACTGGTCTCCCCCATGAATCTGTATAGAATAGGGTAAAAGTACACAAATGACCAGATTTCATGGTCCGTGATGCGTTTTTCATGGCTGTGAATTTGGTAGGGCCCTACTGGAGAAGTACTGTACTGTACTGGGCTAGCTTGATTATCACTTTAAAAGTTTTTTTTCTCTTAATTAATTGGCCTCTCAGAGTTGGTAAGACAACTCCCACCTGTTTATGCTCTCTGTATGTGTGTATATATATCTCCTCAATATATGTTCCATTCTATATGCATCCGAAGAAGTGGGCTGTAGTCCACGAAAGCTTATGCTCTAATAAATTTGTTAGTCTCTAAGGTGCCACAAGTACTCCTGTTCTTCTTTCTACTGGAGAAGATGTTCCAGATCTTCAGTGAATCATGCCCAAAGGCATGAGGCCGAAAGAAGATAAGTATCTGCTAAGAAGTGCTTGGACCCTTGCAGAAAATGGCAAGCTAATTAAGAACTTAAGGTTGTCCAACATAATGCATACTTTCAATTCATTATCCTCAGGATGTTCTAAGAAACATTATTCAAGTATCTTGAATCTTGTCAATATGACTGAATGTTTGACACACACTACTGCTAACAATAATTATAAAAGCAGCCAGAAGAGGCCTGGTGCAACATGGTACAGTACCTGGGCAGTACCTTGATCATGTTGTGCTGTCATTCTATTCAATTCATCTCTAATTTTGTGCAAAACAGAATCTTTTTTCTGTGAATTCCAATTTTGTTTTCTCCAGCTGGAGTTGAATTTCTTGAAGTTTGTTCATATGGAATTTCTTTTCTTTTTCTTGATCTTGTAGAGATGTTCCAGTTCTTGAACTCTAAAGTTTAATTCTTAATTTAAAAGAAAAAGGATTAATATGATGCCTTCTACTTAAGAAGGTATTTACTGTATTAGTACTTTAAAGCCGCCTACACATTCTAATTAGACATATTCTATGCACTTGATAAGATGCAAATAAAAAAATAACTACTTAAAAACTGCTTATCAGGTTAAATATAAAAAATTTAAAAAATCTATTATCTAACTAGGAAAATTGAAAGGCCTTTAAAAGTCTAGTTGGCACAATTTAGGTTTATTATCTGAGCTTGGATAGTGCCTGTAGATCAGTTTCACTTTGTTGTTTACTAGCTTCATTTTCTGATTCTTATGCATTGTCACAACATCGCAGTGTTTAGGCCACAAATTTTGCAGAGGCTCTTTGTCAGGGGTTCTCAAACTGGAGGTCGGGACCCCTCAGGGGGTCTTGAGGCTATTATGTGGGGGGTCACAAGCTGCCAGCCTCCACCGCAAACCCTGCTTTGCCTCCAGCATTTATAATGGTGTTAAATATCATCAATTTCAGATTATTAGCATGTGAAATAAATGATCTGATCATTCTTTTATGAAGACCTATTCCACTGGTACTCTATCTGCAAACAAACAGACGGCAGCCAATAGCAGTTCAGAATTTTCCTTTTTTCGGTCATTGACCCTTCACCCTGCCCCATCCCCTTCCTCCTTCCCCCCAACCCCCCCGCAACCAAACAAAAAAAAACCAACCTTCAGGCTTCCAAAGCTGAAACTTCATCTTAGGTTTGCAATTAACTTTACGATGTGACCGTGCTTATAAACTAAGCCTTGAATGAAAACTCTTCCCATTTAAAGTAACGGTAAGCAAAGGGTGAGTGTTTGAATTGAGACAACTATCCTGCAGAACAGCATTACCATTTAAAAAATTATCTTTTCCGAAGACCATTTGCCAACGATTTTGGCTTAATTGGATTAAAGTAGAAATCTAAGACAGGAGACCCATCCATTCATTGAAAAAAAAATGGAGGATACAGACACTGTCCCAAACACTTCCAACAATGTAACAAAATTTACTGACAGAAAATCTGAAGACCAAAGACAGATGGAAGAGCAGAAGACATAAAATGGCCTTAAGTCACCCGTCACCTTATCTGCTGAAGATAAGGTTCATCCTATAGTGTTTATTAAATGTTTGCAAAGACTTCCAAGGGGATATTCTGCACAGCTGCACTGACACTATGGCTACACTACAGCTTAAGTCGACATAAGTTGTGTTGCTCAGTCGTGTGAATTAGTCACCCACCTGAGCGACATAACTTACACAGAGTTAAGCGTCAGTGTGGACAGCACTGTGTCAGCAGGAGACATAGCTACCACCGCTTGCGGGGCCCGGAGTAATTAAGCCAGCGGGAGATCTCTATCCCATCGGCTTAGAGTGGCTACACTAAAGAGCTTAAGCTTAATCTCTCTAGTGTAGCCGTAGGGGGGATGGTGGGGGGGGGGAAGACTTCTCAGTTGAAGAAGCTCCAGATGCTCATTCTACTATGGTTTTAGTTTAACCAGGCAAGGATCTCCATGAAAAATGACTTCTTGATAGAACAGATTACTCTGCAGAATCTTCCAAGAATTAAATTAAAAAACACAATAAAACAAGTCGGTTTCTTAGCTCAGTTCATTTTTTCATACTGGAAAAACTTTATAAATCAATAAAATAATTAATAAACATGTACATAGTGTTTTTTACCCAGAGATCTCAAAACATCTTACAAGTTGAGTAAGTATTTTACCCCTATTTTATATATAAAACAGTCTTCAGTGAAGTCCTTAAACACAGAGGGTTTTAATTATCTTTAAAAAAAATAAGATGTTCTTATTTACAAAATAGATTTAAAGTCAACTACACTTGCAAGATACCTTGGTTCTGTGTTTTTAATTGCTCGATGAGAGAAGAATTATTACAATTGTCAAAGAAACTGTTGTTGAAATCTGTCTTCTTTGATCGTAAGCCACGGTGGCTAGGAGTTGCCTCTTGTTCCCATGGAGAATGGGAAAAGTAAAACTTCTCTTTAAAGGGGTTTCTTGACTGCTGGATGAAGGACAGCTTGGTGTCTTTTCTTGTTGCCACAAGAACACCAATGAAGAAGCCTGATGCCGAGCAATCTCTCTGTGACTCTTAGTACTTTGAGGATGAGAATGATTTATTTTCTATTTAAAAAGATGGGGGGGGAAGCATATCTACCTTTACACAGCTGACAATTCATAAGAGAATTAATTCACTACTGTATGGTGGAAATAAAATAGGGCAATTGGTCAAGCTGTCAGTTACAATTTTTGATAACAGAGTCAGCGACACAGATCATCCATCAACACAAAGTATTATATGATTCACACGAGTGCTTTTATACCCCCAGCAGTCAACTGACTGGAATACTTTGCCGATTAACATCACAGGCAGCTGAAGAGCGTTGGGAGAGTACTATCTGCAATTCAAATATATCTAAGCTGGTCAGCATCTCAAGGACAAGAAGTTTGACTTGTGGTTCCTTATATTTAGTAGATCAAGTTTTTTGTTTTGTTTTTTAAGAGAGGCATCCTATCAATTAACATTGAGGTACCTTCCCTGCACGTTCCTCACGATCAGATCAGTTTTGTAAAGCTAGATGTTGACATGCATAATATTCAGTTTTGTACTTCATTCTAGACTTACTGTAAATTAGTTCTGATCCTCATTTGTGTTCTGTGGACAAATATAGCTACATTTTAGACTATGGGCTCTATTCATCTCCAAATGTGTGGTGATCCCATTAGCAAGAATTCTCCATGTAAATCATTCCACACACAAGAGAGAGACTCATTTATTTGCACTTCCTTTTACAAAATACCTGGACTCCAAAAACATGTTTTGGCTCTAATATCAGATATTTTTCTGTCCCTAAACCTCTGACTGCCAGAAGCCGGGACTGGATGACAGGGGATGGATCACTCAAGAAATTGCCCTGTTCTGTTCATTCCCTCTGAAGCATCTGGCACCATTTGGAAGCCAGGATCATGGGCTAGATGGACCATTGGTCTGATCCAGTAGGGCCAGTCTTATGTTCTAAAAATACAAAAAAGCTGCTATTGATACTTACAGAACTTGGTTTTTCAATACATCTAACATTTGAATGGGGTTTTTGACTAAAGCACTAAGGGCCCCAATACTGTGTGATTATTTACATGAAAACAATATGTTTAAAAAGTCCTTTTTGTGTATTCTAATTACTACTAACTTTTCTAAAATGCTGCCAGGAAATTAACCATACCCACTGCTTACTCTTCTTAAATCTATACGTTAATCTCAATGGCATGACCAGTGAGCAAATTTAATTTTACTAGTTTCCCTGAAAAATCATATGGCTAACTTTGAAGAACTGCACCTTTCTCCATTTCACACATTAAATGAGATTATAATGCTGAGATACTCTATACCCATACTTTAATCTGGATATTTCTCAGATCTGCCTCCAGTTTTTGTCTTTCTTCAACTTCTTTATTGTATTTTTCTTGGAGTTCTTCAAACTTAGAATCTACAAATTGACAATGAATATTTGCTAATAATCTGGTTCATTTTATACATAATAGCTTTCCTATTCCATTTCTTATGTCTAATATTAGACAAGGGTGATAAAAGCAACAGCCTTCATTAATCTCTAGTGATATATTAAGACAACGACTCAAAGGGAGTTCTAAAACCAATAAAACTGAATAGTTCAGGGCCTGAAACCTGAGATCTGGAACTCAGTGCCACAATGAAAATGCAACCACTAGACTGAGGGACCAATACCAGGGGTACAAATGTATATTGTAATATGGCCTGAATGAAGACTTTTTTCCCACCATTCCCCTGGCATTAACATTCGTTTGTAACATGACTGAAAAATCAGGCATTGAGATTCAAAGGAGCTTAAAAAGAAAAGTCAGTGGGAGTTGGACACCTAACTTCTTGCTAATGGGACTCACCACACATTTGAAAACTCAGCCTAAAGTCACATCACTCAGATTCCTATCTTGCTTCTCTCCACTTCCTTCATAACGGTAGCAGCCACTTTCTCAAGGAACACCATAGCCAAATCTGTTAGTGTCTAAGGTGCCACAAGTACTCCTGTTCTCATAGCCAGAATGCTTTGCATCTTCCGAAAGCATCTGAAATCTCAGCTTTCAAATGAGAACAAGGACTGATCTCCAACTCCAGTTAGTCAGGTAGCCAAATGCAAGTCAAATGGCAGTACCTTGTTTTAGTGTCCATGAAATGTGTGTGTTTTGTTTTGTTTTGTATTGTAGATTCTGAATTTCACAACCCTAAACTCAAGCAAATTGTGCGATGGTACATTGTCACTGGTAAGCATTTTGAACTCTGAGCACTTACTACTAAATCCCTCAAGCCCCCGATTCGCCAGCCAGCGAAACTGAATTTCAATTGTTTTTAATGAAAACTTCACCTGAATATTTTGTTCTAGAACATAATTAGTTAGGATGTACATATGTTATGTCCATGTTAGTATCTGCATTTGTACCTCCCCTGAATCAAGACAAAGCATATTCTCGGACTCATAAAGCATGCTCACTTAAATTCCTACATATTCACTCATGGGAATTAAATTTCAAATATTGGAAAATTATAGACATTAGCAGATTATAAGCCAAACACATGGTCAGCTGTTTTCTTCATTCACCTTTTGTTTTCTGTTATGCTTTCTGGAGTGACATGTACTTTCAAAGGAATTTACATTTTATTCAATTGCATACTAGACACGGGGGGGGGGGGTTGGGTTACCATTGTGATTTTGATTTGGTGTTAAAGGAGCAGCAAAATTCTTCTGTGGTGTACTCCTGAATGATAAGTCTCCTGTAATCAATGTTTGCTAACTTCTTTCAAGTTCAGATTTGTACCTGTTTAAAAGAGAATTGGAAGTGCAATTAATTAGTTACAGAAACAAATAGGGCCCAATCAGACATTTTTAAGAGCCCCAAATGCACATTGAATGGCAATTTTGATTCCTCAAGAAATATAAAATTAGGCATAATAAAGATATATCACTAAAAATCTGATTCTAGATGACAATACGACACCTTCAAATAAATATTGGAATCTGTACTTTCACTTCTAGTGATATTGGGTTGTTGTTTAAATTTGTTCTTATATGAAAGAGACAATTTGTTTATATTTTATATATACACTCAAGGTTTAATATTTCAGAAGACTGAAAACTGAAAGAATTATACACAAAAAGGACAAATGGATGAACAGCAATTACAATGATTCTCCAGTCACAGCTCTGATAAAGCTCCCTCTGCTGGACATTCACAAGACTGCTGTGTTTGGGTCCCAATATGCTTGATTTGTGCTCTTAAGCTACCCTTGGCCTGAATAGGCTGCAGCAACTGCCTTTTCCCTTGGCTTCTCTGGTACACTTCCAGGGCACAGGCTCCTAGTTCCACTTCCCAGAAATAGGACCAGACGACCTAGCTGTCTTAAGCACCCAGGCCAGCACTGACCCCGCAGACTGAAACACACCCTTTTCCCAAAGCTTCAACATTGTGGGCACTCTGGGTACACAATTCACCTCTTCAATGATATGTAGTAGTTGAACACAGACACACAGACTTTAGAAGCGTTCCCAAAAACCACTCTCTGTTGGCAAGCACAATAAGTATAGAGATCTGGACAAAAAAATAATAAAACACTATACACAATTCCCTGCCTCAATTTCCTCACCACTCTTAGAGCGTTCTTTGGACTTAGGTCAGAGTCCTCTAGTTCAGGATTCTTCCTCTCTCTCTCTGCCCTCCTGCACATGGTTTCTCCCCTGAATCATGGAGTATCTGCAGTCTTTTCTCTCCTTGCCCCCCTCCCCAGGGTTCGTTAGAAACCCTCTGTTATTATCTCCCCCTTCTTTATCAGGTGACTCCCAATCAGCCTCATCAGCTAATGAAAGTACTTTACCTCAGATTCTGTTGCTTAGTTACCATCACTCCTAGAATTCAGATTTTGAAAAACTAGTTTAGCCTGGATGGTAGCCCTTGCTTTGTCCCAGGGTGCTCCATTTAAATGATCATCAAAATTTAACAGCCTATCACTGATAGCCCCATGCCCCCACCACTTGGAATTTTAGTCCAAGATGGAGGTGAAAAGACAGAGGCTAAAAGACCCACATTCAAAATGGAGTTTGCAGTCTGACACAGGGTCTCCAATATCAAACAATTTGTAAACTGTACATAGGCAGATTCCCCAAATGTTCATAATTAAATTGTTTTATTAAGAGTCCATTTTATGAAGCTACTGCTATATATACAACAATCCCCCTAAGGGTCATATAACCTCCAAACTCTTTAACTTTATCACTCTCCTTAATATAATATAGAGTGTTAGATGAAGACTTTCAAGCCTGTCTCTCTAAAAAGTTGCACTAGAAAGTTGCAGTGGTAAAAATTCTGTTGTCATGGTGACACTGCCAAAGCTATTTTGGAAAAGTGTATTTTACACTCTGCCACTTCTCCTGGCATGATGTCTACATAGCATTGAATTGTATTGGCAAAAACATGCTGCACTCTGGATAGGCATTCTAGTGTTACATTCCCAAAGACTCAGCATTCAAAGACTCAACTGAGTCTAACTGGAAAATAAATGCAGAGGCTATTCATGGAACAACCACATTTGGTGGAGTGGGAGTTTTGAGCCCGGCTAATGAGTGGTGGGACAATCAGTGGTTCTAGAACTTTTAGATGCAGAAGTTCATTCCTAGAGTTGCATGCTCAGCTCACCCCACTCCCACAGCACAGAAACAGCAAGGCGAGAGCTGCCCTTACAGTGAGGAAACAAGTGGCGATTGCCCTATGAAATCTTACAACACCAGTTTGCTATCAATTAGTGGGGTAATCAATTTGGTGTTACAAAAAAAGCTCAATGGTAAAGACACTCATCATTGAGGTATGCAAGACAAAAAAGCATCCCCATTCTGTGCTCACCCTTCCCAGCTTCTGAGCATATTAAAAAAAGGTACCTTCAAAATTTATGCAGGCCTTGGTAGGTCAGAAGGGACACGTTACTGACAAACACAGGCTGGTTCAGAGAAATTCAGGACAACCACGGCTTTAGAAACACTGTGCTTTTTGACATATTGAAAGCAGACTCCCCATTCCATCCAACTGGAATTAATGACATTTCTGTGCCGATCATAGTTTATGGAAACTGCCTACCCTTAATTCTCTGGCTTAAGAAACCATCTACTAGCAAGCTAGACAGAAGCAAGGAAAGATTTGACTCTCACCTGCGCAGCTGAAGAAGGAATGTGAAGTGGGCAGAGTTGGAAGACAACAGGATAGGTGGAGGGGTCTCATGCCAAAGCTCCATATCAACAAGTAAAACATTCTCAGTGCTTATGCAATGCACAGCATGCAGCGCTATCTGAGAGACCCTATTGCCAGGGTGGATGAGTGAGGTGGACGGGCTGGATCTAAAATAGGCTAGCTAACAGTTGCATTGCTAACACAGTTCAGGTAAAGGAAGCCTTAAAAGCTTACTTCGACAGTAGGAAATGGCCTAATCCTGTTTCTATGAAACTATTAATAGAACAGGTGTGTTTTTTGTGATATACATTACTTTTAAGGAATTTGTTATTGAAGTATGGAAAATGACCGGACTAACTGACAGTAGTTTCTATGACCATCAGCATAGTACAGGTGGTGTATTTCTAGACTCAATAAAGGCTAGCACTTCTGTAATATACATGCATTGACTTTTTTTTTTCCTTTTTTTAAGAGGTATGGAAGCCTTTCTGGTTATATTACTTTCTAGCACTGCAATACCAAAAAGTCACAATAAAGTTGCACCAACTTTGAGGTATGTACGTTATTACCACCACGGCATGCTAGACGTACAAAAAAAAAGATAACTTATAATTGACTTTACTAGCTATGTAACTTGACTAGGTACAAGTACAACACGCAGACTGGATGTCAGTGCATCACAGATGACTGTACGTGTAATCAAAGTTCTTTGTTCCCTGACATGTTGTCCATGGGAGTAGAATACACCAGGAACTGACACAAGGGGATGAGGTGTCTATATCCCTGCCAACACCCCATATTTATCCATGCTTTGCCTCCAAATTACTAAGGCATAATGAGTGCTAGACCTTACATGAAGAGTAGATCAGGATTTCTTAACCCAATGCCTTGGGGAGGGGATGGGAGGGGGTTCATTCTGATATAGAAAAAGGATAGTATTTCATAAAGACAACTGCACTTATTTCCGGAAGTCATGCTCCTTGATGAGCCCAAAGTGAGAAAGAAAGAGCTGTTTAAGAGGTCTTAGTCTGCCCATGGAAGTATGCAGCCACGCTGTTTTCTGCAATGATCCCCCTCAGAGGTCCTGGAAAAGTGGCACGGGGATGTGCCATATCACGGTGGGCTGGCCAAAGCGTATCTTCAACATAATGTTTGGGCAAGTCTTACATACTACTCACTGAAAAAAAGTTCTGTGAAATTGTGCCCACAAACCAGAAAGCTTTGTGTGTAAAAATTAACAGGCTGCTCTGTCTGTACCTCAAAGTACTACAAGACACCAACTGATGGAGTGTCAACTGCTCTGGTTAGGCCTCAGCTGGAGTACTGTGTCCAGTTCTGGGCACCGCATTTTAAAAAAGATGTGGAGAAATTGGAAAGGGTCCAGAGTAGAGCAACAAGAATGATTAAAGGTCTTGAGAACATGACCTATGAAGGAAGGCTGAAAGAATTGGGTTTGTTTAGTTTGGAAAAGAGAAGACTGAGAGGGGACATGATAGCAGATTTTAGGTATTTAAAAGGGTGTCATAAGGAGGAGGGAGAAAACTTGTTCACCTTAGCCTTTAAGGATAGAACCAGAAGCAATGGGTTTAAACTGCAGCAAGGGAGGTCTAGGTTGGACATTAGGAAAAAGTTCCTAACTGTCAGGGTGGTTAAACACTGGAATAAATTGCCTAGGGAGGTTGTGGAATCTCCATCTCTGGAGATATTTAAGAGTAGGTTAGATAAATGTATACCAGGGATGATCTAGACAGTATTTGGTCCTGCCATGCGGGCAGGGGACTGGACTCGATGACCTCTTGAGGTCCCTTCCAGTCCTAGAATCTATGAATCTATGTGTGTTTACTTGCTTCCGTTCTTGGCCTCTGCTATTCATGCAGTTAGAACCTTCCCAGTAAAAATCGTTTTCAGTAGTTTATTTAATGTGATAATCACTTTCACCTACCATAATCTCCCTTCACCCAAGGAGGAAACATATTGGTGCAGGTCATGGCTAGGTATGAAATAGCCCCTGGCTGTCACCCACCTTGCTGTATCCCTTCTTGTTGCCCCCTTCCTGGTCAGGGCCAGATACCTCTTGCTCATCCATTGCTCCAGGGAGGGATTTCTTTCTCCTCACCAGAACACACAGAGTATCTACAGAGTTAAAGGGAGGAGGTAAGGTCCTTCCAGAAGATAGCACCCAGCTCACTATGAGAGAGGTCATGCAGGCGGCTCCAAAATTTCTCTTTTCTTCACCTTCTGGTACCACTGCCTCAGCTCCTTTTCCTTTGTGTGGCAGTGAAACCCCTCTCTGAAGAGGCAGAGTTTGCCACAGCCTTCAGCAAATTGCTGTAAATATTCTTGTTCCATCAGGAGTGCTGTGGCTGTGCCTGCACATGCTCCTTCCCCCACAGTGCAAGGAAACTGAGCACCCCTCTCGTGGAACAGACAGCAGCATGAGACAGTGCTAGGAACCTACATTCAGTGAAAACGTAGCAGGGAACAGGAACAGACGTCGCTGTGGAGAAACACGCTGGCATATAAAAGTGAGGTAAGGACAACTTCCAGGTCACTGCATCCTGGACAGTGGACTTCAAGAGTGCTACCAGACAGTAACTCTGGAAGGGAAAGTTGCATTGTGGGATTGCAGCTAGGGACTGCTTATACTGGTACAGATACATGTGCATCCATGACAACTCTACTGGCAGCGGACTTGTCACTCTGAAAAGAGAAATAATTAATGCCGTAAAAAACAGAAGGCTTTGTTGGAGCAGAAAATTAAATGTGGACACACACCAAGCTGTGCTATAAAAAGAAAAGAAAAGAAAAGAAAGTTGTCTTGGAAAAATTTCAGTGTAAGCAAGGGCCTTACATAAAAGGCCTTATCTTGACAGGCAAAAAGTATATATTTTTTTCAAATCTTTAAGCTAACAGGTTTGAAACACAACTTTTTTGCCCAACAAAGAAAGGGCCAAATATTCAAATGTGCTGAGTATCTATGAATTCCACTGGGCTTAGTGGGAGTTTCAGGTTTGCATCACATCAGATAATCAAAAAACTTTATTTAGAAGCCTAAACATTGTAGGAGCAGGATTTTATATAGCACTATAAGAATTAATGTATGATTTGATTTCATCCTGCTAGCCACCCTTTTTGAATAGCAGAAAGAAATGATCCTCTGGGACTATGAGATTCTGTTTTCCCATATGCATTACAGATTGGGCCCTCTTTAGCTCTTTGTTTTAAGATTCAGTTAGTAAGAGACAGGATTCTGTATTGTGTCTATCTTAAGTAGATTAGAGGAACATTGAAGGCCTGGATCTCAATGTAAATTGTCTTGGTTATTGATTGTAAACGTTAGCAAGGTTTAATTTGCAATACCTTTTTGCTCGATATAAAATACTACTGTTTGTATTCCCAATCTGTTTGTGTGAGTAAGGAATGTACGCATTAGGAAAAGATAAGGTGGGAAGGCCATTGTTAAGCAGATGGTCAAGAAAGGAGGAGCGAAGACACTTATCGAGATTTGTTGATGCCAAAGAACCATCAACACGTATCCATGATTGAGGAAGGGCAAATTGACAACCCTGAGGTGAAGGCTGGCACCCCTAAGAACAACTGATTAAATCGGAACCAGGACAGGATGACTCTCTTGGAGGTGTATTGGAATTTTTACATCAAAAGATACACCAATTAAGAAGTAACCCGGTCACAAAGTGACACAGCAAAATCCATAGACTTGAACAAAGAAAAAGGACTAGAAGAAGAGGGTGCTTGGCCATAAGACTTTGGGGGTTCATCTTGCCACACTCCCGGAGCATTGGATCGCAACCGACAGAGCCATGCTCCCCTCTGCGACCAATCTGGCTGGCCACTAGATTGATCCAGACTCCGGACTGATAACTATAAACATCAACTGGCAGGACTGTGTGCATGGTATGTGTGTGTGTGAGAGACAGGGCCGGCTCCAGGCACCAGCCGAGCAAGCTGGTGCTTGGGGCGGCAGCTAGTAGGAGGCGGCATTCGGCCCAATCCTAGGGTAGCACGGCTGCTTTTTTTGTTTGTTTGTTTGTTCCGCTCCGTCTGCCGTGTAGGGGGCGGCGGCGCAGAGGACGGGAGCACCCTGCAGCAAGCCCGGCAGGGCAGTCCGCTGAGTATCTAAAATCAAAATACGTCCCTCCCAGCCAACCGGAGTGGTGCGGAGCCTCCCGGCAGGGAGCATGGCTGGAGGGGCCGCGTGGCAGCGCCCCGCTGAAGCCCTGGCTGCCCCCTTTCTCTCTCTCTGTCCCCTGCTCCCTCCCCCTGCACCCTGGCTCCGGCCACGCTGCAGGTTTTTGTTTTTTTGTTCTTTTCGCTTGGGGCGGCCAGAAAACCAGAGCCGGCCCTGGTGAGAGAGATTGAAAAGCATGTGCTAACTGTTGTATTCTCAATAAATGCGGCATGCTGCCTTCTTCCCTATAAAGATCCCTTGTGCTTCTTATAAATATAACAACGTAGGACTCTTGTTTTAGGCACCCAGGTTTGAAAATTTTGGCCACAAACTCAAACGTCTATTTAAATATGGAGTACAGTTAAAGTAAGATAAAGTGGAGAAAGACAGCAAAATAATACTTAAATGGGATAACAGCCACACTTCAGTTAAAGCAGAACAGTTTGGTCTCACCTTTTAAGTTCTTGTTCTAGTCTTTCAATTTGTTTCTTGCTTGAAGTTAGTTGTCCCACTTGATAATTAACTTGTGATTCTTTTACTTGAAGATCACGTGAAATTTTATGCTTTGTTTTCTCAAGATTATTACACAATTCCATCAAGCTCTGGTTTTCTCTTTTTAGTGTTGCTCCTTCATTTTTTTCCATTTTCAACCTAATTTGATTAGTCAATTATAATATATATATTTTAAGATTTTGATCAAGCCTGGGAATACACATCTTTATTCAGAGTGAAACGTGGAGAGCACTTACAAAATAAACAATTTCTGCTTTATAAAAAAGCGGTATTTAAATATTTTTAGTCACTACATTTCAAAGCCCTGACAGCACTGAAAATTTTAGTTACACGCAAAGCTATATTGCTATTCTACCAATATCCGTATCGCAAGGCTTCCCTGTGTAACATTTAAAATCAAAATACGTAGTCACCACGAGTCATTTAATTTCCACCTAGGTATTAATATTAAAACGATTTCTCTAATCAGTGGCCCCACACCTGTTCTTGGAAGAGTTTATTGGCTATAAAAAGCACCTATCCTGACCAGTAAAGTGCTTACAGCCCTTGCACATCATCAGAAGAGCTAAACTTAAAAGCCATATGACTCTGATCATCATCTTGCTCCTCTCCCTTCAAATCTGTCAATGTTAGCAACCAGTATTTCCAGAATGACTAAAGTAAGAGATCAATGCTCAAGTTGCATTTCCTCAAGATAGCAGCTGGAACAGCCATGTCTGATTTGAAGGAGGGATGCAAGATAGTAATCAGAATAATGCAATTTCGAGATCCTCTCTCTCATGATCTGTGTTGCGTTATGTAGCATTGGAAAACAGATTTGATATCCCCAGCCTTTGCAAGGTATACGGCATACATTCCTATCCCTGATAGTTTATGAGCTATTGGACTTAGAATGGTCCCAAAAAAGTACTACCAGAGCAAGAGGCTAGTGACAGTTTAAGACTGAATACACAGCAAGGCCTGGATAATGGGCTAGTGTCATTTTCCTTCACTACTTTACACAGGTGTCAATCACCGCTCGCAGGGTGAGTATTAGCACAAAAACTGTTAGTGAGTAGTCTACATTTTACTGGTATGTCAATTTTTTGATGGCAGCAATGATGTTATGCAGATATTAATCTTATCAGCTATCAGCCTAGGTGTTATGGCTTTTTTGTCACTAAAGCCCTGATTATATTGGAAGCTCTGTACCTAAGAGTTATGTCCTTTTAGCTCAAGCGATAGCAGGCTGTGCTACAATGATGAAGGTTTGGGGTTCAAACTATGCTGATGATGCATAAGTGGGGGATTCTTACTGTTGTACATAATATTTTTAAATGTTTAAGTCAAGATTTCTCTAAAAGATCTGCTCTAGGAATTATTTCTGGGAGGTTCTGTGACTTGTGTTATATAAAAGATCAGAACGGATGATCACAGTGGTCCCTTCTGGCCTAAGAATCCATGAAAATAAAAGCAGCAATTTTTAATAAGCCATTACAATAGAACGTATTCCAATATTTTAAAACCACCACGCTCATATAGACAAGTAGGTGTAAATTTTGAATGAGCCTGTTGTTGGGTACAAAAAAAGTTGAGCTAATCGTTCACAAAATACCAATGAGTATCTGATATGAAAAACTGGGTGCAAATTATCAACATGACAATTTTGGTATGTTTACAAAAATTATATTTTTATATAGTGTTCACAGATGTCCATTTGTAGAAATAATTTGTTTTACAAAGCACCCTGTACAGTTTATCAAAACAATTTACATAAAGGTATTTTTTAAAAAAATCATTTTTCCACTGTGCCTCATAAGATTAACGTTTGCACAGCATTCTAGACGCATTGTATAAGTGACTGTTTGCTATTACCGTAGCACCTAGGAGCCCTCGTCATGGACCAGTACCCCACTGTGTTAGGTGCTGTACAAATAGAACAAAAAGATGGTCCCTACTCCAAAGAGCTTACAATTTAAGTACAAGACAAGGAAAAAGGGGAGAGTACAAGGAAACAATGAGACACCATTGGTCACTAGGATAGGCAGCTTGCGTACTGAGACCACAGCTTAACTGTTGTCAAGTTTTTTGTAGGCATCACAGCAAAGGAGAGTTGTAAGGAGGACTTTGAAAAGATGAGGCGACTTTGCAGATGGTTATGGGGGGCTCTTCCCAAGCACAAGTTGACAGCATGGGAGAAAACAGAAAGGTGAGTGTTGGGGTAGGCCATGAAGGAGCTAGGAAGTGAAGACAAACAGCTTGTTTGTTGCAATAGAGAATGGAGGGGCGCCGAGAGAGGTGACATGGTCAAAGTGACAGGCAGGGGAATCTTTGCAGCAGCACTCTGAATGGATATGAGCAGAACAAAATTGTATTAAAAGTTACATGGTGCAATAAGACTATGACCTTCTGCTTCTGCTTTGGCAAAGCTGCCTCCAGCGATTCAAGCTGAAACTGTCTTTTCTGTTGTTCTTTTTTAAGCTTGTCTAGTTGACTTTCAAGCTCTTGAATCTTCTGAAGGGCCCTCGTGGAAAGGCCTTTTACCACTCTTCCACAACCCAGCTCACTTCATATCAGCTTTTTTCCTTAATACAAAGTGTACATCACTGAACCTGAATCATACAAACTTGTAAAGACTTTGGACAAGTCATAGAATCATAGAATATCAGGGTTGGAAGGGACCTCAGGAGGTCATTTAGCCAAACCCCCTGCTCAAAGCAGGACCAATTCCCAACTAAATCATCCCAGCCAGGGCTTTGTCAAGCCTGACCTTAAAAACCTCTAAAGAAGGTGATTCCACCACCTCCCTAAGTAACCCATTCCTGTGCTTCACCACCTCCTAGTGAAAAAGTTTTTCCTACTATACAACCTAAACCTCCCCCACTGCAACTTGAGACCATTACTCCTTGTTCTGTCATCTGTTACCACAGAGAACAGTCTAGATCCATCCTCTTTGGAACCACCTTTCAGGTAATTGAAAGCAGCTATCAAATCCCCCCTCATTCTTCTCTTCTGCAGACTAAACAATCCCAGTCCCCTCAGCCTCTCCTCATAAGTCATGTGCTCCAGCCCCCTAATCATTTTTGTTGCCCTCCGCTGGACTCTTTCCAATTTTTCCACATCCTCCTTGTAGTGTGGGGCCCAAAACTGGACACAGTACTCCAGTTGAAGCCTCACCAATGTCCAATAGAGGGGAATGATCACGTCCCTCGATCTGTTGGCAATGCCCCTACTTACATAGCCCAAAATGCCGTTAGCCTTCTTGGCAACAAGGGCACACTGTTGACTCATATCCAGCTTCTCATCCACTGTAACCCCTAGGTCCTTTTCCGCAGAACTGCTGCCTAGCCATTCGGTCCCTAGTCTGTAGCAGCGCATGGGATTCTTCCATCCTAGGGCAGAACTCTGCACTTGTCCTTGTTGAACCTCATCAAGTTTCTTTTGGCCCAATCCTCTAATTGGTCTAGGTCCCTCTGTATCCTATCCCTACCCTCCACCGTATCTACCACTTCTCCCAGTTTAGTGTCATCTGCAAACTTGCTGAGAGTGCAGTCCACGCCATCCTCCAGATCATTAATGAAGTTATCGAAAAAAAACGGCCCCAGGACCGACACTTGGGGCACTCCGCTTGATACCGGCTGCCAATTAGACATGGAGCCAAGTCATCCAAGGTGGCACCAGAAAAAGAGATAACATCCTACCAGCAGACCAAATTGCTTGCCATTTGCTACAAAGAAAGAAGTTTTCTTACAACAGTTGACAGCAGTCACAAGAAAAAACAGTGCAACAGGAGTCAGAAGATGCTAAACAAAGATCTGCACACAAACAGACAGTTTTCCAAGGAGGAGTGTGCACAAGAGGGCTTGAGAAACAGTGACCTGCTGGCACTTGCTATGGAGTGTCTGCCGCAAATCTATTTCTACTGGCCAGTGACCTGTGCAGGCTGGGGCCAGCACAGCACACTCCCTGTGAGCACAGGCGGCCTGCTATGGGCCACGCTTACACACGCAGCTGAAGCCAGGGCTGCAGCGGGTGGCTCAGGGAAGTTGATCTCTACCAGGAGTGGGCAAACTACGGCCTGCGGGCCACATCCACCCAAAAGACCATCCTGTCCGGCGCGCCCGAGCTCTCGGCCAGGGAGGCGAGCACCAACACTTCCCCCGCTCCCCCTCCCTTGACCGCCCTCCCCTTGAGTCTCCGCCCCATCCAATGTCCCCTGTTCCCTGACTGCCCCCCACCCTGCCATTTGCCGTAGGCAGTCACACCGCAGGGGTGTGCATATGGGTCGGGGCAGTCAGGGGACAGGGAGCAGTTGGATAGGGCGTGGGAGTCCTGGGGGACCTGTCAGGGGACAGAGTCCTGGGGGGACAGTTAGGGTGGGGGGGTCACTAGAGGGGGCAGTCAGGGTACAAGGAGCAGGGGGGTTGGATGGTCAGGGATTCTGAGGGGGGCAGTCAGGGGGCGGGAAGTGGGAGGGGGTGGATAGGGGCAGGGGCCAGGCTATTTGGGGAGGCACCGCCCTCCATACAATTTTGAACCCAGATGTGGCCCTCGGGCCAAAAAATAGTTTGCCCACTCCTGAGCTAGACACCTGGGAAAGAATTCTCTCTAGTAACTCATAGCCCTCCCCATCTAGTGCTATTGGAGATATTTGCTAATAGCAGTTGCGGATGGGCCATATGCCATTGTAGGCAATGGCATCATACCATCTCCTCCGTGAATTTAGCAAGCTCAGTCTTAAAACAAGTTAGGATTTTTGTCCCCCACTACTCCCCTTGGAAAGATGTTCCAAAACTTCCCTCATCTGATGTAAAGCCCTACATGGGACTATTTTTTTAATCCCACTCCCATCCTGCCTCCAATATCTGCTCCCGCATTATTTCTTTTATATTTAGCCCACTCCCAGCCGCAAAAAACGTAGATTCTGCAAATCCCACAAGAGAGACCGATTCCCCCGTGCTACCAAAAAAACCCAACCCACCACGATTGATTAATATGTTATATATATAAATGGAATTCAGACACAACTTTTACCACTAAAAGAATAAAACAAATCTTGCTTTAACCATGTAAAAAAACACTTTAACTCCTCTTATAATAGACATTAATCTCTTTCAATCTCTTGCTTAAATTTCAGTTTTAAAACCTTTATTTAATAAAAAAGAAAAACTTGCGTTACACTGCTGAAATTCTATTCATGACCAACTGATGAGAGATTTAATGTTTTCCCACAAAATATCATAGTCTGATTTTTTTGCCCACCCAATCCCATCCATAACAAAACATTTTACCCGCTTCCATTAATATGACAGCCAATCCTATGGGATCCCAGTCCCACTGCAGGGCTCTACTTTGATGGTTAGAAACCTTCATCTAATTTCAACCCTAAACTTATTGATGGCCAGTTTATACTCATTTGTTCTTGGGCCAACATTGCCCTTAACTTAAATAACTGCTCTCCCACCCTGGTGTTTATCCCTCTGATTTATTAATAGAGAGCAATTGGATCTCCCCTCGGCCTTCATTTGGTTAGGTTACACAAGCCAAGCTCCTTAAGTCTCTTCTTGTAAGGTAGCTTTTCCAGGCCTCTGGGCATCCTAGTATCTCTTCTCTGCACCTGTTCCAGTTTGATTTCATCTTTCTTAAACATGGGAGACCAAAACTGCTCACAGTATTCCAGATATGGTCTCATCAGTGCCTTGAATAACAGTATTAACACTTCCCTAACTCTACTGGAAATACCTCGCCTGATGCAGCCTAGAATTGCATTAGCCTTTTTTACAGCTGCATCATATTGACAGCACATAGTCATCCCTGTCTTTCTCCTCTTCTGTTGCTTCCAACTGATACGTCCCCAGTTTATAACAAAAATTCTAGCTGTTAGTCCCTAAGTGCATGACCTTGCACTTTATACCACTACATTTCATCTCATTCCTATTACTCCAATTTTCAAAGTCATCCAAATTTTCTTGTATGACATTCCAGTCCTCTCTGTATTGGCAATACATCCCAATTTTGTATCCTCCACAAATTTTACTAGCTCATTCCCACTTTTTGTGCCAAGGTCATTAATGAAAACGTTAAATAAGATTGGTTCCAAGAATGATTCCTGAGGAACTCAACTAGTAACCTCCTCCAGCCTGACAGTTCACCTTTCAGTATGACCAGTTGTAGTCTCCTTTTACCCGACTCCTTACCCACCTTTCGTTCTTGTATTAATCCCCATCTTCTCCAATTTAACTAATCATTTCTCCTGTGGAATTGGATCAAACGCCTTACTGAAATCCAGGTAGATTACATCTAATGCATTTCCTTTGTCTAGAAAATCAGTTATCTTCTCAGCGATCTCCTTTTTGTAAAAACATGTATTTTATCCCAATTGCCTTTTTTACCTCTATGTCTTTAACTACTTTCAAAATTTGTTCTAAGAGCTTGCATATAAATGAGGCCAAACTAAAAGGCCTGTACTTTCCCAAATCACCTTTTTCCCCCTTTCTAAAATAGAAGTATTACATTTGCAATTCTCCAATACTCAAACCGCTGAGTTCACGGTGCCATTTGAAACACCTGAGAATATGATGAGCCAGATCATCAGGTGGTATAAGCTGACTTCAACAGAGTGATGCTGATTTATATCAGCTGAGGATTTAGCCTTTCGATGTTGAAATAAAAAAATAATAAAAAACAAAAAACAAAAAAAACCCCACAAGATTTGTAATGGAAATAGCTAGCTAATATTATTTTGCTGTATTTAAAACAAAAACCTGTGGAAATAAATGTTCAGCTAAAAGAGAGAATTGTTTGCTAAAGTAGTGATAAATCTGAACTTTCTTAAGGTAATGGTTGGCCTTGCTCTGCTTTCCCAATATTGACAAAGCAAGGAAGGCTCAATCAATACACCCATTCCTTTGTGAACTATTAAATTATACATATTGCTAATGAATAGTCATTTAATTAGCACAGGAGCCTTCAATTTAAAAGTTGTCTATAATGCACACTGAACATTAAAAAGCAATTAGCAATGACTTTTCAGCTGAAGCCTCATTTAAAAATGATATTGCCAACTTTTCTGTCTTAAGTTAGCCTTCTTGCTACATTTGCAGCTCAAATGCTGATACAGCGTGTCCCATTTATTACAGAACCATTGCTATAGAAGAATTCATTCTTCTAAAACATAGGAACAAGTTACTTTTTTGCATGAATGACCTGCATTAGTTCATCGAGCTCCGATGCATTCACACAGGAACGCTCAGATACAAACGTCTGCTTCTGAATCACAATGGTGGCTCTTTGGGAAGTTTCACGTGGCTGCTCCAGGGCTTTGAAGACAGTAGCTCCAGTTATTAAATATACAACAACCAGCAGAAAAATCGTTGAGACCGTCTTCTATTTCATAACATTAATAACCGAATCACATTCCTCTCGTGACGAGAGCACTGTGGGTTTTGTAGAAAACGATAGCTGTGGTTTGGAGTTCTGAGTGGCAGATTTGGGATCCAGCAAGTCAGGTGCCACCACTAATAAAACAGAAAAAGAATGTTAACGTCCACAGCGTTGGACAGAGGTGTATTTAGCTGTACACCTTTCTTACCAGAAGGTTACAGAGATCCTATTAATTCAAAATAGAGTTCATAGAGAGTTGTGTTATAAATGCATTTCACTTGTACACCATGTTCTATTACTACAGAATGACTGGTTTCAGCTACTGCTAGGACTAATAATATGCTATTTATATGAACACACATGCATACACACACTTGCATTGTTTACTATATATATGTCCCCTATAAATACTCTGCAAGTGTAGTTCTAACATGCAGTATTTTCCCTATTTTCTTCTGTTCCTTTGAATCACTATAAAAAGATATTTTTCTGTAGAGCGTCCTCACATCTTGAACAATCTTAGGCATTGCTAATATGCTTCTCAGACTACATTTTAGTCAGCGTTAAAAAACTATCAGGAAAACAGGACTCTTTCCTTAAGTCTTACATGCCCTCAACTCTGCATTCAGACACTCATTAGAATATTTGCAGTTCACTTTCAAATTCCCCACACAGGTAACTATAAAAATGATTCATTATTAATTCTAACACTTTGAAAGTGTTGGCTAAACCCTTTTAGGAAATACCAGGAACACAAGCGCATGTCTGTTGGAAAAGTCAATCATCTTATTATAGGATATTTGATTGTTTACTGCTACAAGAAACCCACTGGGATAGTAATGATCACTTGCGTGTGTTATCAAGTAGCCCCATAACGCATGATTACAAGTAACTACAATAGTAATTATATAAGAATAATCCACATCACATACACTTAAAGGTCCTCTGAGGGAAGATTGCAACAACAATACAATATTTAAAATTATTAATATATTTTGAATGGCTGCAACACCACTTTCAGCTGTTGTGGGGAAAGCCTACTTCTAAATGTAGATTCAAAAGTCTCTCTTCCACATCTCTGGAAGCTGGGAATGCCCCCAGAGGAGGGAGGGAGTGTCATTTTCCACAGAGATAGGATCTTCTCTTGAGCACCCGCTGGAGGTTAACCTACAGGGTTACAGGAACTCTCATTCGAAAAGAATCATGCAATACAGGTCAGAAGAAAGGCAGACCTAGGAAATTAATACACTGGACCTGAACCTGGGGAGGGGCAGGGGGATTAGAGGATGAAAAGGCAGCCCCAAATGAAAAAGCTCCACTCGTGCCTCGGTGCACGGCTGTGAAATAGTTACTGTTCAGCTACTAGAAAACTAGAATCTGGTTCTAACTAACCAGGAGCACCAGACCAGCATGCAAATATCCTTCAAGTGTAGTGGGCATGGAACACTGTATGAGGCTATTGATATGCCCCTGGACAAAAATCGATGTGTGAGGCTAAGTTTGGGAAGGACGCCCGATTTAATAACTGCCCCTTCAAGCTGTGCTCTCTCCTCGGATTGACACGATTTGTGATGGGGGGGGAGGGGAGAGCCATCACGTTTTCCTTTCAGTCAGAGCTCCCCTTGCCAGTCAGAATTTTTCCTATTATATTATCACGACCCTCTGTCCAAACCCAAAACTGGGGGCACCTCAGGCTACGCCAAGCCTCATGCTGTAGACTAGGAAACTGCTCCTCTTTCTGCCTGGCTTCGACATTTGCAGACAGACACACACATCCTAGCACCATGAAGAAGGGCAGACCTGCCCCCCCCAGTTCTCCTGCTACACTCCCCCTGCAGTCCGCTGAATGCAGCTAACAAAGGAGAACAGGACGTCTGTGAGGCGCGCTAAACTGATCCACCCAGTGGTGCTCTGCATCCCTCCCATCAACTTCCCCAGCCCCCTGCTGACACCCATCCATAATGCAGTTGACAAGGACATTTTCACACTCCTGAGAGGAGCAAAACGTGGATGCTCCAGCCAGAAAGGGCCCTGGCCCCTTTCCTCTCCCCCTCTCCCCAGCAGCCAGCTCGCAAAGATGCGCTGGATTTAAAGCGCTTGCAAAAAGCATCCTTGCAGAGCGGGGTTTGGCTGGCGAAATGGTCCGGTGGGAGCCCGGAGCCCAGCCTGACCCTCCCGGACAGGGGGAGCTACACTCACCTTAGACAAAGGAGAAGTGTTAGAAACAAAAGCTAGGCAGGTATTTAACCGAGCGTGCAAAATCTGGGACGGAGATGCAGGAAGGAAAGGGGTGAAGAGGGACTGAGCAGCCCTGAGTCCCTCCTGCGAGGAGGCATTGGGAAAGCAAGGGAGCATGCAGCATTCAAACAGACTTTGATCTGGAAATGCACGCTATTGTGCCAGTACTCACTTCTTATTTACAGACCCGGCGCCCTCTCCTCGCTTCACGGGCAGGCATTTTTTCAGGGCTTGGGTAAGTGCCGTTTGACCAAATGGAAAAAGAAAGAGAGAGAGAGAAAAGGACCAGACCCAGGGCGGATTTGCTGCTGCTGAGCTCAGATTCCACGTGGAGTGGAGCCTGGCGTTCTCCCTGTCACTGGAGGGATGTGAACGATCACAGTGTGTGTGAGAGTGAGAGAGATCACCCTGTGAGAGAGAGGGAGAGGGTGTGCATGTGAGATCACCCTGTCTCTTTGTGTGATGGCCCTGGCTGTGTGTGTAAGAATCTTACAGAAAGATCACCCTATCTGTGTGTGTTATCACTGTCTGTGTGTGAGAGACTCACTCAGGCGCCAGGTGCGTGTATCAGCCTCTTTCTGGCTGCCAGTCCCTGAGGTGTGTCTGTCACAATCTCAGTGTGTCTGTGTCTTTTGGTCGGGTGTGTGTGTGCGTGTGTATATATATCCACATCCCTCTCTCTGTCAGTGTGGGCGGGGGCCTGTCTCCTCTCAGCCCTGGTGCCTGGTTCTCACGCAAAGTCTGTGCCCCCGCTCTGTCACTTTGTCTCAGGCACCAGGGATGGGGTGCCTGACTCTGGGTGCAGTTTTGTGCCTCGAGAACTCGTGTGTGTGTGTGTGTGTGTCCTTGCTCTCCGCTTGTGTGTGTGTGTGAGCACCCGCTCCTCTCCTCATTCTCTTTCCCCCAGTGTATCCCAACTGCTGGGTGCATCTCCCCCACTCTCCCTCCCTCTACCCAGCCTGCTCCAGCACGAGGGGCAGCTGCACCCTCATCTCGGTGAGCTGCTCGGCATTTCTACCCAGCCCCTTCGCTCGGCAGCGCAAGAACTAGGCTGGGGCAGATGCTGCAGGGATGAAGAGGGGGAGAAGGGGGTTAAGAGAAGAGGTCCGTGGAGGAAAGATAAATCCCAAACTGGTGGGCACTGACTTCGGAGGTCCTGGGAGAGAGCAATGGGGTGGAGGAAAAGCCAACAGCCTGAGTCCACGCATGAAAAAAGTGGGAGAGATGTTTGGCAAAGATAGGGGTAGGAACAAATTGGTCTGTAATATTGGTATGCCGTCCTTGACAAACCCAACAAAATGCATGGTTAGACTGGGCTGTTGGTTCAGAAGAACCTGCTGTTGCAGATGATGAGGGGTGGGGGAGAGGCATGGTGCAGCGGTTGCCTCCTATAATTCCTGCCTCTTTTTCTAGGGGGACAGAGATATAAAAGTCTGATAGCTGGGAGCCTGCTGGGACCAGAACTGCTACCTAGTTGTCACCGATATGTAGATTCCAAGCAACTTCTGTGTTGCCCTGGAATGTTTTAGACTATGCAGCCTATCGTCCACGTTTTCCAAAAAGAAGGAGACCCCCCATCAAAGGACAAGACGACTGCAGCCACAGATATCTCCTCATAAATATGGCAGATGCCATGTATCAAGCTGCTGAGTCTGCCACATCCAAGCTGTCCTGGAGAGCTGTCCTTGCCACGAGCTTGCCCTCCTCTGCCATCAGAGTGAACTCGCGTCTCGAGTCTGCCTTTCTCGGGAGGTGTGCTCTGTACTGATGGTGTCACACTCAGAGTACTCTCTGAACCTGATGGCTCCACTGAAGGGCAAAGGGCCACCCCCATAAGGAGACACTTAAGTTTCACTGCTCTCTCTTTTAAAGCAAGGCTTAAACCCTCTACAAAAGTGTGACACTTGTCACTGATATGGAGCTCCTCCAAACACTTTAGGCAGTTGGGATGTGGGTCACTGACTGACAATGGCCTGGCACATGACCAGCAGGACTTGAACCCCAGAGAGTGAGGTATGTCTCCAGCACAAGTCCAGGTACCATGAATCAAATTTGGTCCAAAAAGGACCTAAAAACTGAAGCCTATCACTAACTGTACATTATATCTAACTAACTACTAGCCACTAAATGACAAAACAGACTATATAAAGAAAGAGTGAGGGAAATAAACTTGTGACTTATTTATTTAACATTTGCATATTCGCTGAGCCAAGAAATAGCATTCTTAATGGCCAAGTGGAGTTCTCGGAGCCCGCCTCTAAATTTGGCTAGCGGGCACTCCTCGACAACACGTATCATTGTTTGATCTGCACCACAGCTGCAGCTTGGATTGTGTCGAAAACCCCAACAGTGCTGGTTGGCTGCACAGAGGCCTTGCCCAGTCTGGAATCAGTTAAGAAAGGCCCACTGACAACGTCGCAAAGCGGGGAGCATGGGCAGTAGGGTCTGTGACGGGAATTGATTGGTGTTTGATGTCTTCCCACCACAAGGCCTCTGGAGCCATGTTCTGCCATGAAAGAAGCATAGCTGGTGGGCTAAAAATAGTGATAGCAAGCCTGGGAGCACTCCAACAGTAGTCACTCATGGCAAGAAGAAACTGAGGCAGGGGCGGCTCCAGGCACCAGCGCAGCAAGTGCATGCCTGGGGCGGCAAGCCACGGGGGGCGGCCTGCCGATCGCTGTGAGGGCAGCAGTCAGGCAGCCTTCGGCAGTGTGCCTGCGGGAGGTCCGCCAGTCCTGCGGCTTCAGCGGCAATTTGGCGGAGGGCACACCGAAGGCGCGGCACTGGCAGATCACGCACAGAAACGCCGCCAAATCTGCGTGACTGCCATGCTTGGGGTGGCAAAAAACATAGAGCCACCCCTGAACTGAGGGGAGTTGGGGGAGGCTCCATCTTCTTATACGAGCATGCAGTGGCACACAACGGCAGAGGGCAATCGAGCCACCCAGACAGGTACCGCTCAGTGAAGAAGTTCTCTGACAACTGCACATGAGTCATGCTCACAGCTAGTGGAATAAACATGTGCAATCACTCAAAGAAGAAATAATATTTGTTCCCCCAAGAACTTGTAGTGAAGAATCCCCTAGGAGATGTTCCCAAGACAGAGGGATAGCAATGATCTTTAGCTCCAGAAAATATGTTCAGTCTAATTTAGTTTTAATGTTTATAATTATGTAAACTGACAGCGACACGTATGGCATCAAGAAAGCATTGGCACAGCAACACCAAAAATCAAATACAATTCAGAGTCCTTCTCATTCACTGGGGCGGAGGGGTAGAAGTCACTGTTTGCTCACTCTCCAGCTAGGTGTTGTTTGCATAGCCTCCAGCTAGGTGTAGACCAGGGGTCGGCAACCTATGGCACGCGTGCCAAAGACAGCATGCAAGCTGATTTTTAATGGCACAGTGCGGCTGCCGCTGGCCCCGGCAGCAGGCTGAGTGGAGCCGATGACCAGGACCCCGGTAGGCAGCATGCCATTAAATGGCAGATTTTTAATGGCAGATTGCCATTAAAAATCCTGCCCGGCACAGCCCCCTCTTCTCCTCCCCCTGCCTACCGCTCTCTCTGGCGGGGGCAGAAGCAAACTTGGTCCTGCCGGCTGCTGCTGTAGGGCAGGCTCCGCCGGCAGTCAAGCTTCCCTCCCCCCCGCCTCTTCCCTGAGCGTGCTGCGTTGTGCCCCGTCTCCTCTCCTTCCCTGCCTCCGATGGCCCTCGCGATGGAGGGGAGAAGAGAAGCCCCAGCGCCCTCACTGCTCAGACCAGGAAGGAGGCGGAGAAGAGGCAGGAGGGGGATGGAATCAGGGCGTATCCCTCCAGCCCCGTGCTGTGAGCTTCTCAGGGCTGGGGGCTGGGAGCACCTCCCCAATCCCAGCCTACCCCCCAGCCTTCTGCCCTGACCCCTGCACCCCCCTCACACCCCAGCCCCCTGCACCCCACACAACCCCAGCCCTGACTCTGGCACCCCCCACACATACCCAGCCCCCTCACACCCCATGCCCTGACTCCTGTACCCTCCACATATACCCAGCCCCCCCAAACCTCAGGCCCTGACTCTTACACTCTCCACATCCCACCCCCCACCCTGAGCACCAAATCGGAGCTCCTGCACCCCCCCCCCCACATTCCCACCTGCACCCCTTGCACCAAATGGGAGCTGCCCAGATAAACACTCCACACCTAAACCTCCTGCCCCAACCCTGAGCCCCCTCCCTCATTCTAGCTCCTGGCCAGACCCTGCACCCCAACCCCCAGCCTGCTCCTTCACCCCCAACCCTGTGCTCAGTGCACCCCCACCCTCAGCTCAGTGCAGGAAGAGAGGAAGAGAATGGGCCAGAACTATATGTGGGTAGGGCCGGGACCCCAGACCGGCAGAGGACTGAGCGGGGCCAGCAGCCAGGACCCTGGCTGGCAGGAGCCAGCAGATGGAACCCCAGACCGGCAGCGGTGTGAGCCGCTCAGCCCGCCACCGGCCTGGGGTGCCGGCCCCCTTCAGCCCACGCCGGCCTGGGGTGCCGGCCCCGCTCAGCCCGCTGCCAGCCTGGGATTCTGGCTGCCAGCCCCTTGCCAGCCGGGGTCCCGGCCGCAGGCCCCGCAAGTCCCCTGCTGGCCTAGGTGAATGGAACCTTGTTTACTTTACATACAACAGTAGTTAAGTTATATAATATATAGACTTATAGAGAGAGACCTTCTAAAAAATGTTAAAATGTATTACCGGCACACAAAACCTTAAATTAAAATGAATAAATAAAGACTCGGCACACCACTTCAGAAAGGTTGCCAAACCCTGGTGTAGACTAATAGAAGCCACATCTAAAGGCTTGTCAACATGGGCATATTCAGGAAAGTTAATCAAAATTAACTAATCCCTTCCAAAGTGAATTAAGATAAAGTGGCCTTAATTCAGTTTAATTCTAAACGAGAGGCACAGGGTAAAATGCAATTGAATCTACTTTCAATTCACACCTTTAGTTAATTTGAATTAATTTTCCTGAGTGTCCCTGTGTAGCCAAGCCCGAAAACTGACAATATGATTCAGTAATCTGAACACAATGTGATTTTCTTTAGGAACATGGGTTGTCTTCTTCCCACTGCATCACCTAGAACCCAAATCTGCCATCTCTGTCTTGCACATAACCCTGTTTTCTGTGAATGAACAGGTTTATTGCATAGTTCTGAATAAATGTGTTGGGTAAAATGTATCCCTAGGGTAACTTTGTGGAAATCAATGAAGTTAATCCAGCATGAAATTAGCCTTTATTTCCCATCCCCTCCACCAGATTACTACGACCCACAAGAAACACATCTAGTTACATCAACAAATGTATTAAGAGTTTTCTTTAGCAAAACCTGCATGTGTATATGTGTAAACTCATTACATGTAAAATAATGGAGATGCATTCATGGCATGAAGCTTGTTAATCATATGCTAATAGCTATCTTCTTAGCTGCTTGTGTCAATATGGTGACCTCAAAACTACATAGATTGTTCAATACACAACAGGTCATCTTTTGCTAGCAGAGCTCCTAATTACCATGGAGACTGTGGATATTTAAAATAATAACAAGCTAGAGCAGTGGTTCTCAACTGATTACACATTGTGGGCCACATGTGAGACCCACAATGTGTTCCCTGGGTTCAGGGGCTGGGTGGCAGGGCAGCGGCAGCCCCAATCCTCACCATGCAGGCCAGGCGGCTGCCCCAGACCTCACAGGGCCGGGCGGCCGCCCCATGACCCAGACTCCTGCCGCGCGGGGTAACAAGGCAGCCTGGCCAGAGCCCTCTGAGTCGGGCAGCAGGGCAGCTCAGACCCCTCCGTGCCGGGCAGCTGGGAACCCGGTGGACTCCGGACCGGCCTTTAGCACACAGCTGAGCAGGGCCACAGCATAAGAGTCTCAGGGGCCCAGGGCAGAAAGCTGAAGCCCCACCACCTGGGGCTGGAGCCTGAGCAATGTAGGTTTGCAAGGTCCCCATGCCTTGCCTGTTACCCCCTAATGCTGGCCCTGGCTTTGATACGCAAAAAAAACAGTTACTATGGCACAGATGGGCCACGGAGTTTTTATAGCTTGTTGAGCGGGGGGGGGGGGGTCGGAGGGCTCAGAAATAAGGTTGAGAACCCCTGGTTTATTGTCTTATTGACATGGATGTAGATGAATTAGGTTGCTGAGAGGAGCAGCCACAACTCTTGTTAAAGTCCTAGGCACCTTGACTGAAATCCTCACCTTACTGATGTTAATAGGAACTCTCCCATAGATTTCAGTACTCCGTGGTATTGTGAAGAGCATCCCATTTACCTCTCTCTGAAGAAATGCAAGTATCCCATGGGACAGTCCAAATTGATTAGGGGAATGACCTGCCCGATATTCCTTCTTGATATATATATCTGAAATTGTTGCTTTATTTGCCTACATTGGGATTAGCACTCAATATCCAAAAGTGTCAGAACTTGCTCCTTGGCAATTAAACAAGAGGCAGTAGAGTCTTTGTCCCAGACCTATTACAGTCTTTACCAGCAGACATAAGGGAGGAGTAAACAGCATACGATTTCCAGTCACTGCTATATAGAATTGATAAACTGAGCCCTAAAGTGTGAGCCTGGTTAATTTTGTGCTGGACTTGCTCAAAGCATCTAAGGGCTTGGCTACACTGAAAACTTTAAAGCGCTGTTGCAGGAATGCTCCCGCAGCAGCGCTTTGAAGTGTGAGCGTGGTAATCCATCTGGTTTAATCCTAGTATTCCACCTCCATGAGGGGATTAGCACCCAGAGCATGTCCACACTAGCGCTTTAAAGCGCTCAGACTTGCTGCGCACAGGGGGTGATATTTCACCCCCCTGAGCCAGCAAGTTAGAGCACTATAAAATGTAAGTGTAGCCAAGCCCTAAGGTACATTAGAGCTGCTGCAAACTGCGCAGTTTTTGCAGTGACTTAGAAGGACTTGAATCCAAAATTTCAGGAGATTTGGTTCATATATGAAGATTATTTGGGCTATGAAGGACAATGTTAATTTCTCCCCACCTTGGACCATCTTAGCTCTGCTGGCTGGTATTTGGGGGAGCAAAGCAGATACTATAGACCGTCCCTGCCTACCTGCTGGTAAGAGGAGGGTAATACCCACCAACACAGACTCTAGACCGCGCCTCCACAGGTCTAGACTCAAGATTCAGGGAGTGCCATACAAGGGGAGAAAGGAGTATTCTTACTCCTGGTGTCACTATGCATGTAGCTGTGTTAAAGGTTGCCACAATCTGACACTGAATGACTTAGATTCAGGAGAACAACAAGAAGGAAGACAAGTAAGGTCTCTCCTGTACAGACTGCAGAAATTCAGGAGAACAAAATAGAGGCAAGTTCTGAATGCACAGGAGCATACTGTAGGCCTCTAATGCACACTGCACTTGATTTATATCTGATTTCAGGATAAGGGAGCTGGGACATTGTTCTGAGTCTCTGCCTTCAGCAGCAGCAGCGAAGAGGAAAACCTAAATATGTTTTAAGAAACAGTACACCCCATCTTACCAGTTCCACCTCTGCTCAACACACAGCACTTAGATGTGTATGTAGTGAAATCAATTCTAAGTTTATTTGGCAAAACATAGCGGAGAGACTCAAGTTGTAGCAAGTAGAAGGACTGGAAACAAATGGTCACATATAAAATAAAATCATAACAGGCATTTGAGAACCTAGACTTAATTAACAAGATATTCTCATGTCGTGTAAAGTATTGCTCGTCCAAAATTCTTGCAGCACTTTACAACCAGGTTGGCTATGACCCTCCTTTCACAAGACAAGCATCCCATCAGCTTGCTTCCTCGGTGAAGGATTTAGTATGTCCCTCTGCACGCCATGATAGATCAGATCAGTCCTTTGTCTTTATTCATAAAGAGGGTACCTCCCTCCCTCTGTTTGTTCCAGCCTGTAGATTTCACTGTCTCTTATTTGGCAGCTGGCTCAGTATGCAGATAGTCATACATTATGAGGCATACAGTACACAAACGGCCAGTCAAGGAGATCGATGTCTGTTTCCTCCGGCCTGAAAGGATCATCTCCAAGGTATGTCACCTCCTGGTGACCTGCCTTAACTCCAAGATCTTAAGTACATAATTTTCAGTAGAGATACATACCTCCTTAAATATTATCCGTACATACAGTTCACAATGATTTTGACAACCAGTCGGCTTCTGGCTCTTGGCGGACACCTTACACACCACCCTTCAGTGAACTATTCTTAAGGCTACATTTTAGTCACTACATTTTAGTGAAAGTTCTGAACAAGTCCAGGCAGTAAACAAAAATTCATAGCCAGTGACCTGTCCATGACTTGTACTATATACCCCTGACTAAAACTTGGGCCTGGGACCCCCCAAAACACCTGGGTCCTTACTAAACTGGTGAATGTCACATTTAGAGAAAAGTAGCTGTCATTTGCTTCTCTTGCACTAGCTTGTGGTACTTCCCTTTATGGAAATCAAAGTTCTGGGTCCTTCTCGTCGGCGGTACTGCTGACTGCTGCACACTAACTTCAGCTTTTTTTGTTTTCCTTCGTGCATATATCTGACCCCGGAGATCCATGTCGCTCACATTACGCCACTGAAACATTCGCGTTAGAAACTTTCTCAAAGAAGTGAAATATTTTAGTATTCAATTCTCTGCCCCTGAAAGAAACAGTTTTCCAATGAGACTCAAATCTGTTGCTTGTTAAAGCATTATTCTGGATAAGTAATTGGATTTCCTTCTGTAAGCTACCAGCATGCTCACTAAGGGTCTGATTCACTATTGTCCTGCACCTTGTACTGTTAATTTCCACCAGGGAGCCCCATGAATACAGTGTGAGAGGGGCACTGCATGTAGCGCACCACTTGCTCAGTCAGAGAGACAGTACCTTTATAGAGGGGCTGGGAGAGGTGTGTGGGGGGAATGAAAAGGGAGACTGTCAAAGAGACCGCATCCCCTAGGCCCATCTCCTCTAATCTGTGTCCTCTGCATTTGCATTAGTGGTCAGGATGCCCAGGTCCTAAATGATTAGCAGAATCAGACTGAGTTTCTGTATCTTTCCATCATTGAAATATAGGTATTATTATTTACATTTTGGTAGCATCTAGAGGTTGCCAGTCAATGAATAGGGCCCTGTTGTGCTAGGCACAAAGTAGTAAAATATAACAGGGTATTTATACAGCTCACTGCCTGGGGTTCCCTTGGGTGAGAAATTTAAAAATTGAGTTTCTTTCTCTTTTGAGTGGACAACTAAGACTTCATGGCTCCTTTCATAGGAGAAAAGATTAGTCAGTGTATCCTTGACCAACACTCTACATCCTCAAAGTCCCTTATAGTTCAGTGTGTAGTGTGCCCTCTTCAGTATGACTTTATGTACTGTGCTTTGGCATCTTTTTAGATGAAAGGAAGAGAGACACATAAATTAACAGTATTTATTATTGATGCACTGGGCAGTCATTCTTCAGAAATACTGGGTATGTTATAAGAATATATATACACAACAGAGCTAAACTGAGTGTCACACAAACCAACAATGTGTGATTTATAATGACTAAGACCTTACTACAGGGAATTTCCTAGGGTTTAATGATCAACAGGAGTTAATTGCTTAAGGCTTAGGACATTGCTGTTTAAAACTCACACTGCTGCAATACATTCAGGTAGAATCAGTTTTTGAGGAATTAGCATGAAATGTCCTTTAAAACTGTTGGGCTGTCTTTGCTTACTTGTTTCCATAATGTAGGAGTGCTGTCTGGTGTACTCTCTTAAGCAGTAGGTCATGTGGGAGTTAAACCATGTGTCTTGCATGAAGATTAAATAGCAATCTAAATATTTACAAAGTAATTGGAATGCAAAACGTGATTTTGTGTCTTTTGAAGTGCCTCAATTCAGCTAGAATGGGTGTTTTTGGTAGCAGTTTAGACATTAGTCTGAGTGACAGTCAGTAGGCAGGTGAAAATCTATTGAAGAACAATCAAAGCTGAAATTAGTGAATTCTAGGTTAATTTCATAGACTCAGGGTGCGTCTTCACTACCCACCGTATCGGCAGGTAGCAATTGATTTATCCGGGATTGATATATCGCGTCTCGTTAAGACGCAATATCGATCCCCGAACACGCTCACCGTCGACTCCGGAACTCCACCAGAGCGAGCGGCGGTAGCGCAGTCGACGGGGGAGCCGCGGCCGTCGATCCCGCGCCGTGTGGACCCCAGGTAATTCGATCCAAGGTACTTCAACTTCAGCTCTATTATTTGCGTAGCTGAAGTTGCGTATCTTGGATCGATCCCCTCCCCCCCAGTGTAGACCAATCCAAAGGAACTTTCTGAAGTGATGCATTAAATGGAAAGGATCTGTAATTTAGTCTTGACTAGACAATGTTGAGTGTATATTGCTTAAGGTCTAATCCTACCAGATCCTGAATGCCATATGTTGTGGTACTGTGCGCCCTCAACTCCAATGGGAGCGGGGGGGGGGGGGGGGGGGCTTTATTCCTCACAGGAGGCACTCAGCACTTCTAAAGATAGGGTCCTTAAATGGTAGTGGATATTTTTATTCTATCCCACTGCACTCTATTTGTTACCCAAGAATTTACTGTACAGTCCCCAGGACTAAAAATTTGAGATCTTGGCATATTCCTGTCAAAATTATTAACTAACTAGAGTGAATTCAGAAAACAACAAAAATGATTAGAGCAGAGGAGGAATTGATTGATAAGGAAGAGTTTTTAAAATGCCAGATATAACTGAGGTTGGCTAAGCAGTGATTGCTGGGGAACGGCAAGATCATCTAGATGAGTTTGAAAAGTGTAAACACTAAGGAGGGAGAGGTATCATATAGAAGGGTACAAAGAGGTATAAATAAGGATTAGGTTAAATAAATGAGAAATGTACTCTGATTGTCAGAAACTTGCTGACACAGGTAAGATTGGAGAATAGTTTCCCTTATTCTCCATCCCCACACAAGGGAGGTGATGGAAGTCCAATTAATTTGAGACTTTAATGCATTGTCCCTATCAGCTCTTTATAGAAGAATCCTGCATTGGCAGGACCTGGATGATCTACTAGATCTTCTCCACTTCCAGTTTCTATTTGTCTTTAAAACAAAGCATTTGTTTTCACTTAACATCTTCTTTTAGACCTGGGTACACAAAGCAGTAGGATGAAAATAACACACAACCCTTTCCAGAGGATGTTTGCAAGCCCCGTTGGACTTCTGGGCAACTAGCCATTTGACTAGTAGGGTGGGGGTGGTCACTTCTTTGAGCTGCAAGGAAGATCTGTTCTTCCCATACACATACTCTCCAGCGCTGACTCTAGGCACCAGCAAAGCAAGCAGGTGCTTGGGGTGGCACGTTTGCAGAGGTGGCAGGGATCCAGCATGGGAGCTGAGAACCAACAGGGGGCCCTGGGAGCTGTAGTTCCTTGGTTAGCTCCCTGCCTATAGAGCCAGCCCTGGAGCAGGGAAAGAACTACATTTCCCAGCATTCCGTTGGCAGCTATCAACAGGAAAGGGAGGGGGAGGGAGTGAGGTAGCTGAGACCTCATGGTGCAGCTTGCTGTGAATGGAGAGCTCATGGTGGCACTGTGAATGGTAGGGATACCATATTTTAACACTCAAAAAAGAGGACACTCCACTGGGGGGGGTTAGCTCCGCCCCCTATCCACTCCCTCCCACCCCCTGCCTGCCCCCCCACAGAACCCCCAAACCCTCCAACCCCCCTGCTTCTTGTCCCCTGATCACTCCCTCCAAGGACCCCTGCCCCTATGTGACGTTATTGATATAATCTGGGACCATATAGAACATGGTTGCAACCAAATCCTGTAGTGGCACCAAATCTTGTATAAAGGGGGTCAAATGAGGTGTCTTAGACAAAGTTAGGGTTTGCTGGTTATAATTATGCTGTCTATATGTGTGTATCAATTTTGTAGTTGAAGTTGTGAATATTGGCTCTATACTGTCTGTATTTCAAACTTATGCTATGCTTCTGGGTGACGTCCCAGACAAGTTGGTGTTAGCTCTGCCTAGCCTGCTTGATGGCCCATTAAGGACCATCAGCTATACAATTGACCCATGGAGAGAAGGCAAATACGCCTTGTAACTCAGCAAAGTACGCAGGAACTTGCCCATGTGACTCCAGACTCCATTTTGCTGTAATTTTCCACAGTAAGAACAAAGAGGTGTTCTTACACCTGGAAGAGACTATATAAGGTTGGTGCCTCGTCTCCATCTTATCTTCAAACCTGCTTCTTACCTCTGGAGGGACTTTGCTACAAATGGAAGCTCTACACAAAGGACTGAATAACCCATCCAAGCTGTGGATGTACTCCAGAGATTTGATTTGAACCTGTAGTTTATTCCATCACTGCTACAAGCCTGAACTAAGAACTTTGCCATTTAACCAACTCTAGCTCTCATCTATATCTTTTTCCTTTTATGAATAAATCTTTAGATTTTAGATTCTAAAGGATTGGCAACAGCGTGATTTGTGAGTAAGATCTAATTTGTATATTGACCTGGGTCTGGGGCTTGGTCCTTTGGGATCGAGAGAACCTTTTTCCTTTACTGGGGTATTGGTTTTCATAACCATTTGTCCCCATAACGAGTGGCATTGGTAGTGATACTGGGAAACTGGAGTGTCTAAGGGAATTGCTTGTGTGACTTGTGGTTAGCCAGTGGGGTGAGACCAAAGTTTTCACTGTCTGGCTGCTTTGGTTTGAGGTTTTGGTTTGCTTAGAGGTGGAAAACCCCCAGCCTTGGGCTGAAACTGCCCTGTTTTAAGCAATTTGTCCTGCATTGGCACTCTCAGTTGGGTCCCGCCAGAACCGCATCGTTACACCCTAATCGCCCCCCGGGACCCCACCCCCTATCTAAGCCTCTCTTCTCCTTGTTCCCGACTTCCCCCTCCTGAGACCCCCACACACACCCTAAGTGCCCCCCTAGGATCCTACCCCCTACCTGTCCCCTGACTGCCCTGACCCCTCTCCACACCCCAGTCCCCTGACAGCCCCCGCAGAACCCCCGACCCATCCAAACTCCCCTGCTCCCTGTCCCTTGACTGCCCTGACTCCTCTCCACACACACCCCCTGACACAGCCCCCCCAAACCCCTGACCCATCCAACCCCCCCTGCTCCCTGTCCCTTGACTACCCCCCCGGGATCCCATGCCCCTTCTCCAACCCCCCGGTCCCCTTACCGTGCCACTCAGACCAGTGTGTCTGGCTCCACACATGCCGCAGACATGCTGCTGCGCTCCTCTGTGGAGTACACAGCCCCATCCCCGCAGAGTGCTGCCGGCGCGGCGCGGCACGCTGATGCTGCAGGGGAGGAGTGGGGGGAGCAGGGGAGGGGCTTTGGCTGCTGGAGGCCCCGATGCGAGTGGCTCAATCTGGCCAGGCCGCCCTGTCAGCCGCGCCGCGCTCTGCACTGGGAGGGAAATCCTGGACCTTTTGAGAGTTTTACAAATTCCTCCCTGACGGCTATTTAAAACCCCAAAAGCTGGACATGTCCATGAAAATACGGATGTATGGTAGGTAACCCTAGAACGGGGAACAAGTATGCTCAAGGAGTAGGCAGCTTTGGCCCAGATATCTCCTTCAGAAGAAACATCCCCAGACTGGATTAGGGATACTGGTGTGACCCCACCTTGCAGCCCCCAAAGAAAGAATTGGGTGCACTAAATGGACAATGCACCTCTCTAGCTGAAGCCTAGCAAGGGAGGTATGTGGATCCCACTAGAATTTAGAATGAAACGTAATAGAGAGGAGGATCTACTAGGACCCGGGCAGCTTTAGATACAGTACCAGGCATGTAGGAGGCTTTCCACTTCTGAGCCATGAACGCATAAATTGACTTTTCCTGTCCAGATTTAGCTAATATTCAGAAAGGGAATCTAGCACCTGCCTTCCAGATTTGAACACCCTCAGAATTCAGGAGTGCTCAAGCTCAATTTGGGCAACTGTTACTTCATTTCTCCCAAATCAAATATAGTGATCCACTGTAACGTGCTGTAGGAAAAGTAGGATAAAATTGAGCAAGAAATGCTTCCCAGTGGTTATTAGGACTGGAATTGCTATTTTCAACAGCCACTGCCATTTTTTTTCTTTTTTTTTTAAGTTTCATTTGTTTAAAAGGAAGACAGTGATATTGCCTTGGCAAATTCCCCATAGAAACAAAGAGTGGATCAAAAGAATAAATAAAGGCACCTCAACTTTTCCTCATTTATGTAGGACAGTCTTATAATATGCATCCAGATATCCTTCAATCACACAAGCTGAAAATTGTTCCACTTTACTGCAGTTCTGTAACCATATGGGAACCAATCCTGTCTGTGTTCTATGCACAAGCAAAATTCCTGCTGAATGACCCGCACTGGGAGTGAGTTACCGGTGACCCAGAGCTGGAGCGGCAGGGGGTGGGGGTGAGCCCAGGGCTGGGGCATCAGGAGGAGGTGGGCGGCAGCCAAAATTTTTTTTGCTTGGGGCGGCAAAAAACCTAGAGCCAGCCCCGATACTCTCCAAAGTCAGTGTTGATCTCTCTATTCCTGAGGGCAGCTGAATGTACAGCACAACGCCTCAGACCTAAACATAGAAACAGCACCTACTATGGACCCTTGCTATGTGTGCATCACCAGGGAGCTAAGGTAAATTGGGTGGCCTTGCCAATTGTTCTTTTAACTTGCCTCTGCTGAGCCTCATGTGCGACCTAATTTGACTTGAAGCTCTTCCTCTTATTTACTAGGTGTGATAGGGCATCCACCCCACAGTAGAGTGCAAGAGGAGCGGCAAGGATCAGCCAATCTGGGCACAGCAGGCCCATATAAGAAGAGCTGCAGGGCAGAGCAGGATCAGCTACTCCCTGGAGCTCACAGAGGGAGAACTAAGTGCCTGGCAGGCAGAAGGAAGCGATCACCCTGGACAGAGCAGTGCTCCTAGCAAGGACCAGGGGAGCTAGAGAACTCCAGGCTGTGGCAAGGGTGAAGAGGGTGCTGGGGCCACAAGGAAGTGGCTGAACAATTGGCTGAAGTCACCACTGTGGAAACGGCGGGACAGTTGGACTGCAACCCCTGCCCTTGGATTGGGGTAGCACAGATCATGACACGGCGGGAGGGCTGTGTTATGAAGACAACGCTGTAGTCCTTGGAGTAATGTGCGTCTGAGAGCAGAAGTGATGGCAGGCGAGGAACCACCAGGAGTGGGCGTACTGATCTGCGGAGCTAAACCCCAATATAACCGCAGCAGCCACCAGTGTGGTGAGTGGAGCCATATTATATGAGGAAGCAAGCATCTGCAGCAGCAGTAGCCTCCTCCCAATCTCTGGAGAAGAGGCAAGATAGAGCAGAATCATAGCAAGTTAGGGAAGGAGATTATGAGCTTGAGTGGATGTTGGGGAGATGAGAGTTTGAACAGATAGGTTAGAAAAGAAAGAGGAGAATGGGAAAGCTGGGAAGGAGGGAACGTGTGTAGAATGACACAGGGAACGATGCACTACAAGGTACCCTGGGAAGGAAAGTGAAGGAAAGACAAACACTGGAGCCACAGGAAGTTATAATATTTAAGAAGTGTTAAAATAAACCACCCACGAATAGTGCCATAGTGGCTGATTTATATAGAATATGTATTTATCAGTGGCAAGTGGAGGCACAGAGGGAAGTACTCTCTCTGGTGGAGTTCAGTCCCTTCACTAGTCTCCACCCTGACATCACTTTCATCCCAGGCTCAGCCAAGTACTTCAGAGGAGCAATTTTGTTTCCATTTGGAATAAATGTTCTTGCATGAGGAACGCATAATTCCAAGCTATTTGCATCTATCCAACCCTGGACGTTCATAAATATTTCCTTGGGCTTTATGACAGCCTTTTATCTTTAACATTAAGGAATTCAGGAGTTTTCTGACAGCATTTTATGGAGAGACATTGTCTCCATTTTCTGCAGTAAGGATCATCCTGATTGGAGATTACTGCCTTAAGGGCTGCTTACCTTTCCCCCGATCAAAAAATAAATTTGGGAGTCCATTAACCCTTAGAAGTACATTAGTGATGCAGAAGATCATTCTCAAAATCTGTTCCATGCTCAGATTCAATTCAAGAAGCCATAAATTCCATGGGAAATTTTCTTTTAAAAAAAGTATCTTCTCACGTTAGGAGCCAAAAAAAGGTCTTCTAGGAATTCAACAAGGTGGAAAATGTCACTCTTAGCCCTAAGCCAGCTGCTGCAATATGTTTGTAAGTACAGCATACCATTTTGTTGGTGGACGTAGTGATCCCTCTGTGCCATTCAATTACTATTGCAGTCAGTTTTCCCATTGACTTCAGTGGGATCAGGCCCTGCAGGCCCAATCCTGCAACCCTTCTCTCCACATGAGTTCATGCAAGTAGTGCCCTGCAAGTTGAATAAAGGTTGTAGGATCAGACTCTACATTTGCAGAGCACTTTCTGATTCTCGGGAATCTGTCTCTCTAAGTATTTAAAATAGCACTGATCAGCTCGGTATGTGAATGCCTGTGTGATGAAAGGCACTATTTAAATACGGAATAGTGCTATGAGTAGGGCTCCTTACTAGTCTGTAAGAACAACCTATTGATGAGTCCACTTACTAGAACGAATCTAACCTTCTGTTGACACGTCTTCAAGTCAATCTTTTCTCTTGCTCACCTATTATGCTGGATCACAGATGCATTTAGCACATATCCCATAACTTGTAAGGTTGCAGTGGACGAAAGTCGGTCACAGGATAGCACAGAAAAATCCGATTACACTAGAGAATTTTGGAATTGCAAACATCTGCCATGCTTCTAAGAAACCATGCGTCTGTGCACCAAAAAAAAAAAAAAAATGCTTGAAGTGGTTCACAAGCGCTGCCAGCAGTTACAATTACACCTCTTTAAAGGAATTCTTGCTGCTAGCCGTGTTGCTGGTCTAGAGTAGATAGAAAGCACATTGGTGCTGATAGACTGTTAAAATTGGTTCCCCCAGAACAATCACAGAATGTCCTGCAATTCTTTCATCACCATGCTGCGGTTATTCTCTGGTTAGAAAACGTCATGAGGACAGTCTTCTGCCACAAGTAGTTACATTTGGCTTACTTAAACTCACTCTGCAGTTTCAACTTGATATGGTAGAACTTTTCACTTCCCACACCACGCTATTGCATAGCGCTGCTGTGCTCTGTTAAACGGCTATTATATTTCACCCCAGCACTGGCTGCATTTTGTTACTGAGTGAAGTGATCCTGGGCTATGTAGTCTGAATAGTGGGGTGCAAATCTCTTTCGGAGGCTTGTAGATGAAAGGTGCTGAATAAAAAGAAAGATATCAAGTCACTGAGTCTGCTTTTAATGAGCTAAAAGATATAAATGAATGAGATGGTGAGGGCAAAAATAGTACACCTCTACCCCGACAAAACGCTGTCCTTGGGAGCCAAAAAATCTTACTGCGTTAGAGGTGAAACCTCGTTATACCGAACTTCCTTTGAGCCGCTGGAGTGTGCAGCCCCCCTCCCCCCACGGAGCACTGCTTTACCGCGTTATAGCCGAATTTGTGTTATATCAGGTCGTATTATATCGGGGTAGAGATGTATCTACATTGATTGAAACCTTATTCCAGTTTGTTTTTCTAAAGCCAATTGAGTATAGAGAGAAATTAGCATAGAAGGCATATTTTAAAGCAATGATGTACTGCCAAAAATCAGATGTTAACACGGCTTTCAAATAATTTTTGGGGGAGAAAAGAATGAATAGGAGTGCCGAATGATGTACTTTTCATCATGCAGCAGTGTAAGTAAGATGTTTGACAGGGAACTGTTGTACAATACTGGCTACACGGGGGGGAAGAATAATCAAAGCTGAATTGGTGAGTTTGTAGAAATCTCTCCAGTGTCCTGAAGACAAAATAAGAATTTTGTGAACTCCCTCTGCTTGCTAAGAGTAACCCAGCTATAGGCCCAGCTTGGATAGAGGACAGGAGAATAGCTTTCCCAGCAAAAGTCATAGACTATTCTAGATGCAACTGCTATAACTGCAGTGACAGAAAATGGTCTATTAGTTCCTAGGCAGGCTGTAATCAAATCATTCCCACTCACAGTCGAGCATATGTGCTCGAAAACAAACCAATGAAATTTGGCAGTTGCAACATCTTTCATTTTAGCAGCTCAAACCTTCTGACAAGTTGAGCCTCTCTCCACCCTCAGAGACAGGAGAGTACTGGTATCAATCTCAGTTGTAGCACAGGATAAACAGGCATAATGACTTGCCAGATGTTTATGCAGAGTCAGTCTCAGAGTGCTGCCTTCCAAAATTCAGCTTACCCAAATACAAAGGAGCTCGACCCAAAGCCACGTTTACATTTAGAGACTCTCGCAGCCATGCTAAGGACATAACCTCATTCTAGTCAATTCAGTAGCCTTTCTATTTGCATGTGACTTTAGTAACTGAAAATAATGCTTTTCATACAAGGCACCAGCCAGCTGCTGTGTAAGCTTCCCCAGGCTGTTCTAGCAGTACACCTCCATCCTGACTTGCAGTTTCAGATTTGGGCCCCCTATGCACAGACTGCCAATCATGTCCAATTGAAGTGAGAAACTTAATTCTCCGAATTCCCCAGCTCAGCAGTCGTGAAAAGCGAGTATATTAAACTCTCTTCTCCCCAGCAAATCATAAGGAGAAGAGAACTGCTGGGTTTTTTTGTGAAGAAATCCTAAACATTTTGACTAAGTAGCTTCCCAAATATTTCAGTCTAAACACACTGGCTTAGATAAAACAACAAAACAAATGTACTGACAACAGAAAGATCGATTTTAAATTATTACAAGTAATGAGGCATCTAAATCAGACTTGGTTACAAGTTAGGAATTGGTTGTTTTACCTTTTAACAAGCTAAGTGAATACAAAGCAAAGATCTCTCTCTCTCACCACAAGTTCCAGCAGTCTTACTGGGTGAACCTCTTTCAGTCAGGATCTCTCCCACAGTCCAGTGCTACTTCCTTTTTTCTTTAGCTGATGCCAGGGGCAGAGAGCAAGGGAGAGATGATTTGAGGCATCGGCCCTCTCCTCTTATAGCCCTGTCTCTTGCTCAAGTATCATCTCCAGCTGATGTCTGGCCAGGAAACAAACTACTTCGTTGTCAAAATGTAGATGTTTTTCCCCATACCTTTCTTCTGCCAAAGAGTGGCCACTTACACAGGTGGTGGTGCAGTTGAGCTCATTAACACCTGGCTGAGCCATTGGCTAGCCTTTTGTCTCTGGGGGACTTGTTTGTGACTGCCCTTCAGAACATGTTGGAACATATCTTTGGTTAGCTTTGAAAAGTCATGGAAGATGGGAGCGATTCCAGAAGACTGGAAAAGGGAAAATATAGTGCCTGTCTATAAAAAGGGAAGTAAGGACAACCCAGGGAATTACAGGCCAGTTAGCTTAACTTCAGTACCTAGAAAGATAATGGGGGAACTAATTTGCAAACAGCTAGAAGATAATAAGGTGATAAGCAACAGTCAGCATGGAATTGTCAAGAACAAATCACGTCAAACCAACCTAATAGCTTTCTTTGACAGGGTAACAAGCCTTGTGGATGGGGGGAAGCAGTAGATGTGGTATATCTTGACTTTAGTAAGGCTTTTGGTACTATCTTGCATGATCTTCTCATAAACAAAGTAGGGAAATACAACCTAGGTGGAGCTACTATAAGGTGGGTGTATACCTGGTTGGAAAACCATTCCCAGAGAGTAGTTATCAGTTCATAGTCAAGCTGGATCAGTTCTGGGTCCAATTCTGTTCAATATCTTCATCAATAATTTAGATAATGGCATAGAGAATTCACTTATAAAGTATGTAGATGGGAGGGGTTGTGTGACAGAGTCTGCTTACCCCCACACTAGCCCAGACAGGGTTAGGCCCATATTATTGACAGCGGAAGTCCAGCCTCCTCGGCGGGACTGGGCATGCTCTAAATGCTCTAGTAGTATAAAGGGAGGAAGCCCGGCTCATTCTGGGCTGGCAGCTGCAGGGGAAGGACCAGTCTGGGAAGCTTCTGCAGTAGGCCAGCCACAGCCCCTGACTGCACCGGGAATCAGAGCCTCCCCGGGCCTGACTGAACTCGGGCAACTGGAGGAGCCAGAGAAGGCGGCCAGCCCAGCTGTCCAGGGAGACTCCGAAGGCTCATGGGAGACCAACACAGAGACCAGTAGGAAGTGACCCAGGGAGGGTGACGGAGTGGTACCTCCCGCCTGGGAAAACTCAGCGTGTTTTGGTAGGACCCCCTGCTGAGTCAGTGGCAGGATGCTACACAGCTGGTAGGGGCCTGGTGGAGTCGGGTGGGCCTGGTCCCCCATACCGGGGCCACCGCACCCCTTGGTGGGCACTCCACCCTTAATAGACTCTGGCCAATAGGCCTCACTGCCCTGCACTAAGGGCTGCTCAATAGACTCTGGTCATTAGGCTGTGCTGCCCTGCACTAAGGACTGCTTAATAAATTCTGACCATTGGGCTGTGCTGCCCTTGTCCTAGGGGCGTCACAGTTTGCAAGTGCTTTGGAAGTTAGGATTAAAATTCAAAATGATCTGAACAAACTAGAGAAATGATCTGAAGTAAATCGGATGAAATTCAATAAGGACAAATGCAAAGTACTCCATTTCTGAAGGAACAACCAGTTGCACACATATAAATGGGAAATCCTAGAATATCAGGGTTAGAAGGGACCTCAGGAAGTCATTTAGTACAGTCCCCTGTTCAAAGCAGAACCAATTGCCAACTAAATCATCCCAGCCAGGGCTTTGTCAAGCCTGACCTTAAAAACCTCTAAGGATGGAGATTCCACCACCTCCCTAGGTAACCCGTTCCAGTGCTTCACCACCCTCCTAGTGAAAAAGTTTTTCCTACTATCCAACCTAAACCTCCCCACTGCAACTTGAGACTATTACTCCTTGTTCTGTCATCTGATATCACTGAGAACAGTCTAGATCCATCCTCTTTGGAACCCCCTTTTCAGGTAGGGGAAAGCAGCTATCAAATTCTCCCTCATTCTTCTCTTCTGCAGACTAAACAATCCCAGTTCCCTCAGCCTCTCCACAGAAGTCATGTGCTCCAGCCCCCTAATCATTTTTGTTGCCCTCCGCTGGACTCTTTCCCATTTTTCCACATCCTCCTTGTAGTGTGGGGCCCAAAACTGGACACAGTACTCCAGATGAGGCCTCACCAATGCCGAATAGAGGGGAAAAGACAGTTACCTTTTCCGTAACTGGTGTTCTTCGAGATGTGTTGCTCATGTCTATTCCACAATAGGTGTGCGTGCTCGCCACGTGCACCGGAAGTTTTCCTCCTAGCAATACCTGTAGGGAGGAGCGCCCCAGCGACCCCTGGAGTGGCGCCTCCATGGGAGTCTTCTCTTCTCCAGACTAAACAAACCCAATTTTTTCAATTTTTCCTCATAGGTCACGTTTTCTAGACCTTGAATCATTTTTGTTGCTCTCCTCGGCACTTTCTCCAATTTGTTCACTTCGTTGCCAAAGTGTGGTGTCTATAACTTGCCACAATACTCCAGTTGGGTCTTATCAGTGCTGAATAGAGTGGTAGAATTACTTCTTGTGTTTTGCTTACATTTCTTTTGGACTTTCTCAGAAGAATTGAGGACCCTAATTGATCGCTGCTGACCGAAACTACTGCTAGGTTATTTCTCAATTATATAATAAATTCAGGCCATTCATAGTTTTAAAAATCAGTAGTAGCACAGTGTATTGAGAATTATTTAGCACAAGGCTGAAAGAATAAAAACAAATACTTATTTCAGTGCAAATCAATGGAAAAAAACAATCCTGCCTCATTTGCCTCTAAAAGATGTAGGACAATGAAACCCAGAATGTAGAACATGTTAATCTGGTCTGGATTGATTGCCTAAATGTCTGTAAATTAAATGTTTGTCTTTTCAGCAATGTTATTAGAAGCATATACATCATGTTCCACACCTACTCTAAGTGGCTCCCTTCAAGGAACTCTCAACTCTCAGAAGACAGTATGGAATATTGAAAACAGACTCTCACTAATCTGTCATTTTTCTATTTAATTTATAAAATGGGACACAGAGAGAACATTGCGGGCTGCGGATTTTGCAGTGCACAGATCAGTCTCAGAAGCATTCACATAAACATCTGAAAGCTTGAATTATGAATATAGACTGATTTGTCAGGCATTCAAAGAAGACAAAACAATGCAAATATATTTTTGGAGACTGAATTGTTTTAAAGCTACCCTCTAGCTTTTCAAAGTGCTGTTCAGTTTCTGAGCACATTACACATTGAAAAAAGGTTTATATATAACCATACCATCTTTGGAACCGCAGTCTTACCAGTTCCATTTTGATGCAAATCCAGGAATTTACCATGGGTTTATAAAATCAATTTCAGTACTGTCGTGGTTGAGATTATATTGTAATCCACATTTTTTAGAAGACAACCAAATAAATACTCATCAGCATTGCCAGAAAGTTTTAAAAATTGTTTTGAACAACTGAACTCTCCACAGAGGATTGAAAGCCTTAGTATATCTTGCTTAATAAGGCTGATGCTAGGTAGGACATGTTTTCCTTCATAGTGGTGATGGGAATTCAAGCCATTACATGGGTCAAGTTGGCCTAAATCCTTATGAACAGGAACATGAAGCAGCCAGGCAAAACCAGTCACAGGGGCAAATCTAGAGAGAAGGGCTGTAATCTACACCAAGGGCCAATGTTTTTCTTCAGGAGAGGGCACATTTACCTTAGTTTGCTAAGTTTTCATTTGTAAAATGAGCACATTTGTAATTCATAATGCAAAGAAAATCCAGTTTAGTACACATGTTCTAGTTCCCTCTCTGATCTTCTTCTAGGAATTGTAGGACTATGTGGAATTATATTCCAATGTACATGTCTGAATCTGATTTGGATATAGATAGCAGCTCCACCTAATATGTTGTTAACATTTTCTCCTTAACATGTGACACAATTGTGTGCAATCACTACCAGCAGCAGACAACAGAGAGAAGCAGAAAAAGCAAGAAGATGGATGGCGTTGAGGCATTTCTTCTCCTTCTCAAGAAAAATCTTTACAGGACTAGTAAATTCTTGTGAACAGTGTGATGTATAGCTAGCATTAACTACTGCAGTGGTGAACACAACAGGGCAGCCCAGTGTTCCCTTTGAATACTGGCACTTCCAAAAGCAGCATAGGATGAGGTTTGGTAAATGCGTTTAGTTCGGTTGAGAGCTATATATGTATACTGTTGGACATGAATGAACTGAGTTGCTAGGTGGACTGCAGCTGTCATGGCAAATGTTGAGAAATCATGATATGTGGAGAAAGTGAATAAGGAAGAGTTATTTACTCTTTCACCTAACACAAGAACCAGGGGTCACCCAATGAAATTAATAGGCAGCTGGTTTAAAACAAATGAAAGGAAATACTTCTTCACACAGTGAACAGTCAACCTATGGAACTCATTGGCAAGGGATGTTGAAGTCTAAAACTATAAAGGTGTTCAAAAAAGAATTTGATAAGGTCATGGAAGATAGGCTATTACCGACGATGGTCAGGCATGCAACCCCAAGCTCTGGGTGTTCCCAGCCACTAACTTCCAAAAGCTGGGAGCATTGGCCATGTCAGAAGACCAGATATTGGGCTAGATGGACCATTCGTTTTGATCCACTATGGCCGTTCTTATGATAGGTCAACTCACTAATCATAGCAAAACCTAATTACTTCACTATTGCTCAATCCCGTGACAAATCTTCTATTGATTTCAATGGGAACAGGTCAGGTCCTCACTGTACATCAAGGGTTCTTTCATCCCCATATGCAACAACTTTGTCTCCTTTTCTTTATGCAGTTGTCCTGTATTACCCAAGCACTAGGTCACCTGGGTATCTCACAAGAGGTCCGCTGAGCTAGCCTTGAGTGCCTCTACAGTGTGGTCACTGACATATTGCTCTTGGAGTACGTGTAACCCTATGGAGGTTTTGTGGCAGAGGGTTCCTAGTGCTTTTCTAGTTTGGAATCCCATTGAAATCAATGGTGTCGAATGGGTTGCAAAGAAGTCAGAGTAGAGCAGCCTAGTGAACTTTGAAAATCCAAAGTACTAGAATCTAACTCAAAACATTCATCCTTGGTAATAATCCTACAAAGGAGCAGCAGCCAAACAAATCTCAGTTTTGTGCTTTTTCTTTTATTAGTAGGTAAAAATGAGAAGACTATTTCAAGACCTGAAGGATGAGCTGATCAGCACTTATCAACTAGACCCTTCCATCAGCTACACTGGCATACAGCATAGTGATACCAGCACCTTTAAAACATGTTTTTAGCATATTACTATCAAGTCACATTGATTTTTTTTCCATTTCCAGACACTTCAGGAGACAAACATAGAAAGACAGCAAACTAGACTATATTAGCATGAATTGTACTGCGAGCCTTGCACAAAAAGGAAAAATCCAGCCAATGCATTCTCTGCAACAGAATATACAATTGTTTAATATCACTGTTGTAATAGTCAGGTTACTGTGCACAGAACAATACTGGAGTGCCAATGACAGCATTTGTATGGAGACTTTCATAAATCAAAATGGAGTGCTAAGGACAAGTGTGCTTTCACTGATGATTTATCAGCCCTGGCTCAGAAAGTTGCCTTAATTTATACAACCATCTTACCAGGAATTTACTCTAGGAATTCTTCTTGTTTTATGTACCACACATCTGATTATATATATATATATATATATATATATATATTAGAAATTAAGAACTGAGGGTAAAATGTTCAAAATCACCTAAACAACTCAGGAGATCATGTCCCGTTTGTTTCCAGAGACTTAAGCTCCTAAGCAATTTGGGAGCCTTTGAAAATTTTATCATACAAAAAAATTAAGTTTAGAGGGAGTTAAGGTAGAGAGTCCATAGCACTAAATCACATTACAGGAATGCTTTAAATTTTCCCCAAACTAAGCACCACAAATGCAGGAAATTCAACATTAAAGTTACATTTAAAAAGTAGTACAAATAGGTTAAGAAATGAAAATACACAGTTAATACAACCTTAACTCATCCCTGTAGTGACACCATGCAATAACCGTAGGACAATAAATGTTTTCGTTTTTGTGACCTCAGTTCAGCTAAAACTGATTTTTTTAAAGACTTTTTTCCAAACTCGTCTCCCTCATGTCGTCACTAAAAAGTCAAGATGGGTTGGGAAAAATTATAAAACCCCTATAATCTTTTTTACCCTTACATTACTGATATATACTCACAACCATAACTTCATCTTAATGTACATTTTGTATGAGTTTCGTTAATTTTTAATTACCAAAAATTTCACACATGATCACCAAACAAGGAATCAAAAGAAAATGCTACTATGATATTTCTAATTATTAGAAGATATGCAGTGTCAATCTTTAATCATTTTATTTTAATTTTAACTTTCAAGGTCAGATTTGCTGGCATACCAGAACAGCCTAAAGCATCCAGGACGCATTGGCCATTTAAACTTAATGCTAATTGGCATTACTAGAACAACACAAAGCCGATAAAGTATAGCGGTGAATCTGTCTCTTAATTTGCAATTGACTTGTTGCTTTAGAGAGCGGTATTATTGAGATTCATGCTATGTGAAAAGGGGGTGGGTAAAGCACAGTCTGCAAGTGTCAATATCTGTGAAATTTAAAGACTCCTCCTATGCGCCTCAGTTTCCCTGCAGGGGCTGCCTGGATGCACAATAGAGATAAGGCAGCAGTGTCATCGGGAGCCTTTCAGGCATTGATACCCAAGCTCGTGTGCCAGCATGGAACCTTCAAAGAGCTGTGAAATTGGGCCAACTAATCTACCAATGAGCACTCCACTCATGTCCAGTCTCCTTCATCCAGAGTCATTACACCCCATAGAACTATTGCATGAAAAATAACATGAGAGAAAGGGGGGTGGGATTGGTGAAATTGCATCTGATGTCACAATGGTCCCAATTAAAAGTTACCTGACTGGTTGAACTGACCCTGTGTGTAGTCTATATAACAATTAGAGTAAAAAAATCCTTAAAATAGCTTAATTGCAACCTAATTTCTTGCAATATAGCCTACACACAAGTTTTCAATTAATTGTAACTATATAAAACATTTGAAGAGTTTGTGTTAAGATCATTTGGGACATAGAAGAGAGTGATACAAATGCTAAATTTCTTAAGGGTCCCAGTTTTCAATTAATTTAACTAATTAATATATTTTCTTGTAATTCTCAGAAAATTCATTCTGTGCTCAAAAGGAAAGTACTGTAAGTTTGAGCAGGCAGGATAATGCTGTGTTTTCCATACATAAAAGACGTTGAATCCTTATTTGAGTCTAAAGCTCAACCTGAATTATGCTTAATTTTTTCTTCCAACTCAGATCAGTAACAACTGAAGAAGAGAGACTGTAAAAAGTAGAAGATACAAAGAAAAAATGAAATCATCTATATATATTATGCAAGTTACAGTCTTACAGTGTTAATATTAGTGTCATAGCCGATCTGATTTTTCTAATACATGGCCTGGATAGGGAAACATGATCAGCACTGCTTTGGGAAAAGTCATTTCTACTCAGTTGGACAATTATTGATTTTAATTGATTCGGCTGATGTGACCCTTTATATGTTCCACTGCACTGCGGTGGGCTGCTAGATTGAGCCCACTAAGGCCTTTTGAAGTGATGAATACATTTTTTTAATGTAGAGTTTATTTGGAATGATTTATCCCAAACTCAAGTGCATTATGATGAACAAGGTGGAATTCCCATTTTTACTGAAATGCAGCTAGGCTTGTAGACATTCTACTGTGGACTTAATCATCCACTTGTATGTCATCCTTTGTCCATTAAACTTTGTTATATTTACAGTACATTCTATTAATAGCCTCAGGTAAAGATGGACTGAGAAGTTGAAATGATAAGAGCTGGAGGCCAAGACCTCTGGGAAACCCTTGCTCAGAGGTTTAGCCGTTAGATGGTATCTTCTGCCTTTCCAAGTAACTGGAAGGAGTCCAACACCATTCTGCTGTGCAAGAAGGGATCGTGAAGATCTAAAGAACTTTTGTCCAATATGCCTGCTCTCACATGTCTACAAGCTGTTCACCAAAATAATAACAAACCGACTCTCACAGAGTCTGGACGAGCAACAGCCCAGAGAACAGGCAGGTTTTCGGAGGAATTTCAGCACATGGACCAAATTTTCACTATATTCCCTTTATGTATTGCCTTTGTCGACTATGAAAAAGCGTTGGACAGCACAGAGATCAATACAGTGTTGAATGCTCTTGCAGAGCAGGGCATCGACACAAACGATATCAAACTATTAAAGGAAGCAAATTGACGGCACAACTGATACAATCTTATTTGATACTCCCCATCCCAGTTAAGAACGGTGTGAAACAAGGCGACATGGTTTCACCGAAACTCTTCACAGCCTGCCTCGAAATAGTAAGGAGGCAGATGAATTGGAAGGGTGGAATCAACATCAACAGAGAGCAGTTTTACCATCTTGGATTCACGGGCTATATTGTGTTGATTGCCAAAAATACTATCAAAACTACAGAAAATGCTGCGAGAACTCAACACAAAAAGCAGCTAAGTCGGACTGAAAATTAACCGCTCCAAAACAAAATGTATACGATCTGATACCTTGCCAAAAGCCCAAATAACAATGAAGGGAGAACAAATAGAAGTGAACAATATGTCTATTTGGGCCAAGGAATTAACATGCGCCACGATCAGGAAGCTGAACTCTCGCGAAGAAAGAACGCACATTGGTGTGCATTCAGTTCAATCAAGGATGTCCTCCAAGGAAAAATCAACAAGGCAACACGTGCCAGCCTCTTCAGCTAAACAGTACAGTAACTCCTCACTTAAAGTCATCCCTGTTAACAGTGTTTCATTGTTATGTTGCTGATCAATTACAGAACACGCTCGTTTAAAGTTGTGCAATTGTTAGTGGGGGAATGGTCCCGCTATTGTGGGGAACTTTCCTGGCTTCTGCACTACCACGGTGAAGTGGGCTAGCGAAAGGATCTGAGTCCTCGCTCCCACTCCCTTTACCCAGAGGCCTCCCTGCCCTTGAGGGCTCCCCTTCCACTCTCCTGTCTGGCAGAGTCCTCGTAACCCCAACAAGGCTGGGCCCAGGATTGCTGTGCCCAGGATTCCTGGGGGGCTCAACCCCCAACCCTGCTGTGGTCACCTAGGACAGGGGCTAGGGTGTCCCCACTCCGGGGTACCCTCTCTGCACTGGGCACCTCCCTGACCCACTGATTATTCCATACAATTTAAAGCAAATACAAGTTGTTTAATTAACAATTAATCTAAAGAAAAGAACAAGGAAAAATGGGAAAGGTTAAAGGAAAACACATCACCCTGCTCTGTGGCAGGGAACATCACAAACAGTGTCTCTGGACATCAGGGCACTTTGCAGTCTGTTCCTTGTAGGTCCCAGATTTCCTTCTCAGGCCCTGGCTGTGCTGTAGGTATGCTGCAGGTTGGACACTTGCAATGGTGGTGGCCACACATCTCCGTGCTTTGAGTGGTGGGACCCTTCTTCCCAGCGTCAGCCCCCCGTCAGGTTAAGGTCCCCCGCCCGGTCTGGCCTACAAGGGCCCTTGGCTAGGGGTGTCTTTCTGTGCTAGGCCCTTTGCCTGAGGTCCCCCTTTGGCTGGTCCCAGTTGCTCACCACACCTGGCTCTGTGGCTGCAGCTCTGCTCCCAGCACAGGATCTGCTCTCCCTGGGCTGCGTCTCTGGCTCTGTGGCTGCGCCTCTGGCCCCTCTAGATCTGGCACAGTTCTGCTCTCCAGCTCAGCTTGGGCCCCTGCTTTCTCCTTAGCTCGGCCCCACTCAGTCTGACCCAGGCAATTCCAACTCACACGGAGGACAGGACCCACCCTGGCCTCCTGTCATGCTGATTAGCCTGCCCGCCCTGTCAATCAGGCTGACCTGAGCATTGGCCTCTCGCCATTGTTCCTGGGGACTGTCAATCTCAGGGTCCTGATTTCCCAGCGACCCCTCCCCTTTTAGTGCTGGGAGCTATCCAACCAAAACACCCCCACTGAATGTTAGTAAGGGGCAACAGTCCCCTTACACAATGCTGCCTTATGTCATAACAGATAGTTAAGGGTTAATGCCTCTTTTACCTGTAAAGGGTTAAGAAGTTCACCTAGTCTAGCTAACACCTGACCAGAGGAACCAATGGGGGGATAAGATGTTTCAAAAGGAAGGAGGGAAGTTTCCTTTGTTTAGTTTCAGTTTAAGTTTTGACCGGAGTGGGCAAGCTCCAGAATTCAGCCTCTTATCAAGTAGTGAGTATTAGTGAAGGAAATAAATAGGTTTATATTTATTTTCTTTGTAACTTGTCTTGGGCATTAGGGAATAATCAAATTGGGTATTTTTTGTGTAACTAAGTTTTTGCCCAGGGGAACATCCTCTGTAATTTGAAGCTGTTGTCTGTGAGAGTAGCTGGTATGCTAATCTCTCCCAGAGGGTTTTCTTTTACCTTTCTTTTTTTTAAGTAAAAGCCTTCTTTTTAAGAACCTGCTTGATTTTTCCTTGTTTTAAGATCCAAGGGGGTTGGATCTGGACTCACCTGGAATTGGTGGGGGGAAAGGAGGGGGAATGGTTAATTTCTCCTTGTTCTAAGATCCAAGGGTTTGGATCGGTGTTCACCAGGGAATTGGTGAAGAAGTCTCTCAAGGGTACCCAGGAAGGGAGTTAGCACTTGGGAGTGGTGGCAGCAAAACCAGATCTAAGCTGGTAATTCAGTTTAGAGGTTCACATGCAGGCCCCCATCTCTGTACTCTAAAGTCCAGAGTGGGGATGAAACTTAGGACACCTTATAACGTCGTTTGGCAGCCGCCTGCTTTGTCCACTGCTTGCAGAAAGAGCAGCCTGTTGCAGCTAGCTGCTGAGGGCTTAGAATCTGGGTGGACCAGCAGCCCCCCCTTTCAGCTCCCCGCTCCCCTAGGTTCCCTGTGCAGCAGCTGCCCAGCCAGCTATCAATTGCGGGCAGTTCAGATGTCCCTCCGCCCACTGCCATGTGCTGCTCCTGCCCTCTGCCTTGGAGCTGCTCTTGGGAGCCTCCTGCTTGCTGTGCAAGGGGGGGGGCTAATGTCAGGGTTTCCCCCTCTCCCCTGCTCCTGCACCCCACTTACCCCTTCTCCATATAGAGCAGGGTGGGGACACTGATGGAGAGAGACAGAGAGAGCTTGGGGCAGCAGCTGCTGTCTCAACTCCCGATAGACTTAAAAAGACAATGTACTTACGAGTGGGGTCAGCATACTTAAAGGGGCAATGTGCATCTCTCTCTCTCTCTCCCACACACAGGGTGTGTGTCTCTGTTTGCCATGCTGTCTCCCCACATTGGTGCTGCCTTGTAGAGTGTGAGGTTACATTAACAACATTTTAACCCTTGAAGGCTCAGCCAAAAGCTAGTTCATCATTTAGCAGTAAGGCATTCCCTGGGGAAATATCTCACTCGCTTCCACCCCCTCAACCAAGCTTCACAATCGTCATCGCTGTGTACAGTATTAAAGTGTTTGTTTAAAATATGGTGTGTGTGTGTATAGTTTTTCCTCTGGTGAAAAAAATTTCCCTGGAACCTAACCCCACCCATTTATATTAATTCTTATGGGGAAATTGGTTTTGCTTTCCAATGTTTCGCGTAAAGTCATATTTTTCAGGAACATAACTACAACGTTAAGCGAGGAATTACTGTACTGCACTGTTGTATGGTAGTGAAACATGGGTGCTGACAGAGGAGCAGCAACTGTTGTCATGGAGAGGGTGATGGAAAGAAGAATTCTGGGAATTTCAATCCACGACCGAGTCCCCAATGAAGAGAACAGACAGCAGAGTGGAGTGCTGAACGTCGTTGTTGAGAGCAGGCATAGTAAAATGCGATAGGCCGGGCATATAGTGAGGCTCACTGACAATCGATGGACTAGCAGCTGCACTCGGCCAAACTCCAAAGAGATGGGAAGATGTTACCATGAAAAGACATGGCCGCACATGGAGAAGGAAGGCCATGATACAAGGAGAATGGAAGACGTGTTGTGATTGGTGCAATCGAGACGAGGGCTGAAGGACCAATCGATCAAGGTGAACTTCTAGTAATAAATAGTCTCAGAAATGTGTTTTGGAAATTTAATGAAACATCTATATACAGAAGGAATACTGCTAATGTAATGTGTGGTTTGGTATTTAACTGCATTTCTATTAAATTTTATCTCAAACAAGTTTCTACAGAATTATTTACAGAACATTGTACAGCGATCAGCTATATTACCAACATGTTGTGAAATAAAAATGGATATGACCATTCTTTCAAGATGGCTTTCCTGACATAGTTCTCAGGAAATGTTTAACAACAAGACCTGTAAAAATGATTTAGTGTTCAAAGTATTATACAAATTATTTTGACAAAAAATAGTGAGCATATAGTTTTCATTCCTAGTCATGAAAACTATTTATCTTCCAAAGGTTATCTTGATCTGAAGTCATATAACTGCAGTGTAGAAGGTTCGTGCCGGGGCTCGACCCTCCTGGGCAGGAGGGGAGCCACACCGACTCACTACTGGTGGAACAAACAACCAGTTAGTTCAGGGCTCAGGCCCTCTGGTGCAGGGGCTGAGCAACCGTATAGAGTTAGGGAGCTCAGGCCCTTTGGTGCAGGGACTGAGCAACAATATAACAGCCAGTTGGGAGGCCCAGGCCCTGGATCAGGGCGGGGCACAAACAGTCACAGCTCAGGCTCTCTGGTGCAGGGGCTGAGCAAACAAGCAGCAAGTTCAGGTAGGGCCCAGGCCCTGGATCAGGGCAGGGCACAAACAGTCACAGCTCAGGACCTTTGGTGCAGGGGCTGAGCAAACAATATCCCAGTTCGGGTAAGCGCAGGCTCCTACACCTCCTGCAGGGGGGGACGCAGGCCCACCCAGTCTACTGCGTTCCAGCCCGGGGCCCTGGCAGCGGCTATCACCTCTGCTGGTCAGTGGGGTATCCTGCCCGAAACACGCCGGGCTCGGGCCAGTCCAGCAACATCGGTTCCTCTGGTCCGGGGTTTGGGGGCAGGTCTGGCAGCTCCTCGGGGAAATCCGGCCACTGAGGCTCCGGCGGCTCCTCCGGGTAACAGCAGGGGCGGAGGGGCTCTGGGGGCTCCTTGCCTTCGTAGTTGGCGCGAGGCAGGTCTGACTGCTCCTCCCAATGACAGGAGCGGACGGGCTCCAGCGGCTCGTCCTCGTAGTGGGATCGGGGTAGCTCAAGATAGTTAGGGCAACAGCCTCGGGCCTCGGAGGTCTCCCGGCCGCACGTCTGCTCCCTGCGGTGGCTGGGCCTCACTGAGCTCTGGCGGCCAGCTTTTACACTTCCTGTACCGCCCCTTGACTTCCGGGGGGCGGGAACAGGCGTCGGTGACTCTGCCCACTTGGGTGTCTGTAAGGGCTCTCCCTCTGCTGGGCAGGAGGGGAGCCACCCCGAGTCACTACATGCAGGCTAGTAACATAAGGGTCCTAAAGTCAATCCAACCCTAACCCTGTCCCTTGACCCATTAAGCCCCACCCCTTGATCCCTCAAACCCCGCCCACCTGTCAAAGGAAGTCCCGCCCCAGGGGGTATTACTTCCGGGGTCAAAGCAGCCACATGATTATAAGCAAGGTGCCTTCTGTGACCCCTGTAAGAACTCCTCCCACTTCCCTCTACCAATCACCATGGGTTTTGCCCTGATAGGACCTCCCAGAGAGAAGATTTGACCAGTCAGGGTGAGTCCTAGGGCGGGGTGACCTGTTCGGAAGTGGGTCGTGTTACCCCTCTAAGAACTCCTCCCAACACCCTCTGCCAGTCAGAGTGCAGCACCATTACCCCAGAAGTCCCAGCTACGGGCAGAAGAGGCCGTCTCTTACCAAGGACATGTGTTTTAGAAATTGTGGAAAGGCTGCTGAGAGGAAAGGTGGACTCCTTTACCACCCCCGTGAGAACTTCGGACTTTGCTTTAGACCTGAGCACCTTTGGACGTGTGTGGAGAAAGCGCTACATCACTGACAGTTCCAAGGAGGACCTTTTGACTCAACCGTTGATGGATACATTGGAATCCAACCCCAAAACCCTTGTGAGGCACCCCGATGAGTATGACGGCCTCTCATTGTTCAACCCCCTAGAGGTGGAAGGTGATCATGGCTTGGAGGAGTCACCGGCGGGCAAGGTGAACGGAAAAGACGTTGCTCAGGTAAATGAATGATTAAGAAGCGAAGGTCGAGGCAGGGTCGGCTCTAACTTTTTTGCTGCCCCAGGCAAAAAAGAAGAGCGCCGCCCCGCCGTACCCCACCCCGTGAGTGACGCACAGCTGAACCCGCCCCGACCAGCCCTGCCGAAATCCCCACACCCCCAGCACCACGCTGCCCGAAGCCCCACCCCCCGAGCAAGCCCCCGGCCCCCCAGCGCCGCACCGCCCGAAGCCCCGCCCCCTCCAAGTGCCACGCCCCCCCTCCGAGCGACGTGCCGTGCCAAGCCCCTACGCCACCTCTAACCGACGCGCCAAGCCCCCGCCCCTCCGAACGTCATGCTGCCCAAAGCCCCACCCCCGGAGAGCCGCGCAAGCCCCCGCTCCCCCAGCGCTGTGCCGCCCAAAGCCCCGCCCTCCGTGCGCCACACAAGCCCCCGCGCCCTCGGCACCACGCCACCCGAAGCCCCTCCCCCTCCAAGCCTCACGCCGCCTGAAGCTCCCGCACCTCTCCGAGCAACACGCCATGCCAAGGCCCTGCTCCCCCTCCGAGCGCCGTGCCAAGCCCCCGCGAGCGCCCCGCCGCCAAACCAAAATAAATAAATAAATAAAAATCCTAGCGCCGCCTCGCTGTAAGGTGCCGCCCCAAGCACATACTTGGTCGCCTGGTGCATGGAGCCGGCCCTGGGTCGAGGATGGAGTGTAATGGGGCTAGGAACCAGGGATTGCGTAAATTAACAAATTAAAGCCTTATGGGAGGTACCCTCACAGCATCGTCGAGCTGTTGAGAGATTTTCAGAAAAGAAACAGTGTAAGCACCCCACTGCTGCTTGTTAATTTACGCAATCCCTGGTTCCTAGCCCCATTATACCCCATCCTCGACCGTCGCTTCTTAATCATTCATTTACCTGAGCGACGTCTATTCTGTTCACCTTGTCAGCTGGTGACTCCCCTAAGCTACGATCGCCTTCCACCTCTAGGGGGTTGAACAATGAGAGGCCGTCACACTCATCGGGGTGCCTCACAAGGGTTTCGGGGTTGGATTCCAACGTATCCATCAACGGTTGAGTCAAAGGGTCCTCCTCGGGACTGTCACTGATGTAGCGCTTTCTCCACACAAGTCCAAAGGTGCTCGGGGCTAAAACAAAGTCTGAAGTTCTCACAGGGGTGGTAAAGGAGTCCACGTTTCCTCTCAGCAGCCTTTCCACAATTTCTAAAACACGTGTCCTTGGGAAGAGATGGCCTCCTCTGCCCGAGCTGGGACATATGGGGTAATGGTGCTGCACTCTGACTGGCAGAGGGTGTTGGGAGGAGTTCTTAGAGGGGTCACACGACCCACATCCGGACAGGTCACCCCGCCCCAGGACTCACCCTGACTGGTCAAATCTCCTCTCAGGGTGGTCCTATCGGGGTAAAACCAATACCGAGGAGGAGTTCTTAGGGGGAGGGTCACATGACACACCTTGCTGCCGGTCATGTGGACGTCTTGACCCCGAAACTAACACCCCCTGGGGCGGGACTTCCTGTGACAGGTGGGTGAGGTTTAAGGGGTCAAGGGGCAGGGTAAAGGGGTCAAGAGGCAGGGTTAGGGTTTTATTGACGGTAGGGCCCTTATACTACTCAGGTTTACAGTATTATACAGTTTTGGCCTTCTTCATTTTGCTCAGGTGATGTTTGTGTGCTCAAGGAACATCTGCCTTTGTGAGTGTTAATATTCTCCCTAGAGGTCTGAACAACAGTTTTTGTGGGTTGCTCATTTATGCCAAGAGATCTTGAACTAGATTCCATGGGTTCAATAGCTGTTTCTGCTTGGCACTGTTGAGTATCATCTACCTGCAACACAACAAAAAATAGTCTTGTTAAGTACCAGCAGGAAGTGAGAGACGCATTCCAAGCAACCGAATACCATGAATTAGCAGACACCCGCTAAATGCAAGAATCTTCAGTGTTTATATTGATCACTTTGAAAATACAACAGTGCTGTGCAGAATGCTTTACAGCAACTACCTACTCCTCACCACGTTCAAGTTTTACAAATCGCAAGTCACATAATATAACAAGGTATAGGCAAAGCTAAGGAGTAGTACACAGTAATTCCTTGTCTAGTCTATTCTTGCTCAATCACTAATCTGCAGAACTGTATTTTGAGATATGTAATTTAAGTTTAATTACTGATATTTCATAATGAATTTGTAAATGTCCTATAGTTTATTCTGTAAATAGAATAGCACTTGAAAAAGTTGTTTTGTCCTGAAGCATTTACACTGGCCTGCAGAGGATATCTTGTCCAGATGTTCTGCTGTTCAACACTAGCTTTGTAAAACTGTTGAAAAATTTCACAATATTTATACCTTTGGAGTTATCTCAAATTCCAGTCCCCACTGCTATTACAATCATCCTTGTCTCCCCTGCATTTCCCACCAAATGCTGACATGATTTTAGCATCAATTAGTTAAAACTTAAGTAGTTATAAATGTGTGCTTCACGACAATTGAAATCCCAAATGCCACAGCTTCTGATAGTGGAGGTAATTGGTCTCAATTCTCATCCCACTTACACTGATGTGGGTCCTGTGTGAGAGATGAGCATCAGGGCTTATCCTTCTAGCGCCGATACTTATCAAAATAAAAGCTGTTAAAATGTTGATGTCAAGTGGAAAAAGGGAAGACAGTCCTTACAGTTCCGTTATTGTAATAGTAGCTTGAGAAATATACGGCTAAGTCTAAAAATAAATGATTTTTACCACTGAAAGCAGAGACTGTGGAAGCATTCCTTTTTAGACCTAAGAGTTGTGGAGATAGTGTGCCACCTCTCTAATTGTTCTATCACTCTAACAGTGTTTTTCTAGCAATGGGCAAAATCTCCGATTGTGGACATGCAGTTACCAGGGTCTGGTTGAGGCTATCACAATACAAGCATTAAGACAAAGTTCAGTACCAGAACTTCTAAAGAATGAGATCAATTTTCATTCCAGTGTCCTCAATAATTAAAAGCAAAGGAAAAAAATCAGATCAAGTTTGCATAAGGACTGAGAAACGACTTCAGGGTCTGGCCCTTAAAAAACGAAAACTCTGGGAACAGAATATCTCTTTAAACAATTTGTTGAAACATGATTGTTTTTGTAGAGATTGTTACTTAAAGAATGATTTTATGTGTTGTTCACAGCAATGCAACAGCAAAAACAAAATTGCTACCAACATATATTACTGGCAAAGCTAGTAGGATCATTTATTATTAAGGTTACCTGTCTCCTCCCATTACAAGACCCTGTTTTCTGCTGCTTATAACTTTACAAACTTTAATTGCTTGGGCTGAAATTTTCCATGCTGTATGTCTGCCTCATGCTCTTTTTCTTCGGGGGTGGGGGACAGAGGCAGAATTTCAGCCAAAATGGTTAAGCTATTCCCAAGAGCAAGGCTAGGGAAATCTACATTTTTCTCATATTAAAATATTCGGGCAACTTTTCTTTGAAAAGCTCCATGTGTTGGAGCAGGGACTTGTCATTTGGCAGGGAGTGGCCTTTGTGTCAGAGAATGTGCTTTTTGCCATCCCCAGGAAAACTTGCCCAAATTTGACCAAATTAGAAGCCTTTGAAAAAAAATCACAGTTCACAGACGCTCAGTAGAGAGAATTCTTAGATTTTTAGCAGCTAAAATCCCTGAAGGTTTCATCCTCGCTGCGTATACTTGGATCTCGCACAGCTCTTAGTGCTAACCAAACTGCGCATGAGCTATTCCCCACAGAGTGACTGCACATGTGCCATTTCCCCACAGCTCCTGGATATGAAAACACAGCACTGAGCCATCCTCACAGAGCAACTGATATGCTCCAACCCAGGCCTACAGGGGTCAACGCCAGAGTTTCCCTGCAACGGTTCTTCCCAGCTGCTTTGGGCCAAGCACCAGAACTGAGAGAGGAACCTTTCTTTCCTGGACTCCCAATGACCCCTCCAAGCTGGTGCACATGCCCGGTGGTGGAGGAAGATACTGGACTCAAATGCAGAGGGGACAAAAGGCAAATGGGGGTGGTGGGGTGGGAGGGCAGACTGGGACAAGGAGTATGCCAAGATTGGGACTGGAACGGGGGTGAGGAGAGGGGGCCAAGGACAGGGAGCCAGTAGGCGAGGCTAGGGCTAGAAGACTATGAGAGAAGGCGGGGGTACGGGGAAAGGAATGTGTAGGAGACACTGAGAGAAGACACAGAGCTAAGAGGAGGAGGAGAAGAGAACTGGGGCTGGCTGAACAGAGAGATTGGGACAAGGAGCCTTCATTCCAGCATATCCGAACTTTTGAGTGCTTTTGTGTGTAATCCATCTATGCACGCACACACGCACCCCCTGCTCTAGGCAGCCAGGTCTTTCAAGAAATAATCAAATATTTCTGAGGAGCATTAAAGTGGGAAGATTTACCTCATTTCTATTTACCAAGTTAATGAGCACTTGGCATGAGATCACAGATTTGATCATACCAACAATTTTAAGTTTACCATTATGCCCAGATCTTTGTTATATGCCACGCTTTATTGATTGTATTTACATTGATGACCTTGTCTTCACTATATTCATGGCAGATAGAAAGAAGGTGTGAATAACACGGCATATCTTCAAACTCACTTGGAGAGATAAATACACTATGTGGATTGCCCATGCCCTGCACATTCAGATACATTTTTAAGATCAGTTACCTTTTGTGATTTGCTGCCACCAGCTGTCGGTTTACAGATCTCCCCAAGATTATCTGACCTGCCTTTTTGTAAAAGTTGGGAACCGGGTGACAATTTTTGGCTTTGGGCAGCAAGACGGGGACTGGTCCTTAGGTTAAAAGTTGTTCTGCACAAAATGTAAGGGTCGGTTTTCACAATAGGAATAGCAGGAAACCCTAAAAAATAAACAGCTTCTATTAACCAAGGTTGCTTAAATTACTTTATTGTTCTAATCAATCTGATCTTGCTCATTTCAAGACGGAGATGACAACTGGTAATAATTTAAGACAGTAAAATGGCACTTACTCACTGAATTAAATATAATGGGGGAATTATTAGGACTATCTTGCGTTCCTAGAATTTTATAGGTGAACTCAGGCAAGGGTGTGGATCTGTGCAACAGCAGCTCTACTAAAATGGCCAAAAGCTTTTTCCCCAAGAAAATGTTCTCTTTTCCCTTTAAAGGAACACCATTAACTGGAAAATCATTTCCATCTGAAAATGATGTCTCTTCTACTGTTCTAAGTGGAGCTGGCCGGAGGGCGACAATTCTGTTTTGTGACACCTTTCGAGGTTTCAAAATTTGTTTTTATTCTAGATTGGAATGAAAACATAAGCCTTTCAAATGCTTTCACAAAATGAAATTGAATCAAAAACATCAGGTTTTCAATTTGGGGGCCTTCCTCCTTGCAAGAGTCCACTTTGCACCTCAAAAACATTCCCAGCAAAAACTTTGTCTGAATCAATACATCTCCGTGAAACATTTTGGCTTTGACAATGCAGCACATTTCAATGAAAAAACATTCAGTTAAAAATGTTTCAGCAAAAATTTCCCCCCTTCCTCTCAACCAGAAGAAAAAGGTGTTTTATACTGGGAATGGCTGGGCCTAGAATCCCTCTCTTTTTGCCCGAGGTCTTTTGCAAAGTTTTTGGAGGAGTCCCAAAGTCAACAACATGTATCTAGACTGATTTTCAAAACTACAACCTGATATTAGGATTCTGGATTTCAGAATTTTTGGCTGTTTTGCTTTTGTCATCAAATACTACAAAACTGTACAGATGGGAAGACATCACACAGACCAAAAACCAAAACTACTAGAAATTATATACATTTACAACAAAATATACTTTTTTTTAAAGCACATGCGGCTAAACTCAGCTCTGACAAGCAGTTGAGTTAAATGGACTTATGCAACCTATACAAGGGCTGAATCTGGCCGATGATGTCCAAGTTTTTACAATGCTTCCAAGTCACGCATATGACAACACGATTCTCTAGATAAGCGTGCGCTCACACACTCCCCACCAATGTGGTCTCTTCTCCTCTAAAGAAGTAACAATTACCTTTTTTCACCACCTCTGGGAGTCCGTCTAGTTCATACTCTGGCTCATTCTCATGTAGGGAGATGGCAACCTCATCAGCACCTGACCAAAGGAAAGAGTCATTACCTGTACAAATAACTTTAAGGAGACTCTGGAAAGATGAGTTTAGAATGCGATGATCTCAATCATTCATTTCTTAATTAAGTACATAAGATGTGTGCTTGTGCAACCACAGTAAACTATACCAAATAAAACAAACCAGACATCATGTAAAGGTTACTTTACAGAAGAGATCTCTGTTGATACCATATTTACTGTCAGGGTGCCAGGTACCCCGATTCTTTGGAATCTGCCCCTGGACACACAATACATGGGCAACATTAATTCTAGCACTTCCTAACTTTAAAGTGCTTAACATTACCACCTTACCATTATTTTAACAATTTTTGGGTATATAATTGAATATAGCTCATCTCAGAAATATGGATCTCTTTTTATACTGCTAGTGATTCTGCTTATTGGACACTCATGAATATTTGCTAGCCTAACTTACCCTAGCGAATGGCAGACAAGTTGTAGTATATTTTACACACTGTGGTGACCACTTTAAACTGTTGTCCTATTAGCTTTATACTTAGCCCCTGACAACTCTTGAAATGACTGAAGCTTGTGATCAATAAAACCCCAATGTATGTGTCTTAAAAAACATTTGTTAAAGTTAATAAACGCCAGCATTTCCTGGTCCCAGAAAGCTGCAACTAGTACCAGGATGATGATAGTTAGAAAATGGAGGAACTGTCTGAAGCATGTTTCTTCAGATGCAAGTAATGGAAATTTCCAGAGGCAGGTATAAATCAGTATGGAGATAACAAGGTTAGTTCAATCAGGGAGGGTGAGGTGCTCTGCTAGCAGTTGAGGTGTGAACACCAAGGGAGGAGAAACTGCTTCTGTAGTTGGATAGCCATTCACAGTCTTTGTTTAATCCTGATCTGATGGTGTCAAATTTGCAAATGAACTGGAGCTCAGCAGTTTCTCTTTGGAGTCTGGTCCTGAAGTGGTTTTGCTGCAAGATGGCTACCTTTACACCTGCTATTGTGTGGCCAGGGAGGTTGAAGTGTTCTCCTATAAGTTTTTGTATATTGCCATTCCTGATGGCTGATTTGTGTCCATTTATCCTCTTGCGTAGTGACTGTCCAGTTTGGCCAATGTACATAGCAGAGGGGCACTGCTGGCACATGATGGCATATATAACATTGGTGGACGTGCAGGTGAATGAGCCGGTGATGTTGTAGCTGATCTGGTTAGGTCCTGTGATGGTGTTGCTGGTGTAGATATGTGGGCAGAGTTGGCATCGAGGTTTGTTGCATGGCTTGGTTCCTGAGTTAGAGTTGTTATAGTGCGGTGCGTGGTTGCTGGTGAGAATATGCTTAAGGTTGGCTGGTTGTCTGTGGGCGAGGACTGGCCTGCCTCCCAAGGTCTGTGAAAGTGAGGGATCATTGTCCAGGATGGGTTGTAGATCACTGATGATCACTTCAACCTCCCTGGCCACACAATCGCAGGTGTAAAGGTAGCCATCTTACAGCAAAAAAACTTCAGGACCAGACTCCAAAGAGAAACTGCTGAGCTCCAGTTCATTTGCAAATTTGACACCATCAGATCAGGATTAAACAAAGACTGTGAATGGCTATCCAACTACAGAAGCAGTTTCTCCTCCCTGGGTGTTCACACCTCAACTGCTAGCAGAGCACCTCACCCTCCCTGATTGAACTAACCTCGTTATCTCCATACTGATTTATACCTGCCTCTGGAAATTTCCATTACTTGCATCTGAAGAAGTGAGGTTCTTACCCACGAAAGCTTATGCTCCCAATACTTGTGTTAGTCTTAAAGGTGCCACAGGACCCTCTGTTGCTTTTTACAGATTTAGACTAACACGGCTACCCCTCTGATACTTGTCTGAATCATAACACTTTAAGAGTTGCTCCTCTCTCCCTGTCTACAATCCAGAAGGACACCAAAAGCTGTTTGGAAGGACATATGTATAAACTCTAAAAGATGTCAATTTCTCCATGGTGGATGCTGAACTATCAGCCATCTATACCCAGAATGTGAATTTTCTTTGTTGTGATGGCCAGCAACGGAAAGAACAGACACACTCCAACATTTTACACTCTCATGTCTCAAACAAAGCATTGTAAGAAGTTATACACAGCACTCTAATGTTCTTTAAAAAATAGCCTCCCTTCTTCCTAAGGTCATTTTTGATTTCAAAACATAGGCATTGGAAATCTATATTCATAACATATAAGGAGACTCTGAAATTTGAGGAGACAGATCTTGGGCCAAATTCTCAGCTGGTGTGAATGGCAGAGCTTCAGAAACTATACTGATTTACACCAGCTGAGGATCTGGCGCCTCATCTGAATCAAACGTAATAATGCATGTTTTGAAAACAGATTGTATAAATAAATGCATTAAGGTTAGAAATAGGATCATGATTAAGGCTATGTTTTAGTCTCGGGTATTTTTAGTGAAAGTCATGGACAGGTCACGGGCAATAAACAAAAAGTCACGGCCCCATGACCGGTTCATGACTTTTACTAAAAATACTCGTGACTAAATCTTACCTACTGGGAGGGGGGACGCTCCTGAAGACTGCTGGGGAGTGGGGCAGAGAGAACAGGGCGACGCTGTTGCTGGGGGAATGCCCAGGATCCCGCTGCCACTAGTCCCAGACTCCTGCTCCAGGGCAGCACCGGGGACCATGCCTAGTGCTGCCGGAGCAACAGCCAGTGCGGCTGGCTCCTGGGCTTCCCCCGCTGATGGGGTGGTCCTGGGATCAGCTGCACCAGCAGTGCAAAATTCACAGAAGTCACGGAAACCGTGACTTCCATGAATGATTTGCAGCCTTATAATAACATTCTAGTATAGCATTTCCTTCTTAAACTACCCCATACTTGGCTTTTGCTCCTTTAATGGAGCACCATGTTCAGCAATTTGTTTCTGCAACATTTTTTTTCCTTCTCTAGCTGCTTACAGGATTTCCTCCACGTCTTCGTCTCACTGCAAGCAAATCCATTTTGCTTCTTCAGTTGAATTCTTGACTTCAGATTGTCCAACTATAAAATAAAAAATTGTTTGTAGTTGCTAATAGGAAACTTCATTCTTCTGTATAAGCATTATACTCTCACTAAAGGCATCTCACCTGTCATTAAAAGTTCAGTGCAACTAAAAAACCAGACAAAAGTTATAACATGCATTTGTATAGTAGATTCACTTAGTAATATACAATTGAATTATAGCAGCTTCTAATTCCAACAGAGAAACATTAAAGTCATGTTTATTGGAAAGCTACATGTGTGTAGATTTCCTTGATAGAGAAATAATAATCTAAATAGAATATTCAAAATAACCAAATGACAAAACCCAGCTGAAACGCATGTGGTCCAGGCAGGTTTGTCCACCCTATGTGCATTGGAATGCCAAAATAAATGGATGGTGGATATCTGGCAGCCTTATAAAACACACTTCAGGATAACGTAAATATCAAGCACAGTGCTCCATTAGCTGGGCATGGAGTGAGCACTGTAACTCAGTGCCTGCTTGCCACAATACGGGCTCCACACTGTGCTACATGATTGCTTTTTCATGTGTTTTTTTCTGAAGCGAGAGCACAGAACTACAGTCCGTCATTCACCACAAATGGAAGTAGAAAAAGACGGCAGGCTAGAAAATGCAGAGGGAATTGATAAGAAGAAATTCACCTAGATGGACAGGTTTAAAAACTAAAAACGCCTATCTAAATTATTAGCAAAAATAGTGCTGTCATAAGAAGAATCACTTAATTAATAATTTAGATGGAAATTTTGCATACATCAGAACTGATATGCTCTCACAAGTTGAGTGTGACATAATGAGGTAGTAGAAGCAGTTTAAAGACAATAGGGGCACGTCTACAGTGGGAAGTTTCACAAGGTATTAATTAATGTGTTCATTAACATGATGTTACAACGTGCAGTGTAGACACTGCACTGTTATGTTTAATATCACATCAGTCAGTTATGGTTAACCTTAGGGGCAGAGTGAAAAGACATGTTTAAACACGGTCTAATTTTGAAGTACAGACCCTGGCAAGTAAAGTATTGTTTCCTTTGCACCGTAAGTGGAGGCATGGCGATGTCTCTCTCTGATAGGACTACTGCTGCACTTAGGTTCCCCAAACTTTCAAATTTTCCTTACATTTTAGTTTAACATCTAGTTTTAACCGGAAATGATGATCTCAAAGGAGGAAAGCATGAGAAACTAGCTAGTTTATTATTATTGAGGTTTTTTTCAAGACACTGGCTTCCAGTGCTGAGAGAGTCATGTGGGTTTGGGATTTCTTTTTTGTGTGGTTGTGTACATGGGGTACTTCCCCCCATGGTTTACAGAGGTGAGATAGCACGCTAATCACCCTGCTCTGGGCATCTCTCAACTAAGTAGGGGTACTGAGACAAATGCTGATTGTTGGAATAGCTTGCTAGATGGCCCCAGGTGCCTGAAAGGGTGTCTGTCTACACCCTTCCGAAGAGAATTAGTACCACTTGGGGGTTTTTACTCAGTAAAGCAGGAGCCATTTTGAACATGGAAGGGATTTCTCCTTGACGCCTCTGTAATCCCCTGATGGTGCAGCTACATAAGGAATGGAATTCTTATGTGCCTCTGTTCTGGGCACACACTGTCTAAAGTGCTCTTTAATCCTTCAACGCTGAGCAAGCCTATGGAGAGGGGGAGGAGACTCCAAACTCCTTTCCCTGGTAAAACCCGGGTCCTTGACCTGATAAACGGACAGGGACAATTCCCACTCCATTGTGACCTCAAATTTGGGCCCCCTTCCCTGGTTGAAAGAGGATCCCAGGTTGAAAAGCAGAGATGAACAATTTACATTACCCTGCCACCTGAGACAGGGCTTCACAGAAGTAACACGTGTCTCTGCACACCCAGATATACTCCAGGGTGGCAGGGGGCAGTGAGTCTGATACAGAGCACTCCAGGAGACCCGCATATAGGAGAAAACCCCAGCAAACACATCCTAAGGATGGGAAGGCAAGAGAAAGATTTAAAGCCTGATGTTTATACGACCTGCTCATTAATTATACATATTACTTCCTTATAAAGGGGACAATTCCATTTGTCTCTTTGGGGCCCAGAGCATATGGAGTTTCCAAGTGTTATTCCTGAGCAGACTATGTGGGGTTCTCATCTCCTTGAGAATCCTCATGCTCCTGATCAAGCCTTCTCACAATGGAGTCAGGGCTTCAAATGGGTGTGTTTATGTGCGCATGCAGGGCACTAGTGCGCTGGTCCAACAAAGCCCCATCCCTTCACACATCAAGGGTTGGTGGCTTATAGCAGCAAGACGTAGGTTACCCTCTAAGACCCCTAAAAAGCTGCCCACTGAACTACTTGGACTTAGCTTGATCTTGCAGGGCTTTTCTACCACTGCACTAGTGATCAAAGGGAGTTACTGAGAAGTGCTGTGTTTGCGGATCCAGAGAACTTACTTGAGGAGAGAGAAAGAGGAGCAAAAAGTTGAAATGAAATCAATATTGCAGAAAAATGAACAAAAATGAATGATAAAACAAAGTTGTTGGGAGAAACTGAACCGCCAACTTGTTCTGCTGGTGGACACAATTTCTGGTGGCCTGAGGTGAAGGATGGAGCTTAGTCCTGGAGCCTTCAGCAACAACACTGGTCCACCTCCCAGTTCTACAGGTGAGAGGAATCACCTCTTTGTTCCGAATGAGGAGAAAAGCTGGGCCATGGAACAGACAAAACGTGCACATTTTATCATGTTTTCAGGTGTCCCGCTAAAGACCTCCTGTATCTTTGATAGCCAGATAACAGATTTAATGAGATTTCCATGCTACTAATGGAAAAGTTATAGCAAATGTTATATTAGAATAGAGACTAGATATTTAAAAGGACACAAATAAATATTTTGGCTCTTAAAAGCTTAAGTATAAAATGCCTTATTAAACTATATGAAAAACTTATGTTTGTTTCTAGTAAGTCTACTTTTTCTTCTTCTAAAGCCTTGTTCTTATTCTTAAGGGCTCCATTTTCACGTTGTAGCTCCTGGATTGAATCCTGGAGCAATTTATTGTTGATTTTTAGATGCTGAAGCTCGGCTTCTTGTGCTTCCAATTCTCTTTTCTGAAACAAACTCTGATCTATAGTAATAAAAAAAATTAAGTGGTTAATTTGTGAAAGCAAACTATGTCAAATATGCAATATTAGCTTTTATGGGTAACACTATAAAATGGCAATATTGACAATTTTCAATTTTTCACCTAGCAATAAATTTTCTTAGTATTTCAGAATATAATTACGTATGTGTTCTAAAACTGCCTTTATTCCCAAACCATGAAATTGTATAGCTGAGACAATTTTAGCATTGCCAGAATTCAGTTTTGCAGAAAGAACATACTGCTAGTCAAATCGCTCTATGCTTCACAATTGTAACTCTGTTTCTACAGCCCATCTTCACTGAGGTCTGATGGCTTATACTCTGAAACTCATGGTTGACAGGTAACAGTATCAATGGCTAGATAAAGAATTTTGGTGCCCTATTTGTCCATTTTCCTGTCTTCAAAATCCAGAATATATAAAAATGATCAAGGTGTTTGATGGACTGATGTATGGAGTAAAATTAAGAGAGACAGACAATACAAGAGATTTCCTGTATTGCAAAGAGAATTCTATTGAATAACACCAACTTACCATATAAAACAAGACTACGCATTCCCTTCCTACAGGACAAGGAAAATTCAATGTCTCCAAGACCCAGAACTTGGTGAGAAAGAGGGGCAGAGAGAGGGGAAGGGAAATGATAGGAATCAACAGATATTTGAACTATGTCAACACATAGGATGGAGAAGGATTATTTAGGGTGGTGATTCAAAGGGGAGTGTACCTATTGGGTTCCGGGAAGTGGGCGGGCGTAAGCCCGCCCACTGCTAAAGGATCTCCCCCCAGCCTAAGGGGAGGATCCACAGGACCTGGAACTCAAATAATTACGGGGGACAACTAATGTAAAAACAGGGACAGGAGTGTGGTCAAAGGGTCAAAAGAAGAGAACCAGATGGGGACACCGAGCAGAGAACCCCAGACAGCGCCCACTGCTCCTCAAAGGCGTCAAGGGAGCCAGTGGACGCCGCCCAGAGGAACTCTGCCCGGATACGTGAACGGACAGAGGATCGGAAACAGGCCCCACAGTCACAGGAACCTCCATCGGCCAACCTCCTCTCCCTGGTTTTATAGATGGCCTGTTTAGCCAGTGCCAAGAGGAAGTTGACCAGGAGGTCCCGCGACTTTGTGGGGCCACGGATAGGGAGTGCATAAATGAGAAGGTGAGGGGAAAAGTGTAACCAAAAACGTAACATAATATCGGTGAGGAGCCGGTGTAGGGGCTGCAACCTGGCACACTCTAAGTAAACATGAGCCAGGGTCTCCCTCATGCCGCAGAAAGGACAGGTGTCCGGGACAGGGGTAAACCGCGCCAAGTACACGCCCGTGCTCACGGCCCCATGAAGGAGCCGCCAGCTGATATCCCCGGCGGGCTTCGGGACCAGAGTGGAATAGAGACTGGCCCACTGGGGCTTCTCACCCTCGACAGGTGGCAGGAGGTCCCGCCACTTTGTATCGGGGCGGGACACGAGGGTGAGGAAGTGAAGAGTGTGCAGCACGAGCGTGTATAGATGTTTCCTTGGCGTGGTCAGGAAACGAACCGGCTGCAAGTCATGCAGCCGGCTCACGGAAAAGGGGCGGGGGGGCCGGTTGGGTCCACGGGGCAGGGGCCCGATGAAAAGGTCCGGAGGGCCAGGGGTGGAGGGTGGGCGGGGGGTGCCCTCGTGCAGGATCTGGTCGAGGCAAACCCGAGCAGCGGGGGGCAAAGCAGCCCTCACTTCCTGAAGTATGCGCTGGGGAGTACAAGGCCTGGAGAGCCCCATGCGCCGAGCGAGCATCAGGGGATCCAGCCAGTCTCCCCGGTCATAGTCCAGGAGGTCTCCGACTCTAGTGACTTCTGCCAGGACCAACCTCTGGCGCACCGCGGGGGACTCCGCCACCTGCACACGGAGCTGGGGATTGTGTAGCAGGGGCTCCGCGAGGAGATCTACCCCCCCGGTGGCCGCCACGGACCTGGTTGCTGAGAACAGTTTCCAGGTCCGGAGGAGGTCCTGGTAGAATACCGGCAGCCCGGAGAGGTCTCGCGGAAGACCTCTCGGGTCGAGATAAAAGAGCTGCCGGTCGTATCGGAGCCCTCGGAAGCGGCGCAGGAAGGCGTGCGCCAATACGCTCCACGCCGGATTACCTGCACCATAAAGGAGCCTCTGCAGGGCCTGGAGGCGGAAGACATGGACCTGAGTGTGGAGGCACTTCAGGCCCTGCCCTCCCTCCTCCAGGGGCAGATGGAGGACCCCTGCAGAGACCCAGTGCAGTCCTGGCCAAAAGAACTCCAGAATCACCCTCCGGAGGTCGGCCAGGAAGCCCGGGGCCGGGACCAGGGTGTTGAGACGGTACCAGAGCATGGACAGGACTAGTTGATTGAGTACCAGTGCCCTCCCGCGAAGGGAGAGGCACCGGAGTAGTCCTGTCCATTTCCGGAGTCGCTCCGTCACCCTGCCCTGTAAACCTTGCCAGTTCTCCGGCGGGGACGGATGCGTGGCAGAAAGGTAAACGCCGAGATAGAGCAGCGGACCTGCGCTCCACCGGATGGCCTGAAGCGCGGGTGGGAGGGAGCTCGCCTGCCACCCGGCCCCTACCACCAGGCCAGAGCTCTTGACCCAGTTGACCCGGGCGGAGGAGGCCGCCGAGTACACGGTCTGGCAAGCCTCCACCCGCACCAAGTCGCCCGGGTCCTGGACCACGAGGAGCACATCGTCGGCATACGCCGACAGGACCAGCCGCAGCTCCGGTTCCCGAAGCACCAACCCCGTCAACCTCTTGCGGAGGAGACAGAGGAAGGGCTCGATCGCCAGAGCGTACAGCTGGCCCGAGAGGGGGCACCCCTGCCGCACTCCCCGCCCGAAGCTGACCGGCTCGGTCAGGGTCCAGTTGAGCTTGACCAGACACTCTGCGGAGGCGTACAGCACCTGGAGAAAACCCACAAACTGGGGTCCGAAGCCGAACGCCTGCAGAGTGCCCAGGAGATACCCGTGGTCCACCCTGTCGAACGCCTTCTCCTGATCCAGGGACAGGAGGGCGAACGACAGACCATCCCTACACCCAAGTTCCAGAAGATCCCGGACCAAGTAGAGGTTATCAAAAATGCTACGGCCCGGGACGGTGTAGGTCTGGTCTGGGTGGATCACGTCCTCCAGCACGGACCCCAGCCGCAGCGAGATGGCCTTGGCTACGATTTTGTAGTCCGTGCTGAGGAGCGAGACGGGACGCCAATTCCGTAAGTCACGGAGGTCCCCCTTCTTCGGCAATAAGGTGAGCACGGCTCGCCTGCACGAAAGAGGGAGGACCCCGCTCCGCAAGGCCTCGGCCCAGATGGTGACTAGGTCCGGGCCGAGGACGTCCCAGAACACGCGGTAGAACTCCACGGTCAGCCCGTCCATGCCCGGAGATTTATTGGTGGGCATGCGGCGGAGGGCTTCCGAGAACTCGGCCAGAGAGAGAGGCGACTCCAGCCGGTCCCGGTCGCCCGCGCTGACCGTTGGGAGTCCGTCCCAGAGCACTCTGCAAGCGGTAGGGTCGGTCGGATCCGGGGAGAAAAGGTGTGCGTAGAAGGCCCTGGCCCTCTGGCACATCTCCACCGGATCCGTAAGGGGGGTGCCGTCCTCCGCTAGAAGGCAGGTGACGTGCTTCTTGGCCCCCCTCCTTTTCTCCAGGGCGTAGAAGAAGCGGGAGCCGCGATCCATCTCCCGAAGGAGGCGGATGCGGGATCGAACAAAAGCACCCTGGGCCCGATGATTGTCGAGGGCCCGGAGCTCCTCCCGCTTCTCCGGGCACGCTCCGCAAAGGGATGGATCCTCAGGGCTGGCGGCCAGACGCCTCTCTAGCTCCAAGACCTCCCGTTCCAACTGCTCTATCGCCGCATCCCTCCGTCGGCTGGCGCCCCGGGTGTAATCATGGCAGAAGAGCCGGGCGCGCACCTTTCCTAGGTCCCACCATCGCCGCGCCGAGGGAAAGGCACGCCGCTGCCCTCGCCAGACCAGCCAGAACTCCCGGAAGGACGCCACGAAGCCCACATCCTCCAACAAGCTATTGTTAAAGTGCCAATAGGCCGGCCCCGGCCTCTCCCCACATAGAGAGGCCGTCACGGTGACTAAATGGTGATCAGAAAAGGGGGCCGGCCGCACATCGGAGGAGTGGGCCCGTGAGAGATGGAGACGTGACAAGTAAATGCGGTCCAACCGGGAGTGGCACGACCGATGGACTTCCACCCGGACATAGGTGAACGTGGAGACGTCGTCCGGGTGGTGGTCGCGCCAGACGTCCACCAGGGAATGACGTTCTACAATCTCCCGGAGGACGTCCGCTGCGGCCGGGCACTGCTCGGTCCCCGAGCGGTCCCGCTCCTCGAGGGTAGCGTTGAAGTCCCCGCTCAGAACCAAGCACTCACGAGGATCCAAGGAGCCGAGGAAGGCGGATGCCTGCTGATAGAAAGGCAGCCGCTCCGGGCCCGATGTCGGGGCATAGACGTTGACATGATTGACCACAAGCCCCTCCATACGGACCCGGAGGTGCAGCAGGCGGCCCGGCACAACCTCGGCAACCCCCAGCACCTCGGGCCGTAGGTCGGGAGAGAACAGGGTAGCCACTCCAGCCGTACGAGCTGTGAGATGGCTAAAATAGACCTTGTCCCCCCACTCCAGCCGCCAGCTGTCTTCGGCGGCCGGATCCGTCAAAGGGGAGTGTAGCGGGGCGGTTGCCCGCTCTAGCCCTGAAGGGGTTGGAACAACCCTGCAGAGGGCTGTGGCTGGGGAAAGCAGCAAGCCTGGGCTGATTGGGGAGGCAGCTACAGCTGGGCCACGCCCCCATCAGGCCACAGCTGGCCCTTATAAAAGGGCTGTGAGCCAAACACTCAGTCAATCTTCCTCTAGCTCTGAAGGGAGAGGGACCTAGCTGTTTGGGAAGCTAAGGGTACTGGAGTGAAGCAGGGCTAGGGAAAGGACAGAGGAGCTGGGGAGCTCCAGGCTGGCAACTCCCCAGGCTGCAGGGCCTTGTCCAAGGCCCAGAGAGGTACGGAGTTGTAGTGAAAGGCAGCAGGTCCAAAGTCCCCTGCCAATGATGAGTGGCCATTACAGACTGCAGTCGGCCCTAGTGAAACAGGGCTAGATGGTGACTGGCAGTAGCCACTGAGGCAAGGTGGAGGATGGGGGTGGGGATTCCCCTGGGTGGGAATCCCCAGATAGTGGGTTACTGTTGTGAGCAGGACCCTGACAGGGGAGGACACCAGGGTCCGGAAGGGACACGGGGGCTAATGTTGAGCAGGATGGTGCTCTGGTTAGAAATGTGCTAAGTGCCTGGATGACCAGAAGGGGGCGCCACACCGTTACAAGGGGGAAAAGGTATAACTAGAGAGGATAATCAGAGACTTCTTAGAGAGGAAGAACCGTCCGGGGGTTAAGAGTGACAGTCTAGGACTCTGGGCACCAACATTCAGTTATGTTTCAATTAGGACAAGTTATTGTTGGTTGCAGTGAAGAGCTACAGCACAAACATCTTCTGACTTATTTTTTTGTGCATAATTATTCCCTCCAGAAAACTGAGAGAATGCTCCCATTTGACACCTTAAGAACCACAGATAAAAGATAGCGAAAGCAAGAAAATGGACTTAGAAGACATTACATTTTCTTAGCTAGCTGAAAGTGCTGCCACTTGCCAAGAATAAGATCAAAACGCAAAGCAGTTATTTGGATGGCCTCATGGATTGGAGAGTGCAGAAATACTGATTAAAATAGGAGCAGGACTAGGTCCATAAATTTAATTTTGAAATCTCATTAAGTGAGGTTAGACTTCTACAGCGATAAGTGGGAGCAGTCTCCTCCTTTACAATGGCTATTTAGCAGAATTACCTGTTCTCTTAAACCTCAGTCTGCAAAATGCATTTTCCCAACCAGATAGACAAATGTAGGGAAAAGTCAAATTAGGGCTCGGCGGGTAACATTTCATCACGTTTTAGCTTGATGGAGTCCATATACAAGCTAAAGGATAATAGTTTGAGGTATATTTGTTTGCTTGGGATTTTAAAACACAGGAGCACATTGTAGTATTTAATTTGCTGACCATATAGTTTTGTTTGGGACATATTTATTCCTCATTTTTAATTGCTTTAAAACCATATAATGTGATGAGTTAGTATATTTGTATAAAGACGTTCCATCTCAGTTTGGAAAGAGAATTGCGTGTATTAGCTGAAAGTTAATTTAACTATATCACACAGTGGGAACTTATTATTTCTTGGGGATGCTTCAAATCACCATTTATAATGAAGTTTACAGATCTCCCACACTGAAGTAATAGTTTGTAACGGGATTTAAATAGGTAGAAATGTGTCACTCACTTTTCATCTCTTCAGCGCTCTTCTGGGTCTCCTTTAGAAGGTGCTGGGCTATTTTTAGTGCTTCTTCCAGCTGATGGATTTTTCGTGATTTTTCATCAGACTGACAGCAAAGAAGGTTTTTTTCCTTCTTCATTTCCTACAACAAAACATTAGTTACAAAACAGTCGATTAAGTCAATAAACTGAGAGTAGTGTGATGTGGCATACTACCCCTCTGAGTCCCATGAAGACTCTGGAAAGTTGGGCCTTGGTTTCTAAGCACTTACATGACTTAGGAACACAAACTGCACTCTTGGCAATCCTGAGAGGGCAGACAATCCTTTTGGGACATCTCCCAGCTGGCACAGATCACAGCAGTACTTAGCTGGCTCAGATATGGAACCAGGGAGCTGCAACCAGTTCTCTGTTGCCTGCCCATAGCAGATCTTGATACAGGTTAGAATCCAGCCCACAAAAACGGAGTCAGTGAAGTTTAGTGACTTGCCCAAAGCCACAGAGGGGAATCAATTTCACTGCCAGTATCAGAACACAGGAGAAGTTTCCAGTTCCAGCTCCTGTTCTCAGACCACCCATCTCTGTGTGGATGATTCAAATATATGAAGTTGCTCTTGGTAGCAAGATAGCATTAGATGCAAAGTATTATTACTCAGTAATACCTGGGGGTTTGGGATAGAAAATTTTCTAAGCATCTTTTTTCCAAATAAGTTAAGAAAAGTTAAAATACCCCATACAACTATGTCCTACCTGGGAACTTAAAATAACAGTTATTTCTAAGAAACTAACTCCTTCCACCCAAACTCCTGCATTGCTGGGTAACAGATGGCATGGCACTGGTGGGACTCTCTTGGAAGCAAGCCATCATTTATTCACCTACTTACTACTAGCAGATGGGCACCAGTGCACAGAAGCCAAATTCAAGAAAAGGGAGGGTCTGGATGGAAAACAACCTAAATCCTTGCTGGCACAGCAGGTCTGTATTTTCAGCTATTTAAACAAGTCACCCAAAGAACATGAATAAAACCGTTGCTGCTTCTAGTTATTTTCCTTTTGTTTCACAACCTCCTAGTCCAAAATATCCAACTGTTGTATCGAAACACACACACACACACACACACACACACTCTCTCTATCATCAATCATTCTAAAATACACAGTTGTCAAGAGACAAAATTTTTAGACAATGCTGATGTATGACAAATGTCTCAAAGCTGCAGGAATTCTGAGCTTCCTGTGTTCAAAATACCAATGAAATTGAAGGGGTTTAAATGGCTGAAAGGCCCGCCCCTCTTGCTGTGACTCAGCACAAGTGGCTCTGATTAAGAAGCATTCAACAAAAATCTGGAACCAACAACCTAACATAGCTGCAAAAAAAATCCCATGCTCTGATGCTGGACTTTCACAAAACCATTTACAAGACATGCATTCTCCCACCATCATGTACATCCCATCCAATCATTTGCAATTACAATTTGGCCTCAATCACATAGGCCATCATTAACTCTTGCTTGAATAATCGAAATCCAATGTATTTAGACTGGAATGCATCTGCCCTGAAAAATCTGCAACAGTTACAGAACACAGCAGCACACCTCCTCAGTAATACAGGTTCACTTGAGTACATCAGTCCTATGTTTCACTCACTCCGCTGATTCCCCAACAGAACACTCAATCAAATCTGTCTTTATTTTGAAGTTATAAAGAACATGGGCCCAAAATACCATCTTACTCTCTCAGACTTCAGTAGCTGTGTTCCTCAGGAACAACTGTCTACACATCAGAAGTAAAACTAGCATATGCAGGAGACAGGGCTTTTTCAGAAGCTGGCCCAATATTAGGAAATTCACTCCTGCAAAAACTTAGAATGACAACTAACATCACCATTTTTCATATTTACATTCCCCTCTCCCCCCCACACACACCCTTTACCCTCTAGGACAATGGCTTTCAACCTCTTTTCCATTTGCGGACTCTAGAAAATTTCAAATGGAGGCGCAGACCTCTTTGGAAATCTTAGACATAGTCTGTGGATCCCCACAGACCACGGGTTGAAAACCACTGTTCCGTTGTAACGACAACCTTTCGAGGACCCATTAGACAGTCTGCAAACTCCCAGGGGTCTGTGGACCAGAGGTTGAAAACCACTGCTCTGGGGGATATGGGAGAAATAGAAACCTCAAATAACAGATGCTAGTCATCTTAATTATTCTTAACTCTGGAAAGCATTCAGATACAACAGCTATTGGCACAATATAAGAACTTAAAAAAAAAAATCTCGCATGCTGCTTCTATGACTATTCTGACTTCTCTTCCCTTTCATTTTCCTTCTAATTCCAAATTAAAAGGAAAATCTTTTAATCTACAATCAAGGTTTTTTAAAATAAAAATTTACAGCCAAATCCTTTTCGTGTAAATTGGAATAACTTTATTGATTTCAATGGAGCTATGCTGACATATTCCAGGTCAGGATCTGGCTTCATAGTTAGAATTTTGATGCTAATGCTAATCTATAGTGCTTGAAAAAGTAAAAATGTACAAATCATTTTGGGGATTTTCTCTTGCTTTAAATTGATTGTGTGACCAAAAAAGTACCCATTCCTCCACGAAATCTTGGAATTAGGCAAAACACACTTATACTTAGGAAGCAGCTAATGATTCTAGAATTTCCAAATTAACTCAAACAGATATTTAATATATTTTATTTTTAGGACTAAACAAAGAGTCTTTTGAACCATCCGACATAATTAGATTAGACAAATAATTCCATATGAACTGTAACCCTTTCTGTAGTGTGCTGGTGCAAAATAATTTTTTTAAACCCTGACCATACAACCAATTTTGTGCCTGGGGTCAGTCCACATGGAATCAATTGCAAAAACTACAAGATCAGGGCCTTATTTTGTATCACTTCTATAGGTCTTGTGACAGGGTCAGGCCACAGGGCTACAGGAGAGTGATCCTATTGTGATCTAGGAAGCGGGCGGGCCAAAGCCCACCCACTGCTAAAAGATCCCCCCAGCCTTAGCGGGGGATCCACAAGACCTGGAAACCAAGTGATTTTGGGGGACAACTAATGAAATAACAGGGACAGGAGTGCGGTCAAAGGGTCCAAAGGGAACCTGAATGGGACACTGAGCAGAGAACCCCGGACACAGGGCCGGCTCCAGGCACCAGCTTAACAAGCAGGTGCTTGGGGCGGCTAAGGGAGGGGGTGGCACCTGCGGCAATTTGGGGGCGGCAGGTCCCTCACTCCCTCTAGGAGCGAAGGACCTGCCGCTGAACTGCCGCCGCCAATCGCGGCTTTTTTTTTTTTTTTTTTTTGCTTTGGGCAGCAGAAATGTTGGAGCCGGCCCTGCCCGGACAGCGCCCACTGCTCCTCGAAGGCGTCAAGGGAGTCAGAGGACGCCGCCCAGAGGAACTCTGCCCGGATTCATGAATGGACGGAGGATCAGAAAGAGGCCCCACAGTCACAGGAGACTCCATCCACCAACCTCCTCTCCCTGGTTTTATAGATGGCCATTTTAGCCAGGGCCAGGAGGAGGTTGACCAGGAGGTCCCATGACTTTGTGTGGCCACGGATAGAGAGTGCATAAATAAGGAGGTGAGGGGAAAAGTGCAGCCAGAAACGCAACAGGATATCTGTGAGGACCCGGAATAGGGGCGGCAGCCTGGCGTACTCCAGGTAAATGTGCGCCAGGGTCTCCCTCACGCTGCAGAAGAGACAGGTGTCCCGGGACGGGGGTGGACCGCGCCATGTACATGCCTGTGCTAACAGCCCCATGAAGGAGCTGCCAACTGACATCCCCGGCAGCTCTTGGGAGCAGGGTGGAGTATAGGCTGGCCCACCGGGGCTCCTCACCCTCTAGAAGTGGCCGGAGATCCCGCCACTTTGTGTGGGGGTGTGACGCGAGAGTGAGGAAGTGCAGGGTGTGGAGCACGAGCGTGTATAGATGTTTCCTTGGCGCAGTCTGGAAACGAACCGGCTTCAACTCATGTAGCCAGCTTACGGTGAAAGGGCGGGGAGGCCGGTTGGGTCCACAGGGCAGGAGCCCGCTACAGGAGAGTGAGAGAAGGCAGATATATTAGCCCCAGATTAAGCAGGTCCCTTTTCCCTGGGTAAGATAACAGGGGCAGTTCCAGAAAAATCAGGACTTTTCTGGAACCAATTAAGGCAGGCAGGCTAATTAGGACACCTGGAGCCAATTAAGAAGCTGCTAGAATCAATTAAGATAGGCAGGCTAATCAGGGTAGAGGGCAGGCCCAGGTTCCTCCCTCCCACTCCTACCTATTGGATATAAGAGGAGTCAGGGTGACCAGACAGCAAGTGTGAAAAATCAGGACAGGGGGTGGGGGGTAATAGGAGCCTATATAAGAAAAAGACCCAAAAATCGGGACTGTCCCTATAAAATCGGGACATCTGGTCACCCTAAGAGGAATTGACTTGGACTGTGAGTCCCACCAGAGGGGAAGGTCCCTGGCCTGTCCCCCTGACCCAAGGTGGGTCAGCAGAGACTGCGGGGATTGTTCTCCTTCCTTTTCCCCATGCTGGCCAGTGATGAGGTTAGCTGAATGAACGGCAGGTTTGAGCCACAAAAGTGTCCAAATTGAGGGCTGCCGTGAATCTCTGAGGTGAGCAAATCCGCCAGTAAGCGCAGGGCCCACCAAGGCAGAGGAGGAACATTGTCGCAGTCTTAAGATGGTCCAAAAAAGGACAGCCAGATTAAGACAGTATCGAAACACAACTTCTGGTGGAAATACACTATTTTCCAACATACAGTTTGCAGAGTTCCCCTGTGAGTCAGTAAGGCCTAAATGGCACCAGTTCTTACTGATTTCCAGTTTAAATTATTAATTATTCTAGTTGCTCCTCTGATTTCTTTACCTCAAAGTTTCTCCTCAACTCATTTTCCTTTGACCGGCTTGCCAGTAAAGCCTCTTCTGCTCTGCACAGCCTCTGTGCAAGCTCATTGGAGTTGTTTTCCAAATGGTGTTTCACTGCTATTGCCTATGAGGAAAACACATCACATTTTATTTGTAGTCATATTTAATCTATTTTAAAGAATTAAAAATTCCTGATAGCCCGTGAAATGATGAGCTCCAAAGATACGTTATAAAACAAAGCAAAAAGAATAAGCTATCTTCTGCTTCCTCTTACAGAAAGAGAACTTTGGAGTAACTGTTGACTTCTGCGTTGTATAACTAAGAGCAGAATTTGGCCCTAATCCTTGAAACTCAGCATGATGGCTTTAAAAAAGTGCAATTAAAAACAGCCCAGATATCTGAAAAATCCATCCTCCTTTCACTGTGCAGTCCCGGGTTCTAGATTCTGTATCATACCAAAACCAGTACATGTTAAGGTAACACAAATCTTTAACTCAAGACTGGGCAAGGATATGAAAAAATATTTTCAGGCACATTTTCAAGTATATAGTTGTAATGTATAAATATATTCATAATTTAAGCAATATTTATAGTACAGTCTGTTAATCATTGGGAATCCTAACCAGAGCTTTCTTTTAAGTTCAATCATAAAGGCAGCAGATTTAACACTTGCTCTCAATTTTTTTTAACGTAACGTATTTTGTCAAAGCAAGCACCTATTAGGTTTAGAAGATGCTTCCCCATTCCCACTCAGTCCTCAACTGCTCATTTCAGAGGTAACGTTTAGGTGTTGGACTGATGATCAGCTATCACCAAATATGCCACTGAACAGCCAACAAACAGAAAGGATCAATACCAAACTAGACTCAATTCTGTACAATCCAAATATCAAGAGATGGACAAATTACTCTACCTTTTCCACTTACTATATAGTCAAGGAACAGGTTACATGTTCTTAAAAACCAGTATTTGTACACCTTAATTCCCCGTATTTATGGACCAACAAAGACTTTCAGCTTGCACCTCTGTCTCCAGATCTACATTCTTCGGGGGAAAGGGAAATTAGTGTAGTGCTATGCTCAATCTTAAATTTATCACCTGACTTTATATCGCTATCTAAACCAGGAAGTTAACAAGACCATAACTGTAACACCACCAAATTCTAACTGGTTTTCAACCTTTATAATCTGTTTTATATCTGTCATAAGAGCTCCATAGTACTCCAAATTAAAAAGGAAGTAAATTTATTACCAACATCAAGAGAGAAAAAAATGAGAATGAAATAATTTAGTTCCATTCTAGAAAGGAGTACGCTTTTCTGGATAAAAACCTTTAGACGTCCAAGTTTCAGTATGAAGCGAGTGTTTCAAGAGTAAACATGGAAAGAAGAGTATGTGTAGTGGTTAGTATTTTCTCCTCTGTAGAAAATGTTTGATTAATGTGCTCACACAGCTAGGATGACACATAGCTATGCCGGACAGCTATCGTGGACAAATTTAGAACCTCTGTATTACGTCAGTGTAGATCATGTGTATCAAAAATAAAAAAACAGTTTTCTATTAGAGAGTGTGGGTAGAAAAGAAGCAGTGCTCAAATCCGAACAAGTCTAAAGGGAACGGTTCCAAGGCATTACCCCCAAACTGCCTTTGGGCCCATCTGCTACCTCAGTTTACCTTCAATCTTGCATCAAACCAGCTATCACATGTGGCGATTTTACAGTAGTGCTCTCTTCCAGTTTGGTTTATTATCATAACACAACACTCAAACATACCCTTACCAGCCTCAATTATTCCTTTCCGTTTATAATGCCTCAAGTTTTTCCAGGTTTTTATCAGAACATGCTCATCCCTGCAGTCCAGCCCCTCTCCTAGCTGGGATTTCTGCATCCTGCAGGTCCATCAATGGAGGCTTATCCCTGCACAGTTTCCAGTTCCTTGTAAATATCTTCCCCCAAAAGTCTTCTGCCTTAGAGTTCTGGAAAATTGTCACCTGTCCCCTTCACAGGCTCTCTGCCTGGGAACTAAGGAGAGAGAGAGAGAGTCTCTCTCTGAACTTTTGGGGCGTGGGGGGGGGTGTCTCTCTCTTGAATGACTACAGGCTGCCATGCATCTAAACCAGCAGGCCTGGTTTAGATGCATGCTTCTGTCACATGACCCTTGTATTCATTCCCATCATACAGGGAGATGGGCTACACCTGAGAAAAAGTGCAGCTGTGCCCCAGTCTTTTAATGGACCAGCTCACCCTGTGACAGGAACATAGCGCAGCTTGCTCTGACCTGTCATGTATTTAGTTGCACTTAAATATTAGTCATGTATAGATCTTTAAACACAAAAAAGAGGACAGTTAAAATTTTACATAAAATAAAAACTGAGCATCACCACTTCCATTTGAATAGTTAAGATATTAAAAATCCTACGTTGTCAAGTTCTGCCTGTAGACCATCGTAATCATTCTTGGCTTGCTGCAAGTCCTGGTTGAGTTTGATCTCCTTGCACTGCTGAGCCACTGGCTGTAGGGCACGAAGCTGACGTAATACTTCCTAGAAATGTAGAAGATGGGGGAGGGGGAGGGAGGAGGGAGAAACACACTCCTGTTACATGTTTCTAGTCAAGTTACTATAACTATTAACACTGGAAAACATGGGGGAGGGACTGTAAATGGTTTCTGTAAATAGTTACTAATTACACTAAAGCCCTCTCTTACAGAAGCAAAAAGAGTTTAAAAACCATTTTTAAGTAAAGCCTAAATTCTGTTATGGCCACTAATGGCCATGACTCAGTTTGGCCAATCAGAGTAGCCTACTGAATCTGTTATACCAATACAGGTGGATCAAAAAAATACTAGCAAATAATGGAATGAAGCTTATATATCAATTCAAAAGTAGATCTCCAAAACAACATTGAGCAATGGGACTCTGCTCCTAAATGCTAACTACTAACACTACAGTAACGATATACAAGAAAAACTCAGAGTCCAAAGATAGAGAAACCACTATCGGACTTGTGAAAACAGGAAGCGTTCCAACAACCGTCACTGGTGGAAAGAAGGAACTGAGAGGGCATGGGGCCAGCAGGGCCCAATGTACCAGCGCATAAGCACAGGGCTACAGAGGTTGCCAAAGCCGACCCTAGGGGGCGCGCACACAGCAAATATGGAATCGACATGAGCAAGCACTCAAAGAAGAAGAATCCAATCTTGCATGCCTGAGGCACATATGCACCTAGAGTGGGATCTGCATGGACAAATACTCAAGGACCAACTTGTTCACTCTGGTAACAGCAGTCTGGAGGCAACTTTAAACTTGTGAAAAAATGGGTCTTGTCTTACCTTTTCCCGTTCTTTTCTTTTCTCTTCTAAGGAGCGACGATTAATTTCAACTTCTCTTTGCCATTTTTGTAGTCTTTCCATGTTTTGCTCCATCATTTCAGTCTATAAAAAGTTTAATCATAAATCACAGTGATGCAAGGGGAATATTTATTATTTATACTACAATAGCAATCCCGCCCCCGCAATCAGGATTGAAACTCCACTTTAGTAGGCACTGTTTAAAAAAAAAAAAAAAAGACCACATACATACGAGGAAGTCATGGTCTCTGCCCCAAAACTGCTTACAGTCTTCCATGACCTAGTGAACACCCACACAGGTATTCCATCCCAAACTGATAACAGATTACACTTGGCTATAGTACAAGTGTGTGCTAAGTTTCAATCAATGAGCAGCAAAAACTAAAAAAAACTAGAAGTGTTTAGGCACAAGAGATAAATTCAATGCAACTTTCAATTTACAGTGAATCAGCACATTGATTCAACTGAAAAAAATTAGTGAACTATTTTGAACAGCAAGAACAGAACAATTTTCATTGTTTGAAGTAGGTTAGACTGAAATTTTAAACTCAAAATCAATATGCTAAGAATTTCCTTTGTAGAGGAAATTCTCCTATTAGAAGTGTTTCAATTTATCTGTCATTTTATTAAAATAATATATTGCTTGTAATTTTGGTGGTTTATAAAGAACCAGAGTACACTGAAACCCCATTTAATAAATTTGCAGTGTAATTTCTATTGTGAAAACAATCTGCTGATAAAAGAAAACAATTTTTTTAAAATAAAAATATTAATAAAATTCACCACTTATTCTCTCACCTTATTCTTGACTTTGAATATTCCAGTGACACCACTCCACCCCAAACTCTTCATATATTCCATATTTAATAATATAATTTGTAATTCAATTAGATTTTAAACTCATTTAAAGAAGCTAGACTGTAATAAGAAAAGCTCTTAACAGTCACACCTAGAGGTTATGGTGACAGAGCTATGCCAGTAACTCAGGTGATTTATAAGTAGCATCATTATGACATCAGAAGTAGCAACCAATCAATCTTTCCTCTGCAATTTGCTCAGTAACTCAGGTGATTCATAAATAGCATCATTGTGACATCAGAAGTAGCAACCAATCAATCTTTCCTCTGCAATTTGCTATCAGTCACTGAAGTGGAGAGGGCCTATTCACAGGTCAAAAGTTCTCATTTTTAAATTACTTCAACATCTGTAGACAAACATGGTAATAACACTGGATTGGCTCAATGTCCCTGGCCTCAACCTACTCCCAGCCAAGACCTTCTCTCGATGGGCTCCTCATAGAGGTAGCAAAGAACAGCCATTACCGTACCTCTCCAGAGGGAAATTCTTAACCCCCATTCATGTGATGGTATAATCTTCAGCATCCTGTAGATAGGATGTAGGAAGCAGCAGAATTTTCTAACGTTCTTAAGTAGGCAGCAGAATCTCCATGCATCCATTAAAACCCTGACAGCAAAGGGTAGGTGACAACCATCACATCTACAGAAGACACATGTGGAGGTCCCTCTCTCCACGGCAACATAACTTCTTTCATCTAAGTGTGTATGGAGGAGCACAAAGGGGATGGGAAAAGAGTTAAGCTAAAGATAAATATGAAGAATCATGGAATCCATGACTTGCATGAGCTACAATGTTCTACCAAATGCACAGGAAAATTGTGGAGCTGCAGCAATTGGCAGAGGCCAAAACATTCAGCTGGACTTCCCCATGTTCTCAGGAATTCCTGTAGCCCCTCAGAGTTTCTCCACTAATCTCAACTCAGAGTGCCTGCAAAGTTCAGAAGCTCCACCAGAACCTGCAGTCCTCCTGGTAACAACAGAACCTGAGGAATACAGACTGGTTAACCCCTATCTTACTTCTAAGCACTACAATATTCCCTCTTACTTAGCTCCCCCATTGTTCTCTGCATAACACCGGGGACTCTCTGCCAGCTTTCTTTCTTTGCATGGAAAAGATTTCAAAATGTCTTAAAAAAATAATCAAGAAAATCCCCAGGCAGAAACCAAACCAAACAAATCATTAAAATCTGTGAGTAAAGTTGACAGTACATGTAAGTGTTTTTTTAAATTCATAATAATGCTGCAGTTATTAAAAACAAACAAAATCAAGTATTAGAAAGCAAGGTAATTCAGAGTTAAGATCAAAATAAAAGACAGACTAACATTTAAAAGTAGGCAAGTCCCTCTGCCCCTAAAGCAGGGGTGGGCAAATTTTTTGGCCCGAGGGCCACATCGGGGTGCAAAACTGTATAGAGGGCTGGGTAGGGAAGACTGTGCCTCCCCAAACAGCCTAGCTGCTTTACATATTTCCACAACAGAAATATATCAGCCATGATGCCTAAGCTCTGGTAGAATAAATGCTGAATGAAGCAGGAGAATCCATATTAACCACTTATTAAACAGGCCCTCACACAGTCATCTATGCACCTAACTGGATGAAGATCTAAAAGATTTCATCCTTTGCAAATTAACATGCCAAAGCACGTCTGACATTCAACATAGCGAGCATAGCAGCAGCCTTAGAAGCGGGTGGTTCAGAGAAAAATATAGGCAGATGAATCTGCTAGTTCAGATGGAAGTCTGTGACAACTGTCAGTAGGAACACAAGATGTGTCCTAAAGACGCTTTGTCCGGACATAAGATAGCATAAGTTGGGCTTTGAGCAGGGAGTTGGACTAGATGACCACCTGAGGTCCCTTCCAACCCTGATATTCTATGATTATATGACCCAGGGCCTGAAGCTAGTCTCATTGCTTTACCCATTAAGTACATCTGGAGCAGGGCTTCTCTAGATTTGCAGGTCCTGCAAGTGAAGGACTTGCAAATAGCACATTTTCCAGGGATATTCCCCCAGACAAAATAAATATTTTAAACGCTAAACATTAAAGGGTATAGTGCCCTTGTATGATGGGCAGGATGTAAATCCAGGGGACTTAGAAGAAGCCATCCTGGCACCAGAAAGAAATAGCTATTTTGGTTAAAAAACCAAAATGCCAATGGGCAACAACTAACCAGTCCTATCTATACTATGCACAAATTTGAAAAGAGCCAGTTATTTTGTTAGCACTGCTCACTGCCCATGTTCTTCTCGAAGCCAGGAGGCATGAGAAGAACTGAGTGGTGGCTGGCCTGCTCCACCCTTTTATGCCCTCGGTGCAGGACATGAGGCCGCTCAAGGTGCATGAGACTCTGAACCTGGGTGAGTGGGGTACATTGCACACCGTCAGCAAACTGTGCATATGGATAACCACTCCAAGGGGAAAAAGTTACAAAGGGATAGCAGTGGTCTGTTCACTAAACCGATAATACACTGCCTTTTACAAATTGTCCAGAGCCAGTACAAAAAGCCCTTGATCAAAACACCAGTTCAGTATGGAGACTTAATCTTGCAAACTCTTATGTGAAGGACTTGAAAACAACACATTTTCCAGGAAGAAAGATTAGAGGCTAGAGTCACTGACGAGGCAGAGTTGAGGTTGTTTGAGAGCCTTATAGATACATTTCCAAATTTTTAAATGTTGGGTTGCGATTTACGTTTAACTTAAAAATACAGGAAATTCAAAGTTAATACTTGTTAGTTTTAATTACTACCAATTTATTGTAAGGCACTCTCATTCTTAACTTGAGTTTACCCAAGTATTTAGCCTGCCATAGTTTAGAATCCAAGTAACTTTCCCCTGAATTTATTGTAGTTTAGTCTGAAAATGTTAAACTATATGACGACAGTGTCCCTTTAAGGTCACAATTGGTCACCAGATGTCATTCTTGCTCTATGTAATATTATTGGTAGGGACTACGGTCCATTTTGGTCAATTATACCGTCATAGGATTTTAAAAACCATAAATTTCATGATTTCAGCTATTTAAATATTTGTTAGTTTTAATTACTACAAATTTATTGTAAGGCACTCTCATTCTTAACTCGAGTTTACCCAAGTATTTAGCCTGCCATAGTTTAGAATCCAAGTAACGTTCCCCTGAATTTATGGTAGTTTAGCCTAAAAATGTTAAACTATATGACGACAGTGTCCCTTTAAGGTCACAATTGGCCACCAGGTGTCATTCTTGCTCTATGTAGGGACTACGGTCCATTTTGGTCAATTTTACTGTCATAGGATTTTAAAAACCATAAATTTCATGATTTCAGCTATTTAAATCTGAAAGGTCATGGTGTTGTAATTGTAGGGGTCCTGATCCAAAAAGGTGGTGTGTGTGTGTGTGTGTGGGGGGGGATGTCACAATATTATTGTGGGAGGGGGCGTTTGCGGTGCTGCTACCCTTACCACTGTGCTGCTGCTGGTGGCGGTGCCACCTTCAAGCTGGGAGGCCGGAGAGTGGCAGCTGCTCGCTGGGAGCCCAGCTCTGAAAGCAGAGCTACTGTCAGCAGCAGCACAGCAGTAAGGATGGCATGGTATGGTATTGTCACCCTTACTTCTGCGCTGTTGCAGGTGGGGCACTGCCTTCAGAACTGGGTGCCTGGCCAACAGGCACTGCTCTCCGGCTGCCCAGCTCTGAAGGTAGCACAGAAGTAAGGACCCTCAATTTGAGAAACACTGGTCTCCCCCATGAATCTGTATAGAATAGGGCAAAAGTACACAAATGACCAGATTTCATGGTCCGTGATGCGTTTTTCATGGCTGTGAATTTGGTAGGGCCCTACTGGAGAAGTACTGTACTGTACTGGGCTAGCTTGATTATCACTTCAAAAGTTTTTTTTCTCTTAATTAATTGGCCTCTCAGAGTTGGTAAGACAACTCCCACCTGTTTATGCTCTCTGTATGTGTGTATATATATCTCCTCAATATATGTTCCATTCTATATGCATCCGAAGAAGTGGGCTGTAGTCCATGAAAGCTTATGCTCTAATAAATTTGTTAGTCTCTAAGGTGCCACAAGTACTCCTGTTCTTCTTTCTACTGGAGAAGATGTTCCAGATCTTCAGTGAATCATGCCCAAAGGCATGAGGCCGAAAGAAGCTAAGTATCTGCTAAGAAGTGCTTGGACCCTTGCAGAAAATGGCAAGCTAATTAAGAACTTAAGGTTGTCCAACATAATGCATACTTTCAATTCATTATCCTCAGGATGTTCTAAGAAACATTATTCAAGTATCTTGAATCTTGTCAATATGACTGAATGTTTGACACACACTACTGCTAACAATAATTATAAAAGCAGCCAGAAGAGGCCTGGTGCAACATGGTACAGTACCTGGGCAGTACCTTGATCATGTTGTGCTGTCATTCTATTCAATTCATCTCTAATTTTGTGCAAAACAGAATCTTTTTTCTGTGAATTCCAATTTTGTTTTCTCCAGCTGGAGTTGAATTTCTTGAAGTTTGTTCATATGGAATTTCTTTTCTTTTTCTTGATCTTGTAGAGATGTTCCAGTTCTTGAACTCTAAAGTTTAATTCTTAATTTAAAAGAAAAAGGATTAATATGATGCCTTCTACTTAAGAAGGTATTTACTGTATTAGTACTTTAAAGCCGCCTACACATTCTAATTAGACATATTCTATGCACTTGATAAGATGCAAATAAAAAAATAACTACTTAAAAACTGCTTATCAGGTTAAATATAAAAAATTTAAAAAATCTATTATCTAACTAGGAAAATTGAAAGGCCTTTAAAAGTCTAGTTGGCACAATTTAGGTTTATTATCTGAGCTTGGATAGTGCCTGTAGATCAGTTTCACTTTGTTTTTTACTAGCTTCATTTTCTGATTCTTATGCATTGTCACAACATCGCAGTGTTTAGGCCACAAATTTTGCAGAGGCTCTTTGTCAGGGGTTCTCAAACTGGAGGTCGGGACCCCTCAGGGGGTCTTGAGGCTATTATGTGGGGGGTCACAAGCTGCCAGCCTCCACCGCAAACCCTGCTTTGCCTCCAGCATTTATAATGGTGTTAAATATCATCAATTTCAGATTATTAGCATGTGAAATAAATGATCTGATCATTCTTTTATGAAGACCTATTCCACTGGTACTCTATCTGCAAACAAACAGACGGCAGCCAATAGCAGTTCAGAATTTTCCTTTTTTCGGTCATTGACCCTTCACCCTGCCCCATCCCCTTCCTCCTTCCCCCCAACCCCCCCGCAACCAAACAAAAAAAAAACAACCTTCAGGCTTCCAAAGCTGAAACTTCATCTTTGGTTTGCAATTAACTTTACGATGTGACCGTGCTTATAAACTAAGCCTTGAATGAAAACTCTTCCCATTTAAAGTAACGGTAAGCAAAGGGTGAGTGTTTGAATTGAGACAACTATCCTGCAGAACAGCATTACCATTTAAAAAATTATCTTTTCCGAAGACCATTTGCCAACGATTTTGGCTTAATTGGATTAAAGTAGAAATCTAAGACAGGAGACCCATCCATTCATTGAAAAAAAAATGGAGGATACAGACACTGTCCCAAACACTTCCAACAATGTAACAAAATTTACTGACAGAAAATCTGAAGACCAAAGACAGATGGAAGAGCAGAAGACATAAAATGGCCTTAAGTCACCCGTCACCTTATCTGCTGAAGATAAGGTTCATCCTATAGTGTTTATTAAATGTTTGCAAAGACTTCCAAGGGGATATTCTGCACAGCTGCACTGACACTATGGCTACACTACTGCTTAAGTCGACATAAGTTGTGTTGCTCAGTCGTGTGAATTAGTCACCCACCTGAGCGACATAACTTACACAGAGTTAAGCGTCAGTGTGGACAGCACTGTGTCGGCAGGAGACATAGCTACCACCGCTTGCGGGGCCCGGAGTAATTAAGCCAGCGGGAGATCTCTATCCCATCGGCTTAGAGTGGCTACACTAAAGAGCTTAAGCTTAATCTCTCTAGTGTAGCCGTAGGGGGAATGGTGGGGGGGGGGGAAGACTTCTCAGTTGAAGAAGCTCCAGATGCTCATTCTACTATGGTTTTAGTTTAACCAGGCAAGGATCTCCATGAAAAATGACTTCTTGATAGAACAGATTACTCTGCAGAATCTTCCAAGAATTAAATTAAAAAACACAATAAAACAAGTCGGTTTCTTAGCTCAGTTCATTTTTTCATACTGGAAAAACTTTATAAATCAATAAAATAATTAATAAACATGTACATAGTGTTTTTTACCCAGAGATCTCAAAACATCTTACAAGTTGAGTAAGTATTTTACCCCTATTTTATATATAAAACAGTCTTCAGTGAAGTCCTTAAACACAGAGGGTTTTAATTATCTTAAAAAAAAATAAGATGTTCTTATTTACAAAATAGATTTAAAGTCAACTACACTTGCAAGATACCTTGGTTCTGTGTTTTTAATTGCTCGATGAGAGAAGAATTATTACAATTGTCAAAGAAACTGTTGTTGAAATCTGTCTTCTTTGATCTTAAGCCACGGTGGCTAGGAGTTGCCTCTTGTTCCCATGGAGAATGGGAAAAGTAAAACTTCTCTTTAAAGGGGTTTCTTGACTGCTGGATGAAGGACAGCTTGGTGTCTTTTCTTGTTGCCACAAGAACACCAATGAAGAAGCCTGATGCCGAGCAATCTCTCTGTGACTCTTAGTACTTTGAGGATGAGAATGATTTATTTTCTATTTAAAAAGATGGGGGGGGGGGGAAGCATATCTACCTTTACACAGCTGACAATTCATAAGAGAATTAATTCACTACTGTATGGTGGAAATAAAATAGGGCAATTGGTCAAGCTGTCAGTTACAATTTTTGATAACAGAGTCAGCGACACAGATCATCCATCAACACAAAGTATTATATGATTCACACGAGTGCTTTTATACCCCCAGCAGTCAACTGACTGGAATACTTTGCCGATTAACATCACAGGCAGCTGAAGAGCGTTGGGAGAGTACTATCTGCAATTCAAATATATCTAAGCTGGTCAGCATCTCAAGGACAAGAAGTTTGACTTGTGGTTCCTTATATTTAGTAGATCAAGTTTTTTGTTTTGTTTTTTAAGAGAGGCATCCTATCAATTAACATTGAGGTACCTTCCCTGCACGTTCCTCACGATCAGATCAGTTTTGTAAAGCTAGATGTTGACATGCATAATATTCAGTTTTGTACTTCATTCTAGACTTACTGTAAATTAGTTCTGATCCTCATTTGTGTTCTGTGGACAAATATAGCTACATTTTAGACTATGGGCTCTATTCATCTCCAAATGTGTGGTGATCCCATTAGCAAGAATTCTCCATGTAAATCATTCCACACACAAGAGAGAGACTCATTTATTTGCACTTCCTTTTACAAAATACCTGGACTCCAAAAACATGTTTTGGCTCTAATATCAGATATTTTTCTGTCCCTAAACCTCTGACTGCCAGAAGCCGGGACTGGATGACAGGGGATGGATCACTCAAGAAATTGCCCTGTTCTGTTCATTCCCTCTGAAGCATCTGGCACCATTTGGAAGCCAGGATCATGGGCTAGATGGACCATTGGTCTGATCCAGTAGGGCCAGTCTTATGTTCTAAAAATACAAAAAAGCTGCTATTGATGCTTACAGAACTTGGTTTTTCAATACATCTAACATTTGAATGGGGTTTTTGACTAAAGCACTAAGGGCCCCAATACTGTGTGATTATTTACATGAAAACAATATGTTTAAAAAGTCCTTTTTGTGTATTCTAATTACTACTAACTTTTCTAAAATGCTGCCAGGAAATTAACCATACCCACTGCTTACTCTTCTTAAATCTATACGTTAATCTCAATGGCATGACCAGTGAGCAAATTTAATTTTACTAGTTTCCCTGAAAAATCATATGGCTAACTTTGAAGAACTGCACCTTTCTCCATTTCACACATTAAATGAGATTATAATGCTGAGATACTCTATACCCATACTTTAATCTGGATATTTCTCAGATCTGCCTCCAGTTTTTGTCTTTCTTCAACTTCTTTATTGTATTTTTCTTGGAGTTCTTCAAACTTAGAATCTACAAATTGACAATGAATATTTGCTAATAATCTGGTTCATTTTATACATAATAGCTTTCCTCTTCCATTTCTTATGTCTAATATTAGACAAGGGTGATAAAAGCAACAGCCTTCATTAATCTCTAGTGATATATTAAGACAACGACTCAAAGGGAGTTCTAAAACCAATAAAACTGGATAGTTCAGGGCCTGAAACCTGAGATCTGGAACTCAGTGCCACAATGAAAATGCAACCACTAGACTGAGGGACCAATACCAGGGGTACAAATGTATATTGTAATATGGCCTGAATGAAGACTTTTTTCCCACCATTCCCCTGGCATTAACATTCGTTTGTAACATGACTGAAAAATCAGGCATTGAGATTCAAAGGAGCTTAAAAAGAAAAGTCAGTGGGAGTTGGACACCTAACTTCTTGCTAATGGGACTCACCACACATTTGAAAACTCAGCCTAAAGTCACATCACTCAGATTCCTATCTTGCTTCTCTCCACTTCCTTCATAACTGTAGCAGCCACTTTCTCAAGGAACACCATAGCCAAATCTGTTAGTGTCTAAGGTGCCACAAGTACTCCTGTTCTCATAGCCAGAATGCTTTGCATCTTCCGAAAGCATCTGAAATCTCAGCTTTCAAATGAGAACAAGGACTGATCTCCAACTCCAGTTAGTCAGGTAGCCAAATGCAAGTCAAATGGCAGTACCTTGTTTTAGTGTCCATGAAATGTGTGTGTTTTGTTTTGTTTTGTATTGTAGATTCTGAATTTCACAACCCTAAACTCAAGCAAATTGTGCGATGGTACATTGTCACTGGTAAGCATTTTGAACTCTGAGCACTTACTACTAAATCCCTCAAGCCCCCGATTCGCCAGCCAGCGAAACTGAATTTCAATTGTTTTTAATGAAAACTTCACCTGAATATTTTGTTCTAGAACATAATTAGTTAGGATGTACATATGTTATGTCCATGTTAGTATCTGCATTTGTACCTCCCCTGAATCAAGACAAAGCATATTCTCGGACTCATAAAGCATGCTCACTTAAATTCCTACATATTCACTCATGGGAATTAAATTTCAAATATTGGAAAATTATAGACATTAGCAGATTATAAGCCAAACACATGGTCAGCTGTTTTCTTCATTCACCTTTTGTTTTCTGTTATGCTTTCTGGAGTGACATGTACTTTCAAAGGAATTTACATTTTATTCAATTGCATACTAGACACGGGGGGGGGGGGGGGGGTTACCATTGTGATTTTGATTTGGTGTTAAAGGAGCAGCAAAATTCTTCTGTGGTGTACTCCTGAATGATAAGTCTCCTGTAATCAATGTTTGCTAACTTCTTTCAAGTTCAGATTTGTACCTGTTTAAAAGAGAATTGGAAGTGCAATTAATTAGTTACAGAAACAAATAGGGCCCAATCAGACATTTTTAAGAGCCCCAAATGCACATTGAATGGCAATTTTGATTCCTCAAGAAATATAAAATTAGGCATAATAAAGATATATCACTAAAAATCTGATTCTAGATGACAATACGACACCTTCAAATAAATATTGGAATCTGTACTTTCACTTCTAGTGATATTGGGTTGTTGTTTAAATTAGTTCTTATATGAAAGAGACAATTTGTTTATATTTTATATATACACTCAAGGTTTAATATTTCAGAAGACTGAAAACTGAAAGAATTATACACAAAAAGGACAAATGGATGAACAGCAATTACAATGATTCTCCAGTCACAGCTCTGATAAAGCTCCCTCTGCTGGACATTCACAAGACTGCGGTGTTTGGGTCCCAATATGCTTGATTTGTGCTCTTAAGCTACCCTTGGCCTGAATAGGCTGCAGCAACTGCCTTTTCCCTTGGCTTCTCTGGTACACTTCCAGGGCACAGGCTCCTAGTTCCACTTCCCAGAAATAGGACCAGATGACCTAGCTGTCTTAAGCACCCAGGCCAGCACTGACCCCGCAGACTGAAACACACCCTTTTCCCAAAGCTTCAACATTGTGGGCACTCTGGGTACACAATTCACCTCTTCAATGATATGTAGTAGTTGAACACAGACACACAGACTTTAGAAGCGTTCCCAAAAACCACTCTCTGTTGGCAAGCACAATAAGTATACAGATCTGGACAAAAAAATAATAAAACCCTATACACAATTCCCTGCCTCAATTTCCTCACCACTCTTAGAGCGTTCTTTGGACTTAGGTCAGAGTCCTCTAGTTCAGGATTCTTCCTCTCTCTCTCTGCCCTCCTGCACATGGTTTCTCCCCTGAATCATGGAGTATCTGCAGTCTTTTCTCTCCTTGCCCCCCTCCCCAGGGTTCGTTAGAAACCCTCTGTTATTATCTCCCCCTTCTTTATCAGGTGACTCCCAATCAGCCTCATCAGCTAATGAAAGTACTTTACCTCAGATTCTGTTGCTTAGTTACCATCACTCCTAGAATTCAGATTTTGAAAAACTAGTTTAGCCTGGATGGTAGCCCTTGCTTTGTCCCAGGGTGCTCCATTTAAATGATCATCAAAATTTAACAGCCTATCACTGATAGCCCCATGCCCCCACCACTTGGAATTTTAGTCCAAGATGGAGGTGAAAAGACAGAGGCTAAAAGACCCACATTCAAAATGGAGTTTGCAGTCTGACACAGGGTCTCCAATATCAAACAATTTGTAAACTGTACATAGGCAGATTCCCCAAATGTTCATAATTAAATTCTTTTATTAAGAGTCCATTTTATGAAGCTACTGCTATATGTACAACAATCCCCCTAAGGGTCATATAACCTCCAAACTCTTTAACTTTATCACTCTCCTTAATATAATATAGAGTGTTAGATGAAGACTTTCAAGCCTGTCTCTCTAAAAAGTTGCACTAGAAAGTTGCAGTGGTAAAAATTCTGTTGTCATGGTGACACTGCCAAAGCTATTTTGGAAAAGTGTATTTTACACTCTGCCACTTCTCCTGGCATGATGTCTACATAGCATTGAATTGTATTGGCAAAAACATGCTGCACTCTGGATAGGCATTCTAGTGTTACATTCCCAAAGACTCAGCATTCAAAGACTCAACTGAGTCTAACTGGAAAATAAATGCAGAGGCTATTCATGGAACAACCACATTTGGTGGAGTGGGAGTTTTGAGCCCGGCTAATGAGTGGTGGGACAATCAGTGGTTCTAGAACTTTTAGATGCAGAAGTTCATTCCTAGAGTTGCATGCTCAGCTCACCCCACTCCCCCAGCACAGAAACAGCAAGGCGAGAGCTGCCCTTACAGTGAGGAAACAAGTGGCGATTGCCCTATGGAATCTTACAACACCAGTTTGCTATCAATTAGTGGGGTAATCAATTTGGTGTTACAAAAAAAGCTCAATGGTAAAGACACTCATCATTGAGGTATGCAAGACAAAAAAGCATCCCCATTCTGTGCTCCCCCTTCCCAGCTTCTGAGCATATTAAAAAAAGGTACCTTCAAAATTTATGCAGGCCTTGGTAGGTCAGAAGGGACACGTTACTGACAAACACAGGCTGGTTCAGAGAAATTCAGGACAACCACGGCTTTAGAAACACTGTGCTTTTTGACATATTGAAAGCAGACTCCCCATTCCATCCAACTGGAATTAATGACATTTCTGTGCCGATCATAGTTTATGGAAACTGCCTACCCTTAATTCTCTGGCTTAAGAAACCATCTACTAGCAAGCTAGACAGAAGCAAGGAAAGATTTGACTCTCACCTGCGCAGCTGAAGAAGGAATGTGAAGTGGGCAGAGTTGGAAGACAACAGGATAGGTGGAGGGGTCTCATGCCAAAGCTCCATATCAACAAGTAAAACATTCTCAGTGCTTATGCAATGCACAGCATGCAGCGCTATCTGAGAGACCCTATTGCCAGGGTGGATGAGTGAGGTGGACGGGCTGGATCTAAAATAGGCTAGCTAACAGTTGCATTGCTAACACAGTTCAGGTAAAGGAAGCCTTAAAAGCTTACTTCGACAGTAGGAAATGGCCTAATCCTGTTTCTATGAAACTATTAATAGAACAGGTGTGTTTTTTGTGATATACATTACTTTTAAGGAATTTGTTATTGAAGTATGGAAAATGACCGGACTAACTGACAGTAGTTTCTATGACCATCAGCATAGTACAGGTGGTGTATTTCTAGACTCAATAAAGGCTAGCACTTCTGTAATATACATGCATTGACTTTTTTTTTTTTCCTTTTTTTAAGAGGTATGGAAGCCTTTCTGGTTATATTACTTTCTAGCACTGCAATACCAAAAAGTCACAATAAAGTTGCACCAACTTTGAGGTATGTACGTTATTACCACCATGGCATGCTAGACGTACAAAAAAAAAGATAACTTATAATTGACTTTACTAGCTATGTAACTTGACTAGGTACAAGTACAACACGCAGCCTGGATGTCAGTGCATCACAGATGACTGTACGTGTAATCAAAGTTCTTTGTTCCCTGACATGTTGTCCATGGGAGTAGAATACACCAGGAACTGACACAAGGGGATGAGGTGTCTATATCCCTGCCAACACCCCATATTTATCCATGCTTTGCCTCCAAATTACTAAGGCATAATGAGTGCTAGACCTTACATGAAGAGTAGATCAGGATTTCTTAACCCAATGCCTTGGGGAGGGGATGGGAAGGGGTTCATTCTGATATAGAAAAAGGATAGTATTTCATAAAGACAACTGCACTTATTTCCAGAAGTCATGCTCCTTGATGATCCCAAAGTGAGAAAGAAAGAGCTGTTTAAGAGGTCTTAGTCTGCCCATGGAAGTATGCAGCCACGCTGTTTTCTGCAATGATCCCCCTCAGAGGTCCTGGAAAAGTGGCACGGGGATGTGCCATATCACGGTGGGCTGGCCAAAGCGTATCTTCAACATAATGTTTGGGCAAGTCTTACATACTACTCACTGAAAAAAAGTTCTGTGAAATTGTGCCCACAAACCAGAAAGCTTTGTGTGTAAAAATTAACAGGCTGCTCTGTCTGTACCTCAAAGTACTACAAGACACCAACTGATGGAGTGTCAACTGCTCTGGTTAGGCCTCAGCTGGAGTACTGTGTCCAGTTCTGGGCACCGCATTTTAAAAAAGATGTGGAGAAATTGGAAAGGGTCCAGAGTAGAGCAACAAGAATGATTAAAGGTCTTGAGAACATGACCTATGAAGGAAGGCTGAAAGAATTGGGTTTGTTTAGTTTGGAAAAGAGAAGACTGAGAGGGGACATGATAGCAGATTTCAGGTATTTAAAAGGGTGTCATAAGGAGGAGGGAGAAAACTTGTTCACCTTAGCCTTTAAGGATAGAACCAGAAGCAATGGGTTTAAACTGCAGCAAGGGAGGTCTAAGTTGGACATTAGGAAAAAGTTCCTAACTGTCAGGGTGGTTAAACACTGGAATAAATTGCCTAGGGAGGTTGTGGAATCTCCATCTCTGGAGATATTTAAGAGTAGGTTAGATAAATGTATACCAGGGATGATCTAGACAGTATTTGGTCCTGCCATGCGGGCAGGGGACTGGACTCGATGACCTCTTGAGGTCCCTTCCAGTCCTAGAATCTATGAATCTATGTGTGTTTACTTGCTTCCGTTCTTGGCCTCTGCTATTCATGCAGTTAGAACCTTCCCAGTAAAAATCGTTTTCAGTAGTTTATTTAATGTGATAATCACTTTCACCTACCATAATCTCCCTTCACCCAAGGAGGAAACATATTGGTGCAGGTCATGGCTAGGTATGAAATAGCCCCTGGCTGTCACCCACCTTGCTGTATCCCTTCTTGTTGCCCCCTTCCTGGTCAGGGCCAGATACCTCTTGCTCATCCATTGCTCCAGGGAGGGATTTCTTTCTCCTCACCAGAACACACAGAGTATCTACAGAGTTAAAGGGAGGAGGTAAGGTCCTTCCAGAAGATAGCACCCAGCTCACTATGAGAGAGGTCATGCAGGCGGCTCCAAAATTTCTCTTTTCTTCACCTTCTGGTACCACTGCCTCAGCTCCTTTTCCTTTGTGTGGCAGTGAAACCCCTCTCTGAAGAGGCTGAGTTTGCCACAGCCTTCAGCAAATTGCTGTAAATATTCTTGTTCCATCAGGAGTGCTGTGGCTGTGCCTGCACATGCTCCTTCCCCCACAGTGCAAGGAAACTGAGCACCCCTCTCGTGGAACAGACAGCAGCATGAGACAGTGCTAGGAACCTACATTCAGTGAAAACGTAGCAGGGAACAGGAACAGACGTCGCTGTGGAGAAACACGCTGGCATATAAAAGTGAGGTAAGGACAACTTCCAGGTCACTGCATCCTGGACAGTGGACTTCAAGAGTGCTACCAGACAGTAACTCTGGAAGGGAAAGTTGCATTGTGGGATTGCAGCTAGGGACTGCTTATACTGGTACAGGTACATGTGCATCCATGACAACTCTACTGGCAGCGGACTTGTCACTCTGAAAAGAGAAATAATTAATGCCGTAAAAAACAGAAGGCTTTGTTGGAGCAGAAAATTAAATGTGGACACACACCAAGCTGTGCTATAAAAAGAAAAGAAAAGAAAATAAAGTTGTCTTGGAAAAATTTCAGTGTAAGCAAGGGCCTTACATAAAAGGCCTTATCTTGACAGGCAAAAAGTATATATTTTTTTTCAAATCTTTAAGCTAACAGGTTTGAAACACAACTTTTTTGCCCAACAAAGAAAGGGCCAAATATTCAAATGTGCTGAGTATCTATGAATTCCACTGGGCTTAGTGGGAGTTTCAGGTTTGCATCACATCAGATAATCAAAAAACTTTATTTAGAAGCCTAAACATTGTAGGAGCAGGATTTTATATAGCACTATAAGAATTAATGTATGATTTGATTTCATCCTGCTAGCCACCCTTTTTGAATAGCAGAAAGAAATGATCCTCTGGGACTATGAGATTCTGTTTTCCCATATGCATTACAGATTGGGCCCTCTTTAGCTCTTTGTTTTAAGATTCAGTTAGTAAGAGACAGGATTCTGTATTGTGTCTATCTTAAGTAGATTAGAGGAACATTGAAGGCCTGGATCTCAATGTAAATTGTCTTGGTTATTGATTGTAAACGTTAGCAAGGTTTAATTTGCAATACCTTTTTGCTCGATATAAAATACTACTGTTTGTATTCCCAATCTGTTTGTGTGAGTAAGGAATGTACGCATTAGGAAAAGATAAGGTGGGAAGGCCATTGTTAAGCAGATGGTCAAGAAAGGAGGAGCGAAGACACTTATCGAGATTTGTTGATGCCAAAGAACCATCAACACGTATCCATGATTGAGGAAGGGCAAATTGACAACCCTGAGGTGAAGGCTGGCACCCCTAAGAACAACTGATTAAATCGGAACCAGGACAGGATGACTCTCTTGGAGGTGTATTGGAATTTTTACATCAAAAGATACACCAATTAAGAAGTAACCCGGTCACAAAGTGACACAGCAAAATCCATAGACTTGAACAAAGAAAAAGGACTAGAAGAAGAGGGTGCTTGGCCATAAGACTTTGGGGGTTCATCTTGCCACACTCCCGGAGCATTGGATCGCAACCGACAGAGCCCTGCTGCCCTCTGCGACCAATCTGGCTGGCCACTAGATTGATCCAGACTCCGGACTGATAACTATAAACATCAACTGGCAGGACTGTGTGCATGGTATGTGTGTGTGTGAGAGACAGGGCCGGCTCCAGGCACCAGCCGAGCAAGCTGGTGCTTGGGGCGGCAGCTAGTAGGAGGCGGCATTCGGCCCAATCCTAGGGTAGCACGGCTGCTTTTTTTGTTTGTTTGTTTGTTCCGCTCCGTCTGCCGTGTCAGGGGCGGCGGCGCAGAGGACGGGAGCACCCTGCAGCAAGCCCGGCAGGGCAGTCCGCGTCCTTCCCTCCCAGCCGACCGGAGCGGTGCGGAGCCTCCCGGCAGGGAGCATGGCTGGAGGGGCCGCGTGGCAGCGCCCCGCTGAAGCCCTGGCTGCCCCCTTTCTCTCTCTCTGTCCCCTGCTCCCTCCCCCTGCACCCTGGCTCCGGCCACGCTGCAGGTTTTTGTTTTTTTGTTCTTTTCGCTTGGGGCGGCCAGAAAACCAGAGCCGGCCCTGGTGAGAGAGATTGAAAAGCATGTGCTAACTGTTGTATTCTCAATAAATGCGGCATGCTGCCTTCTTCCCTATAAAGATCCCTTGTGCTTCTTATAAATATAACAACGTAGGACTCTTGTTTTAGGCACCCAGGTTTGAAAATTTTGGCCACAAACTCAAACGTCTATTTAAATATGGAGTACAGTTAAAGTAAGATAAAGTGGAGAAAGACAGCAAAATAATACTTAAATGGGATAACAGCCACACTTCAGTTAAAGCAGAACAGTTTGGTCTCACCTTTTAAGTTCTTGTTCTAGTCTTTCAATTTGTTTCTTGCTTGAAGTTAGTTGTCCCGCTTGCTAATTAACTTGTGATTCTTTTACTTGAAGATCACGTGAAATTTTATGCTTTGTTTTCTCAAGATTATTACACAATTCCATCAAGCTCTGGTTTTCTCTTTTTAGTGTTGCTCCTTCATTTTTTTCCATTTTCAACCTAATTTGATTAGTCAATTATAATATATATATTTTAAGATTTTGATCAAGCCTGGGAATACACATCTTTATTCAGAGTGAAACGTGGAGAGCACTTACAAAATAAACAATTTCTGCTTTATAAAAAAGCGGTATTTAAATATTTTTAGTCACTACATTTCAAAGCCCTGACAGCACTGAAAATTTTAGTTACACGCAAAGCTATATTGCTATTCTACCAATATCCGTATCGCAAGGCTTCCCTGTGTAACATTTAAAATCAAAATACGTAGTCACCACGAGTCATTTAATTTCCACCTAGGTATTAATATTAAAACGATTTCTCTAATCAGTGGCCCCACACCTGTTCTTGGAAGAGTTTATTGGCTATAAAAAGCACCTATCCTGACCAGTAAAGTGCTTACAGCCCTTGCACATCATCAGAAGAGCTAAACTTAAAAGCCATATGACTCTGATCATCATCTTGCTCCTCTCCCTTCAAATCTGTCAATGTTAGCAACCAGTATTTCCAGAATGACTACAGTAAGAGATCAATGCTCAAGTTGCATTTCCTCAAGATAGCAGCTGGAACAGCCATGTCTGATTTGAAGGAGGGATGCAAGATAGTAATCAGAATAATGCAATTTCGAGATCCTCTCTCTCATGATCTGTGTTGCGTTATGTAGCATTGGAAAACAGATTTGATATCCCCAGCCTTTGCAAGGTATACGGCATATATTCCTATCCCTGACAGTTTATGAGCTATTGGACTTAGAATGGTCCCAAAAAAGTACTACCAGAGCAAGAGGCTAGTGACAGTTTAAGACTGAATACACAGCAAGGCCTGGATAATGGGCTAGTGTCATTTTCCTTCACTACTTTACACAGGTGTCAATCACCGCTCGCAGGGTGAGTATTAGCACAAAAACTGTTAGTGAGTAGTCTACATTTTACTGGTATGTCAATTTTTTGATGGCAGCAATGATGTTATGCAGATATTAATCTTATCAGCTATCAACCTAGGTGTTATGGCTTTTTTGTGACTAAAGCCCTGATTAAATTGGAAGCTCTGTACCTAAGAGTTATGTCCTTTTAGCTCAAGCGATAGCAGGCTGTGCTACAATGATGAAGGTTTGGGGTTCAAACTATGCTGATGATGCATAAGTGGGGGATTCTTACTGTTGTACATAATATTTTTAAATGTTTAAGTCAAGATTTCTCTAAAAGATCTGCTCTAGGAATTATTTCTGGGAGGTTCTGTGACTTGTGTTATATAAAAGATCAGAACGGATGATCACAGTGGTCCCTTCTGGCCTAAGAATCCATGAAAATAAAAGCAGCAATTTTTAATAAGCCATTACAATAGAACGTATTCCAATATTTTAAAACCACCACGCTCATATAGACAAGTTGGTGTAAATTTTGAATGAGCCTGTTGTTGGGTACAAAAAAAGTTGAGCTAATCGTTCACAAAATACCAATGAGTATCTGATATGAGAAACTGGGTGCAAATTATCAACATGACAATTTTGGTATGTTTACAAAAATTATATTTTTATATAGTGTTCACAGATGTCCATTTGTAGAAATAATTTGTTTTACAAAGCACCCTGTACAGTTTATCAAAACAATTTACATAAAGGTATTTTTTAAAAAAATCATTTTTCCACTGTGCCTCATAAGATTAACGTTTGCACAGCATTCTAGACGCATTGTATAAGTGACTGTTTGCTATTACCGTAGCACCTAGGAGCCCTCGTCATGGACCAGTACCCCACTGTGTTAGGCGCTGTACAAATAGAACAAAAAGATGGTCCCTACTCCAAAGAGCTTACAATTTAAGTACAAGACAAGGAAAAAGGGGAGAGTACAAGGAAACAATGAGACACCATTGGTCACTAGGATAGGCAGCTTGCGTACTGAGACCACAGCTTAACTGTTGTCAAGTTTTTTGTAGGCATCACAGCAAAGGAGAGTTGTAAGGAGGACTTTGAAAAGATGAGGTGACTTTGCAGATGGTTATGGGGGGCTCTTCCCAAGCACAAGTTGACAGCATGGGAGAAAACAGAAAGGTGAGTGTTGGGGTAGGCCATGAAGGAGCTAGGAAGTGAAGACAAACAGCTTGTTTGTTGCAATAGAGAATGGAGGGGCGCCGAGAGAGGTGACATGGTCAAAGTGACAGGCAGGGGAATCTTTGCAGCAGCACTCTGAATGGATATGAGCAGAACAAAATTGTATTAAAAGTTACATGGTGCAATAAGACTATGACCTTCTGCTTCTGCTTTGGCAAAGCTGCCTCCAGCGATTCAAGCTGAAACTGTCTTTTCTGTTGTTCTTTTTTAAGCTTGTCTAGTTGACTTTCAAGCTCTTGAATCTTCTGAAGGGCCCTCGTGGAAAGGCCTTTTACCACTCTTCCACAACCCAGCTCACTTCATATCAGCTTTTTTCCTTAATACAAAGTGTACATCACTGAACCTGAATCATACAAACTTGTAAAGACTTTGGACAAGTCATAGAATCATAGAATATCAGGGTTGGAAGGGACCTCAGGAGGTCATTTAGCCAAACCCCCTGCTCAAAGCAGGACCAATTCCCAACTAAATCATCCCAGCCAGGGCTTTGTCAAGCCTGACCTTAAAAACCTCTAAAGAAGGTGATTCCACCACCTCCCTAAGTAACCCATTCCAGTGCTTCACCACCTCCTAGTGAAAAAGTTTTTCCTACTATACAACCTAAACCTCCCCCACTGCAACTTGAGACCATTACTCCTTGTTCTGTCATCTGTTACCACAGAGAACAGTCTAGATCCATCCTCTTTGGAACCCCCTTTCAGGTAATTGAAAGCAGCTATCAAATCCCCCCTCATTCTTCTCTTCTGCAGACTAAACAATCCCAGTCCCCTCAGCCTCTCCTCATAAGTCATGTGCTCCAGACCCCTAATCATTTTTGTTGCCCTCCGCTGGACTCTTTCCAATTTTTCCACATCCTCCTTGTAGTGTGGGGCCCAAAACTGGACACAGTACTCCAGTTGAAGCCTCACCAATGTCCAATAGAGGGGAATGATCACGTCCCTCGATCTGCTGGCAATGCCCCTACTTACATAGCCCAAAATGCCGTTAGCCTTCTTGGCAACAAGGGCACACTGTTGACTCATATCCAGCTTCTCATCCACTGTAACCCCTAGGTCCTTTTCCGCAGAACTGCTGCCTAGCCATTCGGTCCCTAGTCTGTAGCAGCGCATGGGATTCTTCCATCCTAGGGCAGAACTCTGCACTTGTCCTTGTTGAACCTCATCAAGTTTCTTTTGGCCCAATCCTCTAATTGGTCTAGGTCCCTCTGTATCCTATCCCTACCCTCCACCGTATCTACCACTTCTCCCAGTTTAGTGTCATCTGCAAACTTGCTGAGAGTGCAGTCCACGCCATCCTCCAGATCATTAATGAAGTTATCGAAAAAAAACGGCCCCAGGACCGACACTTGGGGCACTCCGCTTGATACCGGCTGCCAATTAGACATGGAGCCAAGTCATCCAAGGTGGCACCAGAAAAAGAGATAACATCCTACCAGCAGACCAAATTGCTTGCCATTTGCTACAAAGAAAGAAGTTTTCTTACAACAGTTGACAGCAGTCACAAGAAAAAACAGTGCAACAGGAGTCAGAAGATGCTAAACAAAGATCTGCACACAAACAGACAGTTTTCCAAGGAGGAGTGTGCACAAGAGGGCTTGAGAAACAGTGACCTGCTGGCACTTGCTATGGAGTGTCTGCCGCAAATCTATTTCTACTGGCCAGTGACCTGTGCAGGCTGGGGCCAGCACAGCACACTCCCTGTGAGCACAGGCGGCCTGCTATGGGCCACGCTTACACACGCAGCTGAAGCCAGGGCTGCAGCGGGTTGCTCAGGGAAGTTGATCTCTACCAGGAGTGGGCAAACTACGGCCTGCGGGCCACATCCACCCAAAAGACCATCCTGTCCGGCGCGCCCGAGCTCTCGGCCAGGGAGGCGAGCACCAACACTTCCCCCGCTCCCCCTCCCTTGACCACCCTCCCCTTGAGTCTCCGCCCCATCCAATGTCCCCTGTTCCCTGACTGCCCCCCACCCTGCCATTTGCCGTAGGCAGTCACACCGCAGGGGTGTGCATATGGGTCGGGGCAGTCAGGGGACAGGGAGCAGTTGGATAAGGCGTGGGAGTCCTGGGGGACCTGTCAGGGGACAGAGTCCTGGGGGGACAGTTAGGGTGGGGGGGTCACTAGAGGGGGCAGTCAGGGTACAAGGAGCAGGGGGGTTGGATGGTCAGGGATTCTGAGGGGGGCAGTCAGGGGGCGGGAAGTGGGAGGGGGTGGATAGGGGCAGGGGCCAGGCTATTTGGGGAGGCACCGCCTTCCTTACCCGGCCCTCCATACAATTTTGAACCCAGATGTGGCCCTCGGGCCAAAAAATAGTTTGCCCACTCCTGAGCTAGACACCTGGGAAAGAATTCTCTCTAGTAACTCATAGCCCTCCCCATCTAGTGCTATTGGAGATATTTGCTAATAGCCGTTGCGGATGGGCCATATGCCATTGTAGGCAATGGCATCATACCATCTCCTCCGTGAATTTAGCAAGCTCAGTCTTAAAACAAGTTAGGATTTTTGTCCCCCACTACTCCCCTTGGAAAGATGTTCCAAAACTTCCCTCATCTGATGTAAAGCCCTACATGGGACTATTTTTTTAATCCCACTCCCATCCTGCCTCCAATATCTGCTCCCACCTGCTCCTGCATTATTTCTTTTATATTTAGCCCACTCCCAGCCGCAAAAAACGTAGATTCTGCAAATCCCACAAGAGAGACTGATTCCCCCGTGCTACCAAAAAAACCCAACCCACCACGATTGGTTAATATGTTATATATATAAATGGAATTCAGACACAACTTTTACCACTAAAAGAATAAAACAAATCTCGCTTTAACCATGTAAAAAAACACTTTAACTCCTCTTATAATAGACATTAATCTCTTTCAATCTCTTGCTTAAATTTCAGTTTTAAAACCTTTATTTAATAAAAAAGAAAAACTTGCTTTACACTGCTGAAATTCTATTCATGACCAACTGATGAGAGATTTAATGTTTTCCCACAAAATATCATAGTCTGATTTTTTTGCCCACCCAATCCCATCCATAACAAAACATTTTACCCGCTTCCATTAATATGACAGCCAATCCTACGGGATCCCAGTCCCACTGCAGGGCTCTACTTTGATGGTTAGAAACCTTCATCTAATTTCAACCCTAAACTTATTGATGGCCAGTTTATACTCATTTGTTCGTGGGCCAACATTGCCCTTAACTTAAATAACTGCTCTCCCACCCTGGTGTTTATCCCTCTGATTTATTAATAGAGAGCAATTGGATCTCCCCTCGGCCTTCATTTGGTTAGGTTACACAAGCCAAGCTCCTTAAGTCTCTTCTTGTAAGGTAGCTTCTCCAGGCCTCTGATCATCCTAGTAACTCTTCTCTGCACCTGTTCCAGTTTGATTTCATCTTTCTTAAACATGGTAGACCAAAACTGCACACAGTATTCCAGATATGGTCTCATCAGTGCCTTGAATAACAGTACTAACACTTCCCTAACTCTACTGGAAATACCTCGCCTGATGCAGCCTAGAATTGCATTAGCCTTTTTTACAGCTGCATCATATTGACAGCACATAGTCATCCCTGTCTTTCTCCTCTTCTGTTGCTTCCAAGTGATACGTCCCCAGTTTATAACAAAAATTCTAGCTGTTAGTCCCTAAGTGCATGACCTTGCACTTTATACCACTACATTTCATCTCATTCCTATTACTCCAATTTTCAAAGTCATCCAAATTTTCTTGTATGACATTCCAGTCCTCTCTGTATTGGCAATACATCCCAATTTTGTGTCCTCCACAAATTTTACTAGCTCATTCCCACTTTTTGTGCCAAGGTCATTAATGAAAACGTTAAATAAGATTGGTTCCAAGAATGATTCCTGAGGAACTCAACTAGTAACCTCCTCCAGCCTGACAGTTCACCTTTCAGTATGACCAGTTGTAGTCTCCTTTTACCCGACTCCTTACCCACCTTTCGTTCTTGTATTAATCCCCATCTTCTCCAATTTAACTAATCATTTCTCCTGTGGAATTGGATCAAACGCCTTACTGAAATCCAGGTAGATTACATCTAATGCATTTCCTTTGTCTAGAAAATCAGTTATCTTCTCAGCGATCTCCTTTTTGTAAAAACATGTATTTTATCCCAATTGCCTTTTTTACCTCTATGTCTTTAACTACTTTCAAAATTTGTTCTAAGAGCTTGCATATAAATGAGGCCAAACTAAAAGGCCTGTACTTTCCCAAATCACCTTTTTCCCCCTTTCTAAAATAGAAGTATTACATTTGCAATTCTCCAGTCATAAGGTACAACCGCTGAGTTCACGGTGCCATTTGAAACACCTGAGAATATGATGAGCCAGATCATCAGGTGGTATAAGCTGACTTCAACAGAGTGATGCTGATTTATATCAGCTGCGGATTTAGCCTTTCGATGTTGAAATAAAAAAAAAACAAAAACAAAAAACAAAAAAACCCCCACAAGATTTGTAATGGAAATAGCTAGCTAATATTATTTTGCTGTATTTAAAACAAAAACCTGTGGAAATAAATGTCCAGCTAAAAGAGAGAATTGTTTGCTAAAGTAGTGATAAATCTGAACTTTCTTAAGGTAATGGTTGGCCTTGCTCTGCTTTCCCAATATTGACAAAGCAAGGAAGGCTCAATCAATACACCCATTCCTTTGTGAACTATTAAATTATACATATTGCTAATGAATAGTCATTTAATTAGCACAGGAGCCTTCAATTTAAAAGTTGTCTATAATGCACACTGAACATTAAAAAGCAATTAGCAATGACTTTTCAGCTGAAGCCTCATTTAAAAATGATATTGCCAACTTTTCTGTCTTAAGTTAGCCTTCTTGCTACATTTGCAGCTCAAATGCTGATACAGCGTGTCCCATTTATTACAGAACCATTGCTATAGAAGAATTCATTCTTCTAAAACATAGGAACAAGTTACTTTTTTGCATGAATGACCTGCATTAGTTCATCAAGCTCCGATGCATTCACACAGGAACGCTCAGATACAAACGTCTGCTTCTGAATCACAATGGTGGTTTGGAGTTCTGAGTGGCAGATTTGGGATCCAGCAAGTCAGGTGCCGCCACTAATAAAACAGAAAAAGAATGTTAACGTCCACAGCGTTGGACAGAGGTGTATTTAGCTGTACACCTTTCTTACCAGAAGGTTACAGAGATCCTATTAATTCAAAATAGAGTTCATAGAGAGTTGTGTTATAAATGCATTTCACTTGTACACCATGTTCTATTACTACAGAATGACTGGTTTCAGCTACTGCTAGGACTAATAATATGCTATTTATATGAACACACATGCATACACACACTTGCATTGTTTACTATATATATGTCCCCTATAAATACTCTGCAAGTGTAGTTCTAACATGCACTATTTTCCCTATTTTCTTCTGTTCCTTTGAATCACTATAAAAAGATATTTTTCTGTAGAGCGTCCTCACATCTTGAACAATCTTAGGCATTGCTAATATGCTTCTCAGACTACATTTTAGTCAGCGTTAAAAAACTATCAGGAAAACAGGACTCTTTCCTTAAGTCTTACATGCCCTCAACTCTGCATTCAGACACTCATTAGAATATTTGCAGTTCACTTTCAAATTCCCCACACAGGTAACTATAAAAATGATTCATTATTAATTCTAACACTTTGAAAGTGTTGGCTAAACCCTTTTAGGAAATACCAGGAACACATGCGCATGCCTGTTGGAAAAGTCAATCATCTTATTATAGGATATTTGATTGTTTACTGCTACAAGAAACCCACTGGGATAGTAATGATCACTTGCGTGTGTTATCAAGTAGCCCCATAACTCATGATTACAAGTAACTGCAATAGTAATTATATAAGAATAATCCACATCACATACACTTAAAGGTCCTCTGAGGGAAGATTGCAACAACAATACAATATTTAAAATTATTAATATATTTTGAATGGCTGCAACACCACTTTCAGCTGTTGTGGGGAAAGCCTACTTCTAAATGTAGATTCAAAAGTCTCTCTCCCACATCTCTGGAAGCTGGGAATGCCCCCAGAGGAGGGAGGGAGTGTCATTTTCCACAGAGATAGGATCTTCTCTTGAGCACCCGCTGGAGGTTAACCTACAGGGTTACAGGAACTCTCATTCGAAAAGAATCATGCAATACAGGTCAGAAGAAAGGCAGACCTAGGAAATTAATACACTGGACCTGAACCTGGGGAGGGGCGGGGGGATTAGAGGATGAAAAGGCAGCCCCAAATGAAAAAGCTCCACTCGTGCCTCGGTGCACGGCTGTGAAATAGTTACTGTTCAGCTACTAGAAAACTAGAATCTGGTTCTAACTAACCGGGAGCACCAGACCAGCATGCAAATACCCTTCAAGTGTAGTGGGCATGGAACACTGTATGAGGCTATTGATATGCCCCTGGACAAAAATCGATGTGTGAGGCTAAGTTTGGGAAGGACGCCCGATTTAATAACTGCCCCTTCAAGCTGTGCTCTCTCCTCGGATTGACACGATTTGTGATGGGGGGGGAGGGGAGAGCCATCACGTTTTCCTTTCAGTCAGAGCTCCCCTTGCCAGTCAGAATTTTTCCTATTATATTATCACGACCCTCTGTCCAAACCCAAAACTGGGGGCACCTCAGGCTACGCCAAGCCTCATGCTGTAGACTAGGAAACTGCTCCTCTTTCTGCCTGGCTTCGACATTTGCAGACAGACACACACACATCCTAGCACCATGAAGAAGGGCAGACCTGCCCCCCCCCCAGTTCTCCTGCTACACTCCCCCTGCAGCCCGCTGAATGCAGCTAACAAAGGAGAACAGGACGTCTGTGAGGCGCGCTAAACTGATCCACCCAGTGGTGCTCTGCATCCCTCCCATCAGCTTCCCCAGGCCCCTGCTGACACCCATCCATAATGCAGTTGACAAGGACATTTTCACACTCCTGAGAGGAGCAAAACGTGGACGCTCCAGCCAGAAAGGGCCCTGGCCCCTTTCCTCTCCCCCTCTCCCCAGCAGCCAGCTCGCAAAGATGCGCTGGATTTAAAGCGCTTGCAAAAAGCATCCTTGCAGAGCGGGGTTTGGCTGGCGAAATGGTCCGGTGGGAGCCCGGAGCCCAGCCTGACCCTCCCGGACAGGGGGAGCTACACTCACCTTAGACAAAGGAGAAGTGTTAGAAACAAAAGCCAGGCAGGTATTTAACCGAGCGTGCAAAATCTGGGACGGAGATGCAGGAAGGAAAGGGGTGAAGAGGGACTGAGCAGCCCTGAGTCCCTCCTGCGAGGAGGCATTGGGAAAGCAAGGGAGCATGCAGCATTCAAACAGACTTTGATCTGGAAACGCACGCTATTGTGCCAGTACTCACTTCTTATTTACAGACCCGGCGCCCTCTCCTCGCTTCACGGGCAGGCATTTTTTCAGGGCTTGGGTAAGTGCCGTTTGACCAAATGGAAAAAGAAAGAGAGAGAGAGAAAAGGACCAGACCCAGGGCGGATTTGCTGCTGCTGAGCTCAGATTCCACGTGGAGTGGAGCCTGGCGTTCTCCCTGTCACTGGAGGGATGTGAACGATCACAGTGTGTGTGAGAGTGAGAGAGATCACCCTGTGAGAGAGAGGGAGAGGGTGTGCATGTGAGATCACCCTGTCTCTTTGTGTGATGGCCCTGGCTGTGTGTGTAAGAATCTTACAGAAAGATCACCCTATCTGTGTGTATGATCACCGTCTGTGTGTGTGAGACTCACTCAGGCGCCAGGTGCGTGTATCAGCCTCTTTCTGGCTGCCAGTCCCTGAGGTGTGTCTGTCACAATCTCAGTGTGTCTGTGTCTTTTGGTCGGGTGTGTGTGTGCGTGTGTATATATATCCACATCCCTCTCTCTGTCAGTGTGGGCGGGGGCCTGTCTCCTCTCAGCCCTGGTGCCTGGTTCTCACGCAAAGTCTGTGCCCCCGCTCTGTCACTTTGTCTCAGGCACCAGGGATGGGGTGCCTGACTCTGGGTGCAGTTGTGTGCCTCGAGAACTCGTGTGTGTGTGTGTGTGTGTCCTTGCTCTCCGCTTGTGTGTGTGTGTGAGCACCCGCTCCTCTCCTCATTCTCTTTCCCCCAGTGTATCCCAACTGCTGGGTGCATCTCCCCCACTCTCCCTCCCTCTACCCAGCCTGCTCCAGCACGAGGGGCAGCTGCACCCTCATCTCGGTGAGCTGCTCGGCATTTCTACCCGGCCCCTTCGCTCGGCAGCGCAAGAACTAGGCTGAGGCAGATGCTGCAGGGATGAAGAGGGGGAGAAGGGGGTTAAGAGAAGAGGTCCGTGGAGGAAAGATAAATCCCAAACTGGTGGGCACTGACTTCGGAGGTCCTGGGAGAGAGCAATGGGGTGGAGGAAAAGCCAACAGCCTGAGTCCACGCATGAAAAAAGTGGGAGAGATGTTTGGCAAAGATAGGGGTAGGAACAAATTGGTCTGTAATATTGGTATGCCGTCCTTGACAAACCCAACAAAATGCATGGTTAGACTGGGCTGTTGGTTCAGAAGAACCTGCTGTTGCAGATGATGAGGGGTGGGGGAGAGGCATGGTGCAGCGGTTGCCTCCTATAATTCCTGCCTCTTTTTCTAGGGGGACAGAGATATAAAAGTCTGATAGCTGGGAGCCTGCTGGGGCCAGAACTGCTACCTAGTTGTCACCGATATGTAGATTCCAAGCAACTTCTGTGTTGCCCTGGAATGTTTTAGACTATGCAGCCTATCGTCCACGTTTTCCAAAAAGAAGGAGACCCCCCATCAAAGGACAAGACGACTGCAGCCACAGATATCTCCTCATAAATATGGCAGATGCCATGTATCAAGCTGCTGAGTCTGCCACATCCAAGCTGTCCTGGAGAGCTGTCCTTGCCACGAGCTTGCCCTCCTCTGCCATCAGAGTGAACTCGCGTCTCGAGTCTGCCTTTCTCGGGAGGTGTGCTCTGTACTGATGGTGTCACACTCAGAGTACTCTCTGAACCTGATGGCTCCACTGAAGGGCAAAGGGCCACCCCCATAAGGAGACACTTAAGTTTCACTGCTCTCTCTTTTAAAGCAAGGCTTAAACCCTCTACAAAAGTGTGACACTTGTCACTGATATGGAGCTCCTCCAAACACTTTAGGCAGTTGGGATGTGGGTCACTGCTGACAATGGCCTGGCACATGACCAGCAGGACTTGAACCCCAGAGAGTGAGGTATGTCTCCAGCACAAGTCCAGGTACCATGAATCAAATTTGGTCCAAAAAGGACCTAAAAACTGAAGCCTATCACTAACTGTACATTATATCTAACTAACTACTAGCCACTAAATGACAAAACAGACTATATACAGAAAGAGTGAGGGAAATAAACTTGTGACTTATTTATTTAACATTTGCATATTCGCTGAGCCAAGAAATAGCATTCTTAATGGCCAAGTGGAGTTCTCGGAGCCCGCCTCTAAATTTGGCTAGCGGGCACTCCTCGACAACATGTATCATTGTTTGATCTGCACCACAGCTGCAGCTTGGATTGTGTCGAAAACCCCAACAGTGCTGGTTGGCTGCACAGAGGCCTTGCCCAGTCTGGAATCAGTTAAGAAAGGCCCACTGACAACGTCGCAAAGCGGGGAGCATGGGCAGTAGGGTCTGTGACGGGAATTGATTGGTGTTTGATGTCTTCCCACCACAAGGCCTCTGGAGCCATGTTCTGCCATGAAAGAAGCATAGCTGGTGGGCTAAAAATAGTGATAGCAAGCCTGGGAGCACTCCAACAGTAGTCACTCATGGCAAGAAGAAACTGAGGCAGGGGCGGCTCCAGGCACCAGCGCAGCAAGTGCATGCCTGGGGCGGCAAGCCACGGGGGGCGGCCTGCCGATCGCTGTGAGGGCAGCAGTCAGGCAGCCTTCGGCAGTGTGCCTGCGGGAGGTCCGCCAGTCCTGCGGCTTCAGCGGCAATTTGGCGGAGGGCACACCGAAGGCGCGGCACTGGCAGATCACGCACAGAAACGCCGCCAAATCTGCGTGACTGCCATGCTTGGGGTGGCAAAAAACATAGAGCCACCCCTGAACTGAGGGGAGTTGGGGGAGGCTCCATCTTCTTATACGAGCATGCAGTGGCACACAACGGCAGAGGGCAATCGAGCCACCCAGACAGGTACCGCTCAGTGAAGAAGTTCTCTGACAACTGCACATGAGTCATGCTCACAGCTAGTGGAATAAACATGTGCAATCGCTCAAAGAAGAAATAATATTTGTTCCCCCAAGAACTTGTAGTGAAGAATCCCCTAGGAGATGTTCCCAAGACAGAGGGATAGCAATGATCTTTAGCTCCAGAAAATATGTTCAGTCTAATTTAGTTTTAATGTTTATAATTATGTAAACTGACAGCGACACGTATGGCATCAAGAAAGCATTGGCACAGCAACACCAAAAATCAAATACAATTCAGAGTCCTTCTCATTCAGAAGTTAGTATCACTGGGGCGGAGGGGTAGAAGTCACTGTTTGCTCACTCTCCAGCTAGGTGTTGTTTGCATAGCCTCCAGCTAGGTGTAGACCAGGGGTCGGCAACCTATGGCACGCGTGCCAAAGACAGCATGCAAGCTGATTTTTAATGGCACAGTGCGGCTGCCGCTGGCCCCGGCAGCAGGCTGAGTGGAGCCGATGACCAGGACCCCGGTAGGCAGCATGCCATTAAATGGCAGATTTTTAATGGCAGATTGCCATTAAAAATCCTGCCCGGCACAGCCCCCTCTTCTCCTCCCCCTGCCTACCGCTCTCTCTGGCGGGGGCAGAAGCAAACTTGGTCCTGCCGGCTGCTGCTGTAGGGCAGGCTCCGCCGGCAGTCAAGCTTCCCTCCCCCCCGCCTCTTCCCTGAGCGTGCTGCGTTGTGCCCCGTCTCCTCTCCTTCCCTGCCTCCGATGGCCCTCGCGATGGAGGGGAGAAGAGAAGCCCCAGCGCCCTCACTGCTCAGACCAGGAAGGAGGCGGAGAAGAGGCAGGAGGGGGATGGAATCAGGGCGTATCCCTCCAGCCCCCTGCTGTGAGCTTCTCAGGGCTGGGGGCTGGGAGCACCCCCCCAATCCCAGCCTACCCCCCAGCCCTCTGCCCTGACCCCTGCACCCCCCTCACACCCCAGCCCCCTGCACCCCCCACGACCCCAGCCCTGACTCTGGCACCCCCCACACATACCCAGCCCCCTCACACCCCATGCCCTGACTCCTGTACCCTCCACATATACCCAGCCCCCCCAAACCTCAGGCCCTGACTCTTACACTCTCCACATCCCACCCCCCACCCTGAGCACCAAATCGGAGCTCCTGCACCCCCCCCCACATTCCCACCTGCACCCCTTGCACCAAATGGGAGCTGCCCAGGTAAACACTCCACACCTAAACCTCCTGCCCCAACCCTGAGCCCCCTCCCTCATTCTAGCTCCTGGCCAGACCCTGCACCCCAACCCCCAGCCTGCTCCTTCACCCCCAACCCTGTGCTCAGTGCACCCCCACCCTCAGCTCAGTGCAGGAAGAGAGGAAGAGAATGGGCCAGAACTATATGTGGGTAGGGCCGGGACCCCAGACCGGCAGAGGACTGAGCGGGGCCAGCAGCCAGGACCCTGGCTGGCAGGAGCCAGCAGATGGAACCCCAGACCGGCAGCGGGCTGAGCCGCTCAGCCCGCCACCGGCCTGGGGTGCCGGCCCCCTTCAGCCCACGCCGGCCTGGGGTGCCGGCCCCGCTCAGCCCGCTGCCAGCCTGAGATTCTGGCTGCCAGCCCCTTGCCAGCCGGGGTCCCGGCCGCAGGCCCCGCAAGTCCCCTGCTGGCCTAGGTGAATGGAACCTTGTTTACTTTACATACAACAGTAGTTAAGTTATATAATATATAGACTTATAGAGAGAGACCTTCTAAAAAATGTTAAAATGTATTACTGGCACACAAAACCTTAAATTAAAATGAATAAATAAAGACTCGGCACACCACTTCAGAAAGGTTGCCAAACCCTGGTGTAGACTAATAGAAGCCACATCTAAAGGCTTGTCAACATGGGCATATTCAGGAAAGTTAATCAAAATTAACTAATCCCTTCCAAAGTGAATTAAGATAAAGTGGCCTTAATTCAGTTTAATTCTAAACGAGAGGCACAGGGTAAAATGCAATTGAATCTACTTTCAATTCACACCTTTAGTTAATTTGAATTAATTTTCCTGAGTGTCCCTGTGTAGCCAAGCCCGAAAACTGACAATATGATTCAGTAATCTGAACACAATGTGATTTTCTTTAGGAACATGGGTTGTCTTCTTCCCACTGCATCACCTAGAACCCAAATCTGCCATCTCTGTCTTGCACATAACCCTGTTTTCTGTGAATGAACAGGTTTATTGCATAGTTCTGAATAAATGTGTTGGGTAAAATGTATCCCTAGGGTAACTTTGTGGAAATCAATGAAGTTAATCCAGCATGAAATTAGCCTTTATTTCCCATCCCCTCCACCAGATTACTACGACCCACAAGAAACACATCTAGTTACATCAACAAATGTATTAAGAGTTTTCTTTAGCAAAACCTGCATGTGTATATGTGTAAACTCATTACATGTAAAATAATGGAGATGCATTCATGGCATGAAGCTTGTTAATCATATGCTAATAGCTATCTTCTTAGCTGCTTGTGTCAATATGGTGACCTCAAAACTACATAGATTGTTCAATACACCACAGGTCATCTTTTGCTAGCAGAGCTCCTAATTACCATGGAGACTGTGGATATTTAAAATAATAACAAGCTAGAGCAGTGGTTCTCAACTGATTACACATTGTGGGCCACATATGTGACCCACAATGTGTTCCCTGGGTTCAGGGGCTGGGTGGCAGGGCAGCGGCAGCCCCAATCCTCACCATGCAGGCCAGGCGGCTGCCCCAGACCTCACAGGGCCGGGCGGCCGCCCCATGACCCAGACTCCTGCCGCGCGGGGTAACAAGGCAGCCTGGCCAGAGCCCTCTGAGTCGGGCAGCAGGGCAGCTCAGACCCCTCCGTGCCGGGCAGCTGGGAACCCGGTGGACTCCGGACCGGCCTTTAGCACACAGCTGAGCAGGGCCACAGCATAAGAGTCTCAGGGGCCCAGGGCAGAAAGCTGAAGCCCCACCACCTGGGGCTGGAGCCTGAGCAATGTAGGTTTGCAAGGTCCCCATGCCTTGCCTGTTACCCCCTAATGCTGGCCCTGGCTTTGATACGCAAAAAAACCAGTTACTATGGCACAGATGGGCCACGGAGTTTTTATAGCTTGTTGAGCGGGGGGGGGGGGGTCGGAGGGCTCAGAAATAAGGTTGAGAACCCCTGGTTTATTGTCTTATTGACATGGATGTAGATGAATTAGGTTGCTGAGAGGAGCAGCCACAACTCTTGTTAAAGTCCTAGGCACCTTGACTGAAATCCTCACCTTACTGATGTTAATAGGAACTCTCCCATAGATTTCAGTACTCCGTGGTATTGTGAAGAGCATCCCATTTACCTCTCTCTGAAGAAATGCAAGTATCCCATGGGACAGTCCAAATTGATTAGGGGAATGACCTGCCCGATATTCCTTCTTGATATATATATCTGAAATTGTTGCTTTATTTGCCTACACTGGGATTAGCACTCAATATCCAAAAGTGTCAGAACTTGCTCCTTGGCAATTAAACAAGAGGCAGTAGAGTCTTTGTCCCAGACCTATTACAGTCTTTACCAGCAGACATAAGGGAGGAGTAAACAGCATACGATTTCCAGTCACTGCTATATAGAATTGATAAACTGAGCCCTAAAGTGTGAGCCTGGTTAATTTTGTGCTGGACTTGCTCAAAGCATCTAAGGGCTTGGCTACACTGAAAACTTTAAAGCGCTGTTGCAGGAATGCTCCCGCAGCAGCGCTTTGAAGTGCGAGCGTGGTAATCCATCTGGTTTAATCCTAGTATTCCACCTCCATGAGGGGATTAGCACCCAGAGCATGTCCACACTAGCGCTTTAAAGCGCTCAGACTTGCTGCGCACAGGGGGTGATATTTCACCCCCCTGAGCCAGCAAGTTAGAGCACTATAAAATGTAAGTGTAGCCAAGCCCTAAGGTACATTAGAGCTGCTGCAAACTGCGCAGTTTTTGCAGTGACTTAGAAGGACTTGAATCCAAAATTTCAGGAGATTTGGTTCATATATGAAGATTATTTGGGCTATGAAGGACAATGTTAATTTCTCCCCACCTTGGACCATCTTAGCTCTGCTGGCTGGTATTTGGGGGAGCAAAGCAGATACTATAGACCGTCCCTGCATACCTGCTGGTAAGAGGAGGGTAATACCCACCAACACAGACTCTAGACCGCGCCTCCACAGGTCTAGACTCAAGATTCAGGGAGTGCCATACAAGGGGAGAAAGGAGTATTCTTACTCCTGGTGTCACTATGCATGTAGCTGTGTTAAAGGTTGCCACAATCTGACACTGAATGACTTAGATTCAGGAGAACAACAAGAAGGAAGACAAGTAAGGTCTCTCCTGTACAGACTGCAGAAATTCAGGAGAACAAAATAGAGGCAAGTTCTGAATGCACAGGAGCATACTGTAGGCCTCTAATGCACACTGCACTTGATTTATATCTGATTTCAGGATAAGGGAGCTGGGACATTGTTCTGAGTCTCTGCCTTCAGCAGCAGCAGCGAAGAGGAAAACCTAAATATGTTTTAAGAAACAGTACACCCCATCTTACCAGTTCCACCTCTGCTCAACACACAGCACTTAGATGTGTATGTAGTGAAATCAATTCTAAGTTTATTTGGCAAAACATAGCGGAGAGACTCAAGTTGTAGCAAGTAGAAGGACTGGAAACAAATGGTCACATATAAAATAAAATCATAACAGGCATTTGAGAACCTAGACTTAATTAACAAGATATTCTCATGTCGTGTAAAGTATTGCTCGTCCAAAATTCTTGCAGCACTTTACAACCAGGTTGGCTATGACCCTCCTTTCACAAGACAAGCATCCCATCAGCTTGCTTCCTCGGTGAAGGATTTAGTATGTCCCTCTGCACGCCATGATAGATCAGATCAGTCCTTTGTCTTTATTCATAAAGAGGGTACCTCCCTCCCTCTGTTTGTTCCAGCCTGTAGATTTCACTGTCTCTTATTTGGCAGCTGGCTCAGTATGCAGATAGTCATACATTATGAGGCATACAGTACACAAACGGCCAGTCAAGGAGATCGATGTCTGTTTCCTCCGGCCTGAAAGGATCATCTCCAAGGTATGTCACCTCCTGGTGACCTGCCTTAACTCCAAGATCTTAAGTACATAATTTTCAGTAGAGATACATACCTCCTTAAATATTATCCGTACATACAGTTCACAATGATTTTGACAACCAGTCGGCTTCTGGCTCTTGGCGGACACCTTACACACCACCCTTCAGTGAACTATTCTTAAGGCTACATTTTAGTCACTACATTTTAGTGAAAGTTCTGAACAAGTCCAGGCAGTAAACAAAAATTCATAGCCAGTGACCTGTCCATGACTTGTACTATATACCCCTGACTAAAACTTGGGCCTGGGACCCCCCAAAACACCTGGGTCCTTACTAAACTGGTGAATGTCACATTTAGAGAAAAGTAGCTGTCATTTGCTTCTCTTGCACTAGCTTGTGGTACTTCCCTTTATGGAAATCAAAGTTCTGGGTCCTTCTCGTCGGCGGTACTGCTGACTGCTGCACACTAACTTCAGCTTTTTTTGTTTTCCTTCGTGCATATATCTGACCCCGGAGATCCATGTCGCTCACATTACGCCACTGAAACATTCGCGTTAGAAACTTTCTCAAAGAAGTGAAATATTTTAGTATTCAATTCTCTGCCCCTGGAAGAAACAGTTTTCCAATGAGACTCAAATCTGTTGCTTGTTAAAGCATTATTCTGGATAAGTAATTGGATTTCCTTCTGTAAGCTACCAGCATGCTCACTAAGGGTCTGATTCACTATTGTCCTGCATCTTGTACTGTTAATTTCCACCAGGGAGCCCCATGAATACAGTGTGAGAGGGGCACTGCATGTAGCGCACCACTTGCTCAGTCAGAGAGACAGTACCTTTATAGAGGGGCTGGGAGAGGTGTGTGGGGGGAATGAAAAGGGAGACTGTCAAAGAGACCGCATCCCCTAGGCCCATCTCCTCTAATCTGTGTCCTCTGCATTTGCATTAGTGGTCAGGATGCCCAGGTCCTAAATGATTAGCAGAATCAGACTGAGTTTCTGTATCTTTCCATCATTGAAATATAGGTATTATTATTTACATTTTGGTAGCATCTAGAGGTTGCCAGTCAATGAATAGGGCCCTGTTGTGCTAGGCACAAAGTAGTAAAATATAACAGGGTATTTATACAGCTCACTGCCCGGGGTTCCCTTGGGTGAGAAATTTAAAAATTAAGTTTCTTTCTCTTTTGAGTGGACAACTAAGACTTCATGGCTCCTTTCATAGGAGAAAAGATTAGTCAGTGTATCCTTGACCAACACTCTACATCCTCAAAGTCCCTTATAGTTCAGTGTGTAGTGTGCCCTCTTCAGTATGACTTTATGTACTGTGCTTTAGCATCTTTTTAGATGAAAGGAAGAGAGACACATAAATTAACAGTATTTATTATTGATGCACTGGGCAGTCATTCTTCAGAAATACTGGGTATGTTATAAGAATATATATACACAACAGAGCTAAACTGAGTGTCACACAAACCAACAATGTGTGATTTATAATGACTAAGACCTTACTACAGGGAATTTCCTAGGGTTTAATGATCAACAGGAGTTAATTGCGTAAGGCTTAGGACATTGCTGTTTAAAACTCACACTGCTGCAATACATTCAGGTAGAATCAGTTTTTGAGGAATTAGCATGAAATGTCCTTTAAAACTGTAGGGCTGTCTTTGCTTACTTGTTTCCATAATGTAGGAGTGCTGTCTGGTGTACTCTCTTAAGCAGTAGGTCATGTGGGAGTTAAACCATGTGTCTTGCATGAAGATTAAATAGCAATCTAAATATTTACAAAGTAATTGGAATGCAAAACGTGATTTTGTGTCTTTTGAAGTGCCTCAATTCAGCTAGAATGGGTGTTTTTGGTAGCAGTTTAGACATTAGTCTGAGTGACAGTCAGTAGGCAGGTGAAAATCTATTGAAGAACAATCAAAGCTGAAATTAGTGAATTCTAGGTTAATTTCATAGACTCAGGGTGCATCTTCACTACCCACCGTATCGGCAGGTAGCAATTGATTTATCCGGGATTGATATATCGCGTCTCGTTAAGACGCAATATCGATCCCCGAACACGCTCACCGTCGACTCCGGAACTCCACCAGAGCGAGCGGCGGTAGCGCAGTCGACGGGGGAGCCGCGGCCGTCGATCCCGCGCCGTGTGGACCCCAGGTAATTCGATCCAAGGTACTTCAACTTCAGCTCTATTATTTGCGTAGCTGAAGTTGCGTATCTTGGATCGATCCCCTCCCCCCCAGTGTAGACCAATCCAAAGGAACTTTCTGAAGTGATGCATTAAATGGAAAGGATCTGTAATTTAGTCTTGACTAGACAATGTTGAGTGTATATTGCTTAAGGTCTAATCCTACCAGATCCTGAATGCCATATGTTGTGGTACTGTGCGCCCTCAACTCCAATGGGAGCGGGGGGGGGGGGGGCTTTATTCCTCACAGGAGGCACTCAGCACTTCTAAAGATAGGGTCCTTAAATGGTAGTGGATATTTTTATTCTATCCCACTGCACTCTATTTGTTACCCAAGAATTTACTGTACAGTCCCCAGGACTAAAAATTTGAGATCTTGGCATATTCCTGTCAAAATTATTAACTAACTAGAGTGAATTCAGAAAACAACAAAAATGATTAGAGCAGAGGAGGAATTGATTGATAAGGAAGAGTTTTTAAAATGCCAGATATAACTGAGGTTGGCTAAGCAGTGATTGCTGGGGAACGGCAAGATCATCTAGATGAGTTTGAAAAGTGTAAACACTAAGGAGGGAGAGGTATCATATAGAAGGGTACAAAGAGGTATAAATAAGGATTAGGTTAAATAAATGAGAAATGTACTCTGATTGTCAGAAACTTGCTGACACAGGTAAGATTGGAGAATAGTTTCCCTTATTCTCCATCCCCACACAAGGGAGGTGATGGAAGTCCAATTAATTTGAGACTTTAATGCATTGTCCCTATCAGCTCTTTATAGAAGAATCCTGCATTGGCAGGACCTGGATGATCTACTAGATCTTCTCCACTTCCAGTTTCTATTTGTCTTTAAAACAAAGCATTTGTTTTCACTTAACATCTTCTTTTAGACCTGGGTACACAAAGCAGTAGGATGAAAATAACACACAACCCTTTCCAGAGGATGTTTGCAAGCCCCGTTGGACTTCTGGGCAACTAGCCATTTGACTAGTAGGGTGGGGGTGGTCACTTCTTTGAGCTGCAAGGAAGATCTGTTCTTCCCATACACATACTCTCCAGCGCTGACTCTAGGCACCAGCAAAGCAAGCAGGTGCTTGGGGTGGCACGTTTGCAGAGGTGGCAGGGATCCAGCATGGGAGCTGAGAACCAACAGGGGGCCCTGGGAGCTGTAGTTCCTTGGTTAGCTCCCTGCCTATAGAGCCAGCCCTGGAGCAGGGAAAGAACTACATTTCCCAGCATTCCGTTGGCAGCTATCAACAGGAAAGGGAGGGGGAGGGAGTGAGGTAGCTGAGACCTCATGGTGCAGCTTGCTGTGAATGGAGAGCTCATGGTGGCACTGTGAATGGTAGGGATACCATATTTTAACACTCAAAAAAGAGGACACTCCACTGGGGGGGGTTAGCTCCGCCCCCTATCCACTCCCTCCCACCCCCTGCCTGCCCCCCCACAGAACCCCCAACCCCTCCAACCCCCCTGCTTCTTGTCCCCTGATCACTCCCTCCAAGGACCCCTGCCCCTATGTGACGTTATTGATATAATCTGGGACCATATAGAACATGGTTGCAACCAAATCCTGTAGTGGCACCAAATCTTGTATAAAGGGGGTCAAATGAGGTGTCTTAGACAAAGTTAGGGTTTGCTGGTTATAATTATGCTGTCTATATGTGTGTATCAATTTTGTAGTTGAAGTTGTGAATATTGGCTCTATACTGTCTGTATTTCAAACTTATGCTATGCTTCTGGGTGACGTCCCAGACAAGTTGGTGTTAGCTCTGCCTAGCCTGCTTGATGGCCCATTAAGGACCATCAGCTATACAATTGACCCATGGAGAGAAGGCAAATACGCCTTGTAACTCAGCAAAGTACGCAGGAACTTGCCCATGTGACTCCAGACTCCATTTTGCTGTAATTTTCCACAGTAAGAACAAAGAGGTGTTCTTACACCTGGAAGAGACTATATAAGGTTGGTGCCTCGTCTCCATCTTATCTTCAAACCTGCTTCTTACCTCTGGAGGGACTTTGCTACAAATGGAAGCTCTACACAAAGGACTGAATAACCCATCCAAGCTGTGGATGTACTCCAGAGATTTGATTTGAACCTGCAGTTTATTCCATCACTGCTACAAGCCTGAACTAAGAACTTTGCCATTTAACCAACTCTAGCTCTCATCTATATCTTTTTCCTTTTATGAATAAATCTTTAGATTTTAGATTCTAAAGGATTGGCAACAGCGTGATTTGTGAGTAAGATCTAATTTGTATATTGACCTGGGTCTGGGGCTTGGTCCTTTGGGATCGAGAGAACCTTTTTCCTTTACTGGGGTATTGGTTTTCATAACCATTTGTCCCCATAACGAGTGGCATTGGTAGTGATACTGGGAAACTGGAGTGTCTAAGGGAATTGCTTGTGTGACTTGTGGTTAGCCAGTGGGGTGAGACCAAAGTTTTCACTGTCTGGCTGCTTTGGTTTGAGGTTTTGGTTTGCTTAGAGGTGGAAAACCCCCAGCCTTGGGCTGAAACTGCCCTGTTTTAAGCAATTTGTCCTGCATTGGCACTCTCAGTTGGGTCCCGCCAGAACCGCATCGTTACACCCTAATCGCCCCCCGGGACCCCACCCCCTATCTAAGCCTCTCTTCTCCTTGTTCCCGACTTCCCCCTCCTGAGACCCCCACACACACCCTAAGTGCCCCCCTAGGATCCTACCCCCTACCTGTCCCCTGACTGCCCTGACCCCTCTCCACACCCCAGTCCCCTGACAGCCCCCGCAGAACCCCCGACCCATCCAAACTCCCCTGCTCCCTGTCCCTTGACTGCCCTGACTCCTCTCCACACACACCCCCTGACACAGCCCCCCCAAACCCCTGACCCATCCAACCCCCCCTGCTCCCTGTCCCTTGACTACCCCCCCGGGATCCCATGCCCCTTCTCCAACCCCCCGGTCCCCTTACCGTGCCACTCAGACCAGTGTGTCTGGCTCCACACATGCCGCAGACATGCTGCTGCGCTCCTCTGTGGAGTACACAGCCCCATCCCCGCAGAGTGCTGCCGGCGCGGCGCGGCACGCTGATGCTGCAGGGGAGGAGTGGGGGGAGCAGGGGAGGGGCTTTGGCTGCTGGAGGCCCCGATGCGAGTGGCTCAATCTGGCCAGGCCGCCCTGTCAGCCGCGCCGCGCTCTGCACTGGGAGGGAAATCCTGGACCTTTTGAGAGTTTTACAAATTCCTCCCTGACGGCTATTTAAAACCCCAAAAGCTGGACATGTCCATGAAAATACGGATGTATGGTAGGTAACCCTAGAACGGGGAACAAGTATGCTCAAGGAGTAGGCAGCTTTGGCCCAGATATCTCCTTCAGAAGAAACATCCCCAGACTGGATTAGGGATACTGGTGTGACCCCACCTTGCAGCCCCCAAAGAAAGAATTGGGTGCACTAAATGGACAATGCACCTCTCTAGCTGAAGCCTAGCAAGGGAGGTATGTGGATCCCACTAGAATTTAGAATGAAACGTAATAGAGAGGAGGATCTACTAGGACCCGGGCAGCTTTAGATACAGTACCAGGCATGTAGGAGGCTTTCCACTTCTGAGCCATGAACGCATAAATTGACTTTTCCTGTCCAGATTTAGCTAATATTCAGAAAGGGAATCTAGCACCTGCCTTCCAGATTTGAACACCCTCAGAATTCAGGAGTGCTCAAGCTCAATTTGGGCAACTGTTACTTCATTTCTCCCAAATCAAATATAGTGATCCACTGTAACGTGCTGTAGGAAAAGTAGGATAAAATTGAGCAAGAAATGCTTCCCAGTGGTTATTAGGACTGGAATTGCTATTTTCAACAGCCACTGCCATTTTTTTTCTTTTTTTTTTAAGTTTCATTTGTTTAAAAGGAAGACAGTGATATTGCCTTGGCAAATTCCCCATAGAAACAAAGAGTGGAACAAAAGAATAAATAAAGGCACCTCAACTTTTCCTCATTTATGTAGGACAGTCTTATAATATGCATCCAGATATCCTTCAATCACACAAGCTGAAAATTGTTCCACTTTACTGCAGTTCTGTAACCATATGGGAACCAATCCTGTCTGTGTTCTATGCACAAGCAAAATTCCTGCTGAATGACCCGCACTGGGAGTGAGTTACCGGTGACCCAGAGCTGGAGCGGCAGGGGGTGGGGGTGAGCCCAGGGCTGGGGCATCAGGAGGAGGTGGGCGGCAGCCAAAATTTTTTTTGCTTGGGGCGGCAAAAAACCTAGAGCCAGCCCCGATACTCTCCAAAGTCAGTGTTGATCTCTCTATTCCTGAGGGCAGCTGAATGTACAGCACAACGCCTCAGACCTAAACATAGAAACAGCACCTACTATGGACCCTTGCTATGTGTGCATCACCAGGGAGCTAAGGTGAATTGGGTGGCCTTGCCAATTGTTCTTTTAACTTGCCTCTGCTGAGCCTCATGTGCGACCTAATTTGACTTGAAGCTCTTCCTCTTATTTACTAGGTGTGATAGGGCATCCACCCCACAGTAGAGTGCAAGAGGAGCGGCAAGGATCAGCCAATCTGGGCACAGCAGGCCCATATAAGAAGAGCTGCAGGGCAGAGCAGGATCAGCTACTCCCTGGAGCTCACAGAGGGAGAACTAAGTGCCTGGCAGGCAGAAGGAAGCGATCACCCTGGACAGAGCAGTGCTCCTAGCAAGGACCAGGGGAGCTAGAGAACTCCAGGCTGTGGCAAGGGTGAAGAGGGTGCTGGGGCCACAAGGAAGTGGCTGAACAATTGGCTGAAGTCACCACTGTGGAAACGGCGGGACAGTTGGACTGCAACCCCTGCCCTTGGATTGGGGTAGCACAGATCATGACACGGCGGGAGGGCTGTGTTATGAAGACAACGCTGTAGTCCTTGGAGTAATGTGCGTCTGAGAGCAGAAGTGATGGCAGGCGAGGAACCACCAGGAGTGGGCGTACTGATCTGCGGAGCTAAACCCCAATATAACCGCAGCAGCCACCAGTGTGGTGAGTGGAGCCATATTATATGAGGAAGCAAGCATCTGCAGCAGCAGTAGCCTCCTCCCAATCTCTGGAGAAGAGGCAAGATAGAGCAGAATCATAGCAAGTTAGGGAAGGAGATTATGAGCTTGAGTGGATGTTGGGGAGATGAGAGTTTGAACAGATAGGTTAGAAAAGAAAGAGGAGAATGGGAAAGCTGGGAGGGAGGGAACGTGTGTAGAATGACACAGGGAACGATGCACTACAAGGTACCCTGGGAAGGAAAGTGAAGGAAAGACAAACACTGGAGCCACAGGAAGTTATAATATTTAAGAAGTGTTAAAATAAACCACCCACGAATAGTGCCATAGTGGCTGATTTATATAGAATATGTATTTATCAGTGGCAAGTGGAGGCACAGAGGGAAGTACTCTCTCTGGTGGAGTTCAGTCCCTTCACTAGTCTCCACCCTGACATCACTTTCATCCCAGGCTCAGCCAAGTACTTCAGAGGAGCAATTTTGTTTCCATTTGGAATAAATGTTCTTGCATGAGGAACGCATAATTCCAAGCTATTTGCATCTATCCAACCCTGGACGTTCATAAATATTTCCTTGGGCTTTATGACAGCCTTTTATCTTTAACATTAAGGAATTCAGGAGTTTTCTGACAGCATTTTATGGAGAGACATTGTCTCCATTTTCTGCAGTAAGGATCATCCTGATTGGAGATTACTGCCTTAAGGGCTGCTTACCTTTCCCCCGATCAAAAAATAAATTTGGGAGTCCATTAACCCTTAGAAGTACATTAGTGATGCAGAAGATCATTCTCAAAATCTGTTCCATGCTCAGATTCAATTCAAGAAGCCATAAATTCCATGGGAAATTTTCTTTTAAAAAAAGTATCTTCTCACGTTAGGAGCCAAAAAAAGGTCTTCTAGGAATTCAACAAGGTGGAAAATGTCACTCTTAGCCCTAAGCCAGCTGCTGCAATATGTTTGTAAGTACAGCATACCATTTTGTTGGTGGACGTAGTGATCCCTCTGTGCCATTCAATTACTATTGCAGTCAGTTTTCCCATTGACTTCAGTGGGATCAGGCCCTGCAGGCCCAATCCTGCAACCCTTCTCTCCACATGAGTTCATGCAAGTAGTGCCCTGCAAGTTGAATAAAGGTTGTAGGATCAGACTCTACATTTGCAGAGCACTTTCTGATTCTCGGGAATCTGTCTCTCTAAGTATTTAAAATAGCACTGATCAGCTCGGTATGTGAATGCCTGTGTGATGAAAGGCACTATTTAAATACGGAATAGTGCTATGAGTAGGGCTCCTTACTAGTCTGTAAGAACAACCTATTGATGAGTCCACTTACTAGAACGAATCTAACCTTCTGTTGACACGTCTTCAAGTCAATCTTTTCTCTTGCTCACCTATTATGCTGGATCACAGATGCATTTAGCACATATCCCATAACTTGTAAGGTTGCAGTGGACGAAAGTCGGTCACAGGATAGCACAGAAAAATCCGATTACACTAGAGAATTTTGGAATTGCAAACATCTGCCATGCTTCTAAGAAACCATGCGTCTGTGCACCAAAAAAAAAAAAAAAAATGCTTGAAGTGGTTCACAAGCGCTGCCAGCAGTTACAATTACACCTCTTTAAAGGAATTCTTGCTGCTAGCCGTGTTGCTGGTCTAGAGTAGATAGAAAGCACATTGGTGCTGATAGACTGTTAAAATTGGTTCCCCCAGAACAATCACAGAATGTCCTGCAATTCTTTCATCACCATGCTGCGGTTATTCTCTGGTTAGAAAACGTCATGAGGACAGTCTTCTGCCACAAGTAGTTACATTTGGCTTACTTAAACTCACTCTGCAGTTTCAACTTGATATGGTAGAACTTTTCACTTCCCACACCACGCTATTGCATAGCGCTGCTGTGCTCTGTTAAACGGCTATTATATTTCACCCCAGCACTGGCTGCATTTTGTTACTGAGTGAAGTGATCCTGGGCTATGTAGTCTGAATAGTGGGGTGCAAATCTCTTTCGGAGGCTTGTAGATGAAAGGTGCTGAATAAAAAGAAAGATATCAAGTCACTGAGTCTGCTTTTAATGAGCTAAAAGATATAAATGAATGAGATGGTGAGGGCAAAAATAGTACACCTCTACCCCGACAAAACGCTGTCCTTGGGAGCCAAAAAATCTTACTGCGTTAGAGGTGAAACCTCGTTATACCGAACTTCCTTTGAGCCGCTGGAGTGTGCAGCCCCCCTCCCCCCACGGAGCACTGCTTTACCGCGTTATAGCCGAATTTGTGTTATATCAGGTCGTATTATATCGGGGTAGAGATGTATCTACATTGATTGAAACCTTATTCCAGTTTGTTTTTCTAAAGCCAATTGAGTATAGAGAGAAATTAGCATAGAAGGCATATTTTAAAGCAATGATGTACTGCCAAAAATCAGATGTTAACACGGCTTTCAAATAATTTTTTGGGGAGAAAAGAATGAATAGGAGTGCCGAATGATGTACTTTTCATCATGCAGCAGTGTAAGTAAGATGTTTGACAGGGAACTGTTGTACAATACTGGCTACACGGGGGGGAAGAATAATCAAAGCTGAATTGGTGAGTTTGTAGAAATCTCTCCAGTGTCCTGAAGACAAAATAAGAATTTTGTGAACTCCCTCTGCTTGCTAAGAGTAACCCAGCTATAGGCCCAGCTTGGATAGAGGACAGGAGAATAGCTTTCCCAGCAAAAGTCATAGACTATTCTAGATGCAACTGCTATAACTGCAGTGACAGAAAATGGTCTATTAGTTCCTAGGCAGGCTGTAATCAAATCATTTCCACTCACAGTCGAGCATATGTGCTCGAAAACAAACCAATGAAATTTGGCAGTTGCAACATCTTTCATTTTAGCAGCTCAAACCTTCTGACAAGTTGAGCCTCTCTCCACCCTCAGAGACAGGAGAGTACTGGTATCAATCTCAGTTGTAGCACAGGATAAACAGGCATAATGACTTGCCAGATGTTTATGCAGAGTCAGTCTCAGAGTGCTGCCTTCCAAAATTCAGCTTACCCAAATACAAAGGAGCTCGACCCAAAGCCACGTTTACATTTAGAGACTCTCGCAGCCATGCTAAGGACATAACCTCATTCTAGTCAATTCAGTAGCCTTTCTATTTGCATGTGACTTTAGTAACTGAAAATAATGCTTTTCATACAAGGCACCAGCCAGCTGCTGTGTAAGCTTCCCCAGGCTGTTCTAGCAGTACACCTCCATCCTGACTTGCAGTTTCAGTTTTGGGCCCCCTATGCACAGACTGCCAATCATGTCCAATTGAAGTGAGAAACTTAATTCTCCGAATTCCCCAGCTCAGCAGTCGTGAAAAGCGAGTATATTAAACTCTCTTCTCCCCAGCAAATCATAAGGAGAAGAGAACTGCTGGGTTTTTTTGTGAAGAAATCCTAAACATTTTGACTAAGTAGCTTCCCAAATATTTCAGTCTAAACACACTGGCTTAGATAAAACAACAAAACAAATGTACTGACAACAGAAAGATCGATTTTAAATTATTACAAGTAATGAGGCATCTAAATCAGACTTGGTTACAAGTTAGGAATTGGTTGTTTTACCTTTTAACAAGCTAAGTGAATACAAAGCAAAGATCTCTCTCTCTCACCACAAGTTCCAGCAGTCTTACTGGGTGAACCTCTTTCAGTCAGGATCTCTCCCCCAGTCCAGTGCTACTTCCTTTTTTCTTTAGCTGATGCCAGGGGCAGAGAGCAAGGGAGAGATGATTTGAGGCATCGGCCCTCTCCTCTTATAGCCCTGTCTCTTGCTCAAGTATCATCTCCAGCTGATGTCTGGCCAGGAAACAAACTACTTCGTTGTCAAAATGTAGATGTTTTTCCCCATACCTCTCTTCTGCCAAAGAGTGGCCACTTACACAGGTGGTGGTGCAGTTGAGCTCATTAACACCTGGCTGAGCCATTGGCTAGCCTTTTGTCTCTGGGGGACTTGTTTGTGACTGCCCTTCAGAACATGTTGGAACATATCTTTGGTTAGCTTTGAAAAGTCATGGAAGATGGGAGCGATTCCAGAAGACTGGAAAAGGGAAAATATAGTGCCTGTCTATAAAAAGGGAAGTAAGGACAACCCAGGGAATTACAGGCCAGTTAGCTTAACTTCAGTACCTAGAAAGATAATGGGGGAACTAATTTGCAAACAGCTAGAAGATAATAAGGTGATAAGCAACAGTCAGCATGGAATTGTCAAGAACAAATCACGTCAAACCAACCTAATAGCTTTCTTTGACAGGGTAACAAGCCTTGTGGATGGGGGGAAGCAGTAGATGTGGTATATCTTGACTTTAGTAAGGCTTTTGGTACTATCTTGCATGATCTTCTCATAAACAAAGTAGGGAAATACAACCTAGGTGGAGCTACTATAAGGTGGGTGTATACCTGGTTGGAAAACCATTCCCAGAGAGTAGTTATCAGTTCATAGTCAAGCTGGATCAGTTCTGGGTCCAATTCTGTTCAATATCTTCATCAATAATTTAGATAATGGCATAGAGAATTCACTTATAAAGTATGTAGATGGGAGGGGTTGTGTGACAGAGTCTGCTTACCCCCACACTAGCCCAGACAGGGTTAGGCCCATATTATTGACAGCGGAAGTCCAGCCTCCTCGGCGGGACTGGGCATGCTCTAAATGCTCTAGTAGTATAAAGGGAGGAAGCCCGGCTCATTCTGGGCTGGCAGCTGCAGGGGAAGGACCAGTCTGGGAAGCTTCTGCAGTAGGCCAGCCACAGCCCCTGACTGCACCGGGAATCAGAGCCTCCCCGGGCCTGACTGAACTCGGGCAACTGGAGGAGCCAGAGAAGGCGGCCAGCCCAGCTGTCCAGGGAGACTCCGAAGGCTCATGGGAGACCAACACAGAGACCAGTAGGAAGTGACCCAGGGAGGGTGACGGAGTGGTACCTCCCGCCTGGGAAAACTCAGCGTGTTTTGGTAGGACCCCCTGCTGAGTCAGTGGCAGGATGCTACACAGCTGGTAGGGGCCTGGTGGAGTCGGGTGGGCCTGGTCCCCCATACCGGGGCCACCGCACCCCTTGGTGGGCACTCCACCCTTAATAGACTCTGGCCAATAGGCCTCACTGCCCTGCACTAAGGGCTGCTCAATAGACTCTGGTCATTAGGCTGTGCTGCCCTGCACTAAGGACTGCTTAATAAATTCTGACCATTGGGCTGTGCTGCCCTTGTCCTAGGGGCGTCACAGTTTGCAAGTGCTTTGGAAGTTAGGATTAAAATTCAAAATGATCTGAACAAACTAGAGAAATGATCTGAAGTAAATCGGATGAAATTCAATAAGGACAAATGCAAAGTACTCCATTTCTGAAGGAACAACCAGTTGCACACATATAAATGGGAAATCCTAGAATATCAGGGTTAGAAGGGACCTCAGGAAGTCATTTAGTACAGTCCCCTGTTCAAAGCAGAACCAATTGCCAACTAAATCATCCCAGCCAGGGCTTTGTCAAGCCTGACCTTAAAAACCTCTAAGGATGGAGATTCCACCACCTCCCTAGGTAACCCGTTCCAGTGCTTCACCACCCTCCTAGTGAAAAAGTTTTTCCTACTATCCAACCTAAACCTCCCCACTGCAACTTGAGACTATTACTCCTTGTTCTGTCATCTGATATCACTGAGAACAGTCTAGATCCATCCTCTTTGGAACCCCCTTTTCAGGTAGGGGAAAGCAGCTATCAAATTCTCCCTCATTCTTCTCTTCTGCAGACTAAACAATCCCAGTTCCCTCAGCCTCTCCACAGAAGTCATGTGCTCCAGCCCCCTAATCATTTTTGTTGCCCTCCGCTGGACTCTTTCCCATTTTTCCACATCCTCCTTGTAGTGTGGGGCCCAAAACTGGACACAGTACTCCAGATGAGGCCTCACCAATGCCGAATAGAGGGGAAAAGACAGTTACCTTTTCCGTAACTGGTGTTCTTCGAGATGTGTTGCTCATGTCTATTCCACAATAGGTGTGCGTGCTCGCCACGTGCACCGGAAGTTTTCCTCCTAGCAATACCTGTAGGGAGGAGCGCCCCAGCGACCCCTGGAGTGGCGCCTCCATGGGAGTCTTCTCTTCTCCAGACTAAACAAACCCAATTTTTTCAATTTTTCCTCATAGGTCACGTTTTCTAGACCTTGAATCATTTTTGTTGCTCTCCTCGGCACTTTCTCCAATTTGTTCACTTCGTTGCCAAAGTGTGGTGTCTATAACTTGCCACAATACTCCAGTTGGGTCTTATCAGTGCTGAATAGAGTGGTAGAATTACTTCTTGTGTTTTGCTTACATTTCTTTTGGACTTTCTCAGAAGAATTGAGGACCCTAATTGATCGCTGCTGACCGAAACTACTGCTAGGTTATTTCTCAATTATATAATAAATTCAGGCCATTCATAGTTTTAAAAATCAGTAGTAGCACAGTGTATTGAGAGTTATTTAGCACAAGGCTGAAAGAATAAAAACAAATACTTATTTCAGTGCAAATCAATGGAAAAAAACAATCCTGCCTCATTTGCCTCTAAAAGATGTAGGACAATGAAACCCAGAATGTAGAACATGTTAATCTGGTCTGGATTGATTGCCTAAATGTCTGTAAATTAAATGTTTGTCTTTTCAGCAATGTTATTAGAAGCATATACATCATGTTCCACACCTACTCTAAGTGGCTCCCTTCAAGGAACTCTCAACTCTCAGAAGACAGTATGGAATATTGAAAACAGACTCTCACTAATCTGTCATTTTTCTATTTAATTTATAAAATGGGACACAGAGAGAACATTGCGGGCTGCGGATTTTGCAGTGCACAGATCAGTCTCAGAAGCATTCACATAAACATCTGAAAGCTTGAATTATGAATATAGACTGATTTGTCAGGCATTCAAAGAAGACAAAACAATGCAAATATATTTTTGGAGACTGAATTGTTTTAAAGCTACCCTCTAGCTTTTCAAAGTGCTGTTCAGTTTCTGAGCACATTACACATTGAAAAAAGGTTTATATATAACCATACCATCTTTGGAACCGCAGTCTTACCAGTTCCATTTTGATGCAAATCCAGGAATTTACCATGGGTTTATAAAATCAATTTCAGTACTGTCGTGGTTGAGATTATATTGTAATCCACATTTTTTAGAAGACAACCAAATAAATACTCATCAGCATTGCCAGAAAGTTTTAAAAATTGTTTTGAACAACTGAACTCTCCACAGAGGATTGAAAGCCTTAGTATATCTTGCTTAATAAGGCTGATGCTAGGTAGGACATGTTTTCCTTCATAGTGGTGATGGGAATTCAAGCCATTACATGGGTCAAGTTGGCCTAAATCCTTATGAACAGGAACATGAAGCAGCCAGGCAAAACCAGTCACAGGGGCAAATCTAGAGAGAAGGGCTGTAATCTACACCAAGGGCCAATGTTTTTCTTCAGGAGAGGGCACATTTACCTTAGTTTGCTAAGTTTTCATTTGTAAAATGAGCACATTTGTAATTCATAATGCAAAGAAAATCCAGTTTAGTACACATGTTCTAGTTCCCTCTCTGATCTTCTTCTAGGAATTGTAGGACTATGTGGAATTATATTCCAATGTACATGTCTGAATCTGATTTGGATATAGATAGCAGCTCCACCTAATATGTTGTTAACATTTTCTCCTTAACATGTGACACAATTGTGTGCAATCACTACCAGCAGCAGACAACAGAGAGAAGCAGAAAAAGCAAGAAGATGGATGGCGTTGAGGCATTTCTTCTCCTTCTCAAGAAAAATCTTTACAGGACTAGTAAATTCTTGTGAACAGTGTGATGTATAGCTAGCATTAACTACTGCAGTGGTGAACACAACAGGGCAGCCCAGTGTTCCCTTTGAATACTGGCACTTCCAAAAGCAGCATAGGATGAGGTTTGGTAAATGCGTTTAGTTCGGTTGAGAGCTATATATGTATACTGTTGGACATGAATGAACTGAGTTGCTAGGTGGACTGCAGCTGTCATGGCAAATGTTGAGAAATCATGATATGTGGAGAAAGTGAATAAGGAAGAGTTATTTACTCTTTCACCTAACACAAGAACCAGGGGTCACCCAATGAAATTAATAGGCAGCTGGTTTAAAACAAATGAAAGGAAATACTTCTTCACACAGTGAACAGTCAACCTATGGAACTCATTGGCAAGGGATGTTGAAGTCTAAAACTATAAAGGTGTTCAAAAAAGAATTTGATAAGGTCATGGAAGATAGGCTATTACCGACGATGGTCAGGCATGCAACCCCAAGCTCTGGGTGTTCCCAGCCACTAACTTCCAAAAGCTGGGAGCATTGGCCATGTCAGAAGACCAGATATTGGGCTAGATGGACCATTCGTTTTGATCCACTATGGCCGTTCTTATGATAGGTCAACTCACTAATCATAGCAAAACCTAATTACTTCACTATTGCTCAATCCCGTGACAAATCTTCTATTGATTTCAATGGGAACAGGTCAGGTCCTCACTGTACATCAAGGGTTCTTTCATCCCCATATGCAACAACTTTGTCTCCTTTTCTTTATGCAGTTGTCCTGTATTACCCAAGCACTAGGTCACCTGGGTATCTCACAAGAGGTCCGCTGAGCTAGCCTTGAGTGCCTCTACAGTGTGGTCACTGACATATTGCTCTTGGAGTACGTGTAACCCTATGGAGGTTTTGTGGCAGAGGGTTCCTAGTGCTTTTCTAGTTTGGAATCCCATTGAAATCAATGGTGTCGAATGGGTTGCAAAGAAGTCAGAGTAGAGCAGCCTAGTGAACTTTGAAAATCCAAAGTACTAGAATCTAACTCAAAACATTCATCCTTGGTAATAATCCTACAAAGGAGCAGCAGCCAAACAAATCTCAGTTTTGTGCTTTTTCTTTTATTAGTAGGTAAAAATGAGAAGACTATTTCAAGACCTGAAGGATGAGCTGATCAGCACTTATCAACTAGACCCTTCCATCAGCTACACTGGCATACAGCATAGTGATACCAGCACCTTTAAAACATGTTTTTAGCATATTACTATCAAGTCACATTGATTTTTTTTCCATTTCCAGACACTTCAGGAGACAAACATAGAAAGACAGCAAACTAGACTATATTAGCATGAATTGTACTGCGAGCCTTGCACAAAAAGGAAAAATCCAGCCAATGCATTCTCTGCAACAGAATATACAATTGTTTAATATCACTGTTGTAATAGTCAGGTTACTGTGCACAGAACAATACTGGAGTGCCAATGACAGCATTTGTATGGAGACTTTCATAAATCAAAATGGAGTGCTAAGGACAAGTGTGCTTTCACTGATGATTTATCAGCCCTGGCTCAGAAAGTTGCCTTAATTTATACAACCATCTTACCAGGAATTTACTCTAGGAATTCTTCTTGTTTTATGTACCACACATCTGATTATATATATATATATATATATATATATATATATATATATTAGAAATTAAGAACTGAGGGTAAAATGTTCAAAATCACCTAAACAACTCAGGAGATCATGTCCCGTTTGTTTCCAGAGACTTAAGCTCCTAAGCAATTTGGGAGCCTTTGAAAATTTTATCATACAAAAAAATTAAGTTTAGAGGGAGTTAAGGTAGAGAGTCCATAGCACTAAATCACATTACAGGAATGCTTTAAATTTTCCCCAAACTAAGCACCACAAATGCAGGAAATTCAACATTAAAGTTACATTTAAAAAGTAGTACAAATAGGTTAAGAAATGAAAATACACAGTTAATACAACCTTAACTCATCCCTGTAGTGACACCATGCAATAACCGTAGGACAATAAATGTTTTCGTTTTTGTGACCTCAGTTCAGCTAAAACTGATTTTTTTAAAGACTTTTTTCCAAACTCGTCTCCCTCATGTCGTCACTAAAAAGTCAAGATGGGTTGGGAAAAATTATAAAACCCCTATAATCTTTTTTACCCTTACATTACTGATATATACTCACAACCATAACTTCATCTTAATGTACATTTTGTATGAGTTTCGTTAATTTTTAATTACCAAAAATTTCACACATGATCACCAAACAAGGAATCAAAAGAAAATGCTACTATGATATTTCTAATTATTAGAAGATATGCAGTGTCAATCTTTAATCATTTTATTTTAATTTTAACTTTCAAGGTCAGATTTGCTGGCATACCAGAACAGCCTAAAGCATCCAGGACGCATTGGCCATTTAAACTTAATGCTAATTGGCATTACTAGAACAACACAAAGCCGATAAAGTATAGCGGTGAATCTGTCTCTTAATTTGCAATTGACTTGTTGCTTTAGAGAGCGGTATTATTGAGATTCATGCTATGTGAAAAGGGGGTGGGTAAAGCACAGTCTGCAAGTGTCAATATCTGTGAAATTTAAAGACTCCTCCTATGCGCCTCAGTTTCCCTGCAGGGGCTGCCTGGATGCACAATAGAGATAAGGCAGCAGTGTCATCGGGAGCCTTTCAGGCATTGATACCCAAGCTCGTGTGCCAGCATGGAACCTTCAAAGAGCTGTGAAATTGGGCCAACTAATCTACCAATGAGCACTCCACTCATGTCCAGTCTCCTTCATCCAGAGTCATTACACCCCATAGAACTATTGCATGAAAAATAACATGAGAGAAAGGGGGGTGGGATTGGTGAAATTGCATCTGATGTCACAATGGTCCCAATTAAAAGTTACCTGACTGGTTGAACTGACCCTGTGTGTAGTCTATATAACAATTAGAGTAAAAAAATCCTTAAAATAGCTTAATTGCAACCTAATTTCTTGCAATATAGCCTACACACAAGTTTTCAATTAATTGTAACTATATAAAACATTTGAAGAGTTTGTGTTAAGATCATTTGGGACATAGAAGAGAGTGATACAAATGCTAAATTTCTTAAGGGTCCCAGTTTTCAATTAATTTAACTAATTAATATATTTTCTTGTAATTCTCAGAAAATTCATTCTGTGCTCAAAAGGAAAGTACTGTAAGTTTGAGCAGGCAGGATAATGCTGTGTTTTCCATACATAAAAGACGTTGAATCCTTATTTGAGTCTAAAGCTCAACCTGAATTATGCTTAATTTTTTCTTCCAACTCAGATCAGTAACAACTGAAGAAGAGAGACTGTAAAAAGTAGAAGATACAAAGAAAAAATGAAATCATCTATATATATTATGCAAGTTACAGTCTTACAGTGTTAATATTAGTGTCATAGCCGATCTGATTTTTCTAATACATGGCCTGGATAGGGAAACATGATCAGCACTGCTTTGGGAAAAGTCATTTCTACTCAGTTGGACAATTATTGATTTTAATTGATTCGGCTGATGTGACCCTTTATATGTTCCACTGCACTGCGGTGGGCTGCTAGATTGAGCCCACTAAGGCCTTTTGAAGTGATGAATACATTTTTTTAATGTAGAGTTTATTTGGAATGATTTATCCCAAACTCAAGTGCATTATGATGAACAAGGTGGAATTCCCATTTTTACTGAAATGCAGCTAGGCTTGTAGACATTCTACTGTGGACTTAATCATCCACTTGTATGTCATCCTTTGTCCATTAAACTTTGTTATATTTACAGTACATTCTATTAATAGCCTCAGGTAAAGATGGACTGAGAAGTTGAAATGATAAGAGCTGGAGGCCAAGACCTCTGGGAAACCCTTGCTCAGAGGTTTAGCCGTTAGATGGTATCTTCTGCCTTTCCAAGTAACTGGAAGGAGTCCAACACCATTCTGCTGTGCAAGAAGGGATCGTGAAGATCTAAAGAACTTTTGTCCAATATGCCTGCTCTCACATGTCTACAAGCTGTTCACCAAAATAATAACAAACCGACTCTCACAGAGTCTGGACGAGCAACAGCCCAGAGAACAGGCAGGTTTTCGGAGGAATTTCAGCACATGGACCAAATTTTCACTATATTCCCTTTATGTATTGCCTTTGTCGACTATGAAAAAGCGTTGGACAGCATAGAGATCAATACAGTGTTGAATGCTCTTGCAGAGCAGGGCATCGACACAAACGATATCAAACTATTAAAGGAAGCAAATTGACGGCACAACTGATACAATCTTATTTGATACTCCCCATCCCAGTTAAGAACGGTGTGAAACAAGGCGACATGGTTTCACCGAAACTCTTCACAGCCTGCCTCGAAATAGTAAGGAGGCAGATGAATTGGAAGGGTGGAATCAACATCAACAGAGAGCAGTTTTACCATCTTGGATTCACGGGCTATATTGTGTTGATTGCCAAAAATACTATCAAAACTACAGAAAATGCTGCGAGAACTCAACACAAAAAGCAGCTAAGTCGGACTGAAAATTAACCGCTCCAAAACAAAATGTATACGATCTGATACCTTGCCAAAAGCCCAAATAACAATGAAGGGAGAACAAATAGAAGTGAACAATATGTCTATTTGGGCCAAGGAATTAACATGCGCCACGATCAGGAAGCTGAACTCTCGCGAAGAAAGAACGCACATTGGTGTGCATTCAGTTCAATCAAGGATGTCCTCCAAGGAAAAATCAACAAGGCAACACGTGCCAGCCTCTTCAGCTAAACAGTACAGTAACTCCTCACTTAAAGTCATCCCTGTTAACAGTGTTTCATTGTTATGTTGCTGATCAATTACAGAACACGCTCGTTTAAAGTTGTGCAATTGTTAGTGGGGGAATGGTCCCGCTATTGTGGGGAACTTTCCTGGCTTCTGCACTACCACGGTGAAGTGGGCTAGCGAAAGGATCTGAGTCCTCGCTCCCACTCCCTTTACCCAGAGGCCTCCCTGCCCTTGAGGGCTCCCCTTCCACTCTCCTGTCTGGCAGAGTCCTCGTAACCCCAACAAGGCTGGGCCCAGGATTGCTGTGCCCAGGATTCCTGGGGGGCTCAACCCCCAACCCTGCTGTGGTCACCTAGGACAGGGGCTAGGGTGTCCCCACTCCGGGGTACCCTCTCTGCACTGGGCACCTCCCTGACCCACTGATTATTCCATACAATTTAAAGCAAATACAAGTTGTTTAATTAACAATTAATCTAAAGAAAAGAACAAGGAAAAATGGGAAAGGTTAAAGGAAAACACATCACCCTGCTCTGTGGCAGGGAACATCACAAACAGTGTCTCTGGACATCAGGGCACTTTGCAGTCTGTTCCTTGTAGGTCCCAGATTTCCTTCTCAGGCCCTGGCTGTGCTGTAGGTATGCTGCAGGTTGGACACTTGCAATGGTGGTGGCCACACACCTCCGTGCTTTGAGTGGTGGGACCCTTCTTCCCAGCGTCAGCCCCCCATCAGGTTAAGGTCCCCCGCCCGGTCTGGCCTACAAGGGCCCTTGGCTAGGGGTGTCTTTCTGTGCTAGGCCCTTTGCCTGAGGTCCCCCTTTGGCTGGTCCCAGTTGCTCACCACACCTGGCTCTGTGGCTGCAGCTCTGCTCCCAGCACAGGATCTGCTCTCCCTGGGCTGCGTCTCTGGCTCTGTGGCTGCGCCTCTGGCCCCTCTAGATCTGGCACAGTTCTGCTCTCCAGCTCAGCTTGGGCCCCTGCTTTCTCCTTAGCTCGGCCCCACTCAGTCTGACCCAGGCAATTCCAACTCACACGGAGGACAGGACCCACCCTGGCCTCCTGTCATGCTGATTAGCCTGCCCGCCCTGTCAATCAGGCTGACCTGAGCATTGGCCTCTCGCCATTGTTCCTGGGGACTGTCAATCTCAGGGTCCTGATTTCCCAGCGACCCCTCCCCTTTTAGTGCTGGGAGCTATCCAACCAAAACACCCCCACTGAATGTTAGTAAGGGGCAACAGTCCCCTTACACAATGCTGCCTTATGTCATAACAGATAGTTAAGGGTTAATGCCTCTTTTACCTGTAAAGGGTTAAGAAGTTCACCTAGTCTAGCTAACACCTGACCAGAGGAACCAATGGGGGGATAAGATGTTTCAAAAGGAAGGAGGGAAGTTTCCTTTGTTTAGTTTCAGTTTAAGTTTTGACCGGAGTGGGCAAGCTCCAGAATTCAGCCTCTTATCAAGTAGTGAGTATTAGTGAAGGAAATAAATAGGTTTATATTTATTTTCTTTGTAACTTGTCTTGGGCATTAGGGAATAATCAAATTGGGTATTTTTTGTGTAACTAAGTTTTTGCCCAGGGGAACATCCTCTGTAATTTGAAGCTGTTGTCTGTGAGAGTAGCTGGTATGCTAATCTCTCCCAGAGGGTTTTCTTTTACCTTTCTTTTTTTTAAGTAAAAGCCTTCTTTTTAAGAACCTGCTTGATTTTTCCTTGTTTTAAGATCCAAGGGGGTTGGATCTGGACTCACCTGGAATTGGTGGGGGGAAAGGAGGGGGAATGGTTAATTTCTCCTTGTTCTAAGATCCAAGGGTTTGGATCGGTGTTCACCAGGGAATTGGTGAAGAAGTCTCTCAAGGGTACCCAGGAAGGGAGTTAGCACTTGGGAGTGGTGGCAGCAAAACCAGATCTAAGCTGGTAATTCAGTTTAGAGGTTCACATGCAGGCCCCCATCTCTGTACTCTAAAGTCCAGAGTGGGGATGAAACTTAGGACACCTTATAACGTCGTTTGGCAGCCGCCTGCTTTGTCCACTGCTTGCAGGAAGAGCAGCCTGTTGCAGCTAGCTGCTGAGGGCTTAGAATCTGGGTGGACCAGCAGCCCCCCCTTTCAGCTCCCCGCTCCCCTAGGTTCCCTGTGCAGCAGCTGCCCAGCCAGCTATCAATTGCGGGCAGTTCAGATGTCCCTCCGCCCACTGCCATGTGCTGCTCCTGCCCTCTGCCTTGGAGCTGCTCTTGGGAGCCTCCTGCTTGCTGTGCAAGGGGGGGGGGGGCTAATGTCAGGGTTTCCCCCTCTCCCCTGCTCCTGCACCCCACTTACCCCTTCTCCATATAGAGCAGGGTGGGGACACTGATGGAGAGAGACAGAGAGAGCTTGGGGCAGCAGCTGCTGTCTCAACTCCCGATAGACTTAAAAAGACAATGTACTTACGAGTGGGGTCAGCATACTTAAAGGGGCAATGTGCATCTCTCTCTCTCTCTCCCACACACAGGGTGTGTGTCTCTGTTTGCCATGCTGTCTCCCCACATTGGTGCTGCCTTGTAGAGTGTGAGGTTACATTAACAACATTTTAACCCTTGAAGGCTCAGCCAAAAGCTAGTTCATCATTTAGCAGTAAGGCATTCCCTGGGGAAATATCTCACTCGCTTCCACCCCCTCAACCAAGCTTCACAATCGTCATCGCTGTGTACAGTATTAAAGTGTTTGTTTAAAATATGGTGTGTGTGTGTATAGTTTTTCCTCTGGTGAAAAAAATTTCCCTGGAACCTAACCCCACCCATTTATATTAATTCTTATGGGGAAATTGGTTTTGCTTTCCAATGTTTCGCGTAAAGTCATATTTTTCAGGAACATAACTACAACGTTAAGCGAGGAATTACTGTACTGCACTGTTGTATGGTAGTGAAACATGGGTGCTGACAGAGGAGCAGCAACTGTTGTCATGGAGAGGGTGATGGAAAGAAGAATTCTGGGAATTTCAATCCACGACCGAGTCCCCAATGAAGAGATCAGACAGCAGAGTGGAGTGCTGAACGTCGTTGTTGAGAGCAGGCATAGTAAAATGCGATAGGCCGGGCATATAGTGAGGCTCACTGACAATCGATGGACTAGCAGCTGCACTCGGCCAAACTCCAAAGAGATGGGAAGATGTTACCATGAAAAGACATGGCCGCACATGGAGAAGGAAGGCCATGATACAAGGAGAATGGAAGACGTGTTGTGATTGGTGCAATCGAGACGAGGGCTGAAGGACCAATCGATCAAGGTGAACTTCTAGTAATAAATAGTCTCAGAAATGTGTTTTGGAAATTTAATGAAACATCTATATACAGAAGGAATACTGCTAATGTAATGTGTGGTTTGGTATTTAACTGCATTTCTATTAAATTTTATCTCAAACAAGTTTCTACAGAATTATTTACAGAACATTGTACAGCGATCAGCTATATTACCAACATGTTGTGAAATAAAAATGGATATGACCATTCTTTCAAGATGGCTTTCCTGACATAGTTCTCAGGAAATGTTTAACAACAAGACCTGTAAAAATGATTTAGTGTTCAAAGTATTATACAAATTATTTTGACAAAAAATAGTGAGCATATAGTTTTCATTCCTAGTCATGAAAACTATTTATCTTCCAAAGGTTATCTTGATCTGAAGTCATATAACTGCAGTGTAGAAGGTTCGTGCCGGGGCTCGACCCTCCTGGGCAGGAGGGGAGCCACACCGACTCACTACTGGTGGAACAAACAACCAGTTAGTTCAGGGCTCAGGCCCTCTGGTGCAGGGGCTGAGCAACCGTATAGAGTTAGGGAGCTCAGGCCCTTTGGTGCAGGGACTGAGCAACAATATAACAGCCAGTTGGGAGGCCCAGGCCCTGGATCAGGGCGGGGCACAAACAGTCACAGCTCAGGCTCTCTGGTGCAGGGGCTGAGCAAACAAGCAGCAAGTTCAGGTAGGGCCCAGGCCCTGGATCAGGGCAGGGCACAAACAGTCACAGCTCAGGACCTTTGGTGCAGGGGCTGAGCAAACAATATCCCAGTTCGGGTAAGCGCAGGCTCCTACACCTCCTGCAGGGGGGGACGCAGGCCCACCCAGTCTACTGCGTTCCAGCCCGGGGCCCTGGCAGCGGCTATCACCTCTGCTGGTCAGTGGGGTATCCTGCCCGAAACACGCCGGGCTCGGGCCAGTCCAGCAACATCGGTTCCTCTGGTCCGGGGCTTGGGGGCAGGTCTGGCAGCTCCTCGGGGAAATCCGGCCACTGAGGCTCCGGCGGCTCCTCCGGGTAACAGCAGGGGCGGAGGGGCTCTGGGGGCTCCTTGCCTTCGTAGTTGGCGCGAGGCAGGTCTGACTGCTCCTCCCAATGACAGGAGCGGACGGGCTCCAGCGGCTCGTCCTCGTAGTGGGATCGGGGTAGCTCAAGATAGTTAGGGCAACAGCCTCGGGCCTCGGAGGTCTCCCGGCCGCACGTCTGCTCCCTGCGGTGGCTGGGCCTCACTGAGCTCTGGCGGCCAGCTTTTACACTTCCTGTACCGCCCCTTGACTTCCGGGGGGCGGGAACAGGCGTCGGTGACTCTGCCCACTTGGGTGTCTGTAAGGGCTCTCCCTCTGCTGGGCAGGAGGGGAGCCACCCCGAGTCACTACATGCAGGCTAGTAACATAAGGGTCCTAAAGTCAATCCAACCCTAACCCTGTCCCTTGACCCATTAAGCCCCACCCCTTGATCCCTCAAACCCCGCCCACCTGTCAAAGGAAGTCCCGCCCCAGGGGGTATTACTTCCGGGGTCAAAGCAGCCACATGATTATAAGCAAGGTGCCTTCTGTGACCCCTGTAAGAACTCCTCCCACTTCCCTCTACCAATCACCATGGGTTTTGCCCTGATAGGACCTCCCAGAGAGAAGATTTGACCAGTCAGGGTGAGTCCTAGGGCGGGGTGACCTGTTCGGAAGTGGGTCGTGTTACCCCTCTAAGAACTCCTCCCAACACCCTCTGCCAGTCAGAGTGCAGCACCATTACCCCAGAAGTCCCAGCTACGGGCAGAAGAGGCCGTCTCTTACCAAGGACATGTGTTTTAGAAATTGTGGAAAGGCTGCTGAGAGGAAAGGTGGACTCCTTTACCACCCCCGTGAGAACTTCGGACTTTGTTTTAGACCTGAGCACCTTTGGACGTGTGTGGAGAAAGCGCTACATCACTGACAGTTCCAAGGAGGACCTTTTGACTCAACCGTTGATGGATACATTGGAATCCAACCCCAAAACCCTTGTGAGGCACCCCGATGAGTATGACGGCCTCTCATTGTTCAACCCCCTAGAGGTGGAAGGTGATCATGGCTTGGAGGAGTCACCGGCGGGCAAGGTGAACGGAAAAGACGTTGCTCAGGTAAATGAATGATTAAGAAGCGAAGGTCGAGGCAGGGTCGGCTCTAACTTTTTTGCTGCCCCAGGCAAAAAAGAAGAGCGCCGCCCCGCCGTACCCCACCCCGTGAGTGACGCACAGCTGAACCCGCCCCGACCAGCCCTGCCGAAATCCCCACACCCCCAGCACCACGCTGCCCGAAGCCCCACCCCCCGAGCAAGCCCCCGGCCCCCCAGCGCCGCACCGCCCGAAGCCCCGCCCCCTCCAAGTGCCACGCCCCCCCTCCGAGCGACGTGCCGTGCCAAGCCCCTACGCCACCTCTAACCGACGCGCCAAGCCCCCGCCCCTCCGAACGTCATGCTGCCCAAAGCCCCACCCCCGGAGAGCCGCGCAAGCCCCCGCTCCCCCAGCGCTGTGCCGCCCAAAGCCCCGCCCTCCGTGCGCCACACAAGCCCCCGCGCCCTCGGCACCACGCCACCCGAAGCCCCTCCCCCTCCAAGCCTCACGCCGCCTGAAGCTCCCGCACCTCTCCGAGCAACACGCCATGCCAAGGCCCTGCTCCCCCTCCGAGCGCCGTGCCAAGCCCCCGCGAGCGCCCCGCCGCCAAACCAAAATAAATAAATAAATAAAAATCCTAGCGCCGCCTCGCTGTAAGGTGCCGCCCCAAGCACATACTTGGTCGCCTGGTGCATGGAGCCGGCCCTGGGTCGAGGATGGAGTGTAATGGGGCTAGGAACCAGGGATTGCGTAAATTAACAAATTAAAGCCTTATGGGAGGTACCCTCACAGCATCGTCGAGCTGTTGAGAGATTTTCAGAAAAGAAACAGTGTAAGCACCCCACTGCTGCTTGTTAATTTACGCAATCCCTGGTTCCTAGCCCCATTATACCCCATCCTCGACCGTCGCTTCTTAATCATTCATTTACCTGAGCGACGTCTATTCTGTTCACCTTGTCAGCTGGTGACTCCCCTAAGCTACGATCGCCTTCCACCTCTAGGGGGTTGAACAATGAGAGGCCGTCACACTCATCGGGGTGCCTCACAAGGGTTTCGGGGTTGGATTCCAACGTATCCATCAACGGTTGAGTCAAAGGGTCCTCCTCGGGACTGTCACTGATGTAGCGCTTTCTCCACACAAGTCCAAAGGTGCTCGGGGCTAAAACAAAGTCTGAAGTTCTCACAGGGGTGGTAAAGGAGTCCACGTTTCCTCTCAGCAGCCTTTCCACAATTTCTAAAACACGTGTCCTTGGGAAGAGATGGCCTCCTCTGCCCGAGCTGGGACATATGGGGTAATGGTGCTGCACTCTGACTGGCAGAGGGTGTTGGGAGGAGTTCTTAGAGGGGTCACACGACCCACATCCGGACAGGTCACCCCGCCCCAGGACTCACCCTGACTGGTCAAATCTCCTCTCAGGGTGGTCCTATCGGGGTAAAACCAATACCGAGGAGGAGTTCTTAGGGGGAGGGTCACATGACACACCTTGCTGCCGGTCATGTGGACGTCTTGACCCCGAAACTAACACCCCCTGGGGCGGGACTTCCTGTGACAGGTGGGTGAGGTTTAAGGGGTCAAGGGGCAGGGTAAAGGGGTCAAGAGGCAGGGTTAGGGTTTTATTGACGGTAGGGCCCTTATACTACTCAGGTTTACAGTATTATACAGTTTTGGCCTTCTTCATTTTGCTCAGGTGATGTTTGTGTGCTCAAGGAACATCTGCCTTTGTGAGTGTTAATATTCTCCCTAGAGGTCTGAACAACAGTTTTTGTGGGTTGCTCATTTATGCCAAGAGATCTTGAACTAGATTCCATGGGTTCAATAGCTGTTTCTGCTTGGCACTGTTGAGTATCATCTACCTGCAACACAACAAAAAATAGTCTTGTTAAGTACCAGCAGGAAGTGAGAGACGCATTCCAAGCAACCGAATACCATGAATTAGCAGACACCCGCTAAATGCAAGAATCTTCAGTGTTTATATTGATCACTTTGAAAATACAACAGTGCTGTGCAGAATGCTTTACAGCAACTACCTACTCCTCACCACGTTCAAGTTTTACAAATCGCAAGTCACATAATATAACAAGGTATAGGCAAAGCTAAGGAGTAGTACACAGTAATTCCTTGTCTAGTCTATTCTTGCTCAATCACTAATCTGCAGAACTGTATTTTGAGATATGTAATTTAAGTTTAATTACTGATATTTCATAATGAATTTGTAAATGTCCTATAGTTTATTCTGTAAATAGAATAGCACTTGAAAAAGTTGTTTTGTCCTGAAGCATTTACACTGGCCTGCAGAGGATATCTTGTCCAGATGTTCTGCTGTTCAACACTAGCTTTGTAAAACTGTTGAAAAATTTCACAATATTTATACCTTTGGAGTTATCTCAAATTCCAGTCCCCACTGCTATTACAATCATCCTTGTCTCCCCTGCATTTCCCACCAAATGCTGACATGATTTTAGCATCAATTAGTTAAAACTTAAGTAGTTATAAATGTGTGCTTCACGACAATTGAAATCCCAAATGCCACAGCTTCTGATAGTGGAGGTAATTGGTCTCAATTCTCATCCCACTTACACTGATGTGGGTCCTGTGTGAGAGATGAGCATCAGGGCTTATCCTTCTAGCGCCGATACTTATCAAAATAAAAGCTGTTAAAATGTTGATGTCAAGTGGAAAAAGGGAAGACAGTCCTTACAGTTCCGTTATTGTAATAGTAGCTTGAGAAATATACGGCTAAGTCTAAAAATAAATGATTTTTACCACTGAAAGCAGAGACTGTGGAAGCATTCCTTTTTAGACCTAAGAGTTGTGGAGATAGTGTGCCACCTCTCTAATTGTTCTATCACTCTAACAGTGTTTTTCTAGCAATGGGCAAAATCTCCGATTGTGGACATGCAGTTACCAGGGTCTGGTTGAGGCTATCACAATACAAGCATTAAGACAAAGTTCAGTACCAGAACTTCTAAAGAATGAGATCAATTTTCATTCCAGTGTCCTCAATAATTAAAAGCAAAGGAAAAAAATCAGATCAAGTTTGCATAAGGACTGAGAAACGACTTCAGGGTCTGGCCCTTAAAAAACGAAAACTCTGGGAACAGAATATCTCTTTAAACAATTTGTTGAAACATGATTGTTTTTGTAGAGATTGTTACTTAAAGAATGATTTTATGTGTTGTTCACAGCAATGCAACAGCAAAAACAAAATTGCTACCAACATATATTACTGGCAAAGCTAGTAGGATCATTTATTATTAAGGTTACCTGTCTCCTCCCATTACAAGACCCTGTTTTCTGCTGCTTATAACTTTACAAACTTTAATTGCTTGGGCTGAAATTTTCCATGCTGTATGTCTGCCTCATGCTCTTTTTCTTCGGGGGTGGGGGACAGAGGCAGAATTTCAGCCAAAATGGTTAAGCTATTCCCAAGAGCAAGGCTAGGGAAATCTACATTTTTCTCATATTAAAATATTCGGGCAACTTTTCTTTGAAAAGCTCCATGTGTTGGAGCAGGGACTTGTCATTTGGCAGGGAGTGGCCTTTGTGTCAGAGAATGTGCTTTTTGCCATCCCCAGGAAAACTTGCCCAAATTTGACCAAATTAGAAGCCTTTGAAAAAAAATCACAGTTCACAGACGCTCAGTAGAGAGAATTCTTAGATTTTTAGCAGCTAAAATCCCTGAAGGTTTCATCCTCGCTGCGTATACTTGGATCTCGCACAGCTCTTAGTGCTAACCAAACTGCGCATGAGCTATTCCCCACAGAGTGACTGCACATGTGCCATTTCCCCACAGCTCCTGGATATGAAAACACAGCACTGAGCCATCCTCACAGAGCAACTGATATGCTCCAACCCAGGCCTACAGGGGTCAACGCCAGAGTTTCCCTGCAACGGTTCTTCCCAGCTGCTTTGGGCCAAGCACCAGAACTGAGAGAGGAACCTTTCTTTCCTGGACTCCCAATGACCCCTCCAAGCTGGTGCACATGCCCGGTGGTGGAGGAAGATACTGGACTCAAATGCAGAGGGGACAAAAGGCAAATGGGGGTGGTGGGGTGGGAGGGCAGACTGGGACAAGGAGTATGCCAAGATTGGGACTGGAACGGGGGTGAGGAGAGGGGGCCAAGGACAGGGAGCCAGTAGGCGAGGCTAGGGCTAGAAGACTATGAGAGAAGGCGGGGGTACGGGGAAAGGAATGTGTAGGAGACACTGAGAGAAGACACAGAGCTAAGAGGAGGAGGAGAAGAGAACTGGGGCTGGCTGAACAGAGAGATTGGGACAAGGAGCCTTCATTCCAGCATATCCGAACTTTTGAGTGCTTTTGTGTGTAATCCATCTATGCACGCACACACGCACCCCCTGCTCTAGGCAGCCAGGTCTTTCAAGAAATAATCAAATATTTCTGAGGAGCATTAAAGTGGGAAGATTTACCTCATTTCTATTTACCAAGTTAATGAGCACTTGGCATGAGATCACAGATTTGATCATACCAACAATTTTAAGTTTACCATTATGCCCAGATCTTTGTTATATGCCACGCTTTATTGATTGTATTTACATTGATGACCTTGTCTTCACTATATTCATGGCAGATAGAAAGAAGGTGTGAATAACACGGCATATCTTCAAACTCACTTGGAGAGATAAATACACTATGTGGATTGCCCATGCCCTGCACATTCAGATACATTTTTAAGATCAGTTACCTTTTGTGATTTGCTGCCACCAGCTGTCGGTTTACAGATCTCCCCAAGATTATCTGACCTGCCTTTTTGTAAAAGTTGGGAACCGGGTGACAATTTTTGGCTTTGGGCAGCAAGACGGGGACTGGTCCTTAGGTTAAAAGTTGTTCTGCACAAAATGTAAGGGTCGGTTTTCACAATAGGAATAGCAGGAAACCCTAAAAAATAAACAGCTTCTATTAACCAAGGTTGCTTAAATTACTTTATTGTTCTAATCAATCTGATCTTGCTCATTTCAAGACGGAGATGACAACTGGTAATAATTTAAGACAGTAAAATGGCACTTACTCACTGAATTAAATATAATGGGGGAATTATTAGGACTATCTTGCGTTCCTAGAATTTTATAGGTGAACTCAGGCAAGGGTGTGGATCTGTGCAACAGCAGCTCTACTAAAATGGCCAAAAGCTTTTTCCCCAAGAAAATGTTCTCTTTTCCCTTTAAAGGAACACCATTAACTGGAAAATCATTTCCATCTGAAAATGATGTCTCTTCTACTGTTCTAAGTGGAGCTGGCCGGAGGGCGACAATTCTGTTTTGTGACACCTTTCGAGGTTTCAAAATTTGTTTTTATTCTAGATTGGAATGAAAACATAAGCCTTTCAAATGCTTTCACAAAATGAAATTGAATCAAAAACATCAGGTTTTCAATTTGGGGGCCTTCCTCCTTGCAAGAGTCCACTTTGCACCTCAAAAACATTCCCAGCAAAAACTTTGTCTGAATCAATACATCTCCGTGAAACATTTTGGCTTTGACAATGCAGCACATTTCAATGAAAAAACATTCAGTTAAAAATGTTTCAGCAAAAATTTCCCCCCTTCCTCTCAACCAGAAGAAAAAGGTGTTTTATACTGGGAATGGCTGGGCCTAGAATCCCTCTCTTTTTGCCCGAGGTCTTTTGCAAAGTTTTTGGAGGAGTCCCAAAGTCAACAACATGTATCTAGACTGATTTTCAAAACTACAACCTGATATTAGGATTCTGGATTTCAGAATTTTTGGCTGTTTTGCTTTTGTCATCAAATACTACAAAACTGTACAGATGGGAAGACATCACACAGACCAAAAACCAAAACTACTAGAAATTATATACATTTACAACAAAATATACTTTTTTTTAAAGCACATGCGGCTAAACTCAGCTCTGACAAGCAGTTGAGTTAAATGGACTTATGCAACCTATACAAGGGCTGAATCTGGCCGATGATGTCCAAGTTTTTACAATGCTTCCAAGTCACGCATATGACAACACGATTCTCTAGATAAGCGTGCGCTCACACACTCCCCACCAATGTGGTCTCTTCTCCTCTAAAGAAGTAACAATTACCTTTTTTCACCACCTCTGGGAGTCCGTCTAGTTCATACTCTGGCTCATTCTCATGTAGGGAGATGGCAACCTCATCAGCACCTGACCAAAGGAAAGAGTCATTACCTGTACAAATAACTTTAAGGAGACTCTGGAAAGATGAGTTTAGAATGCGATGATCTCAATCATTCATTTCTTAATTAAGTACATAAGATGTGTGCTTGTGCAACCACAGTAAACTATACCAAATAAAACAAACCAGACATCATGTAAAGGTTACTTTACAGAAGAGATCTCTGTTGATACCATATTTACTGTCAGGGTGCCAGGTACCCCGATTCTTTGGAATCTGCCCCTGGACACACAATACATGGGCAACATTAATTCTAGCACTTCCTAACTTTAAAGTGCTTAACATTACCACCTTACCATTATTTTAACAATTTTTGGGTATATAATTGAATATAGCTCATCTCAGAAATATGGATCTCTTTTTATACTGCTAGTGATTCTGCTTATTGGACACTCATGAATATTTGCTAGCCTAACTTACCCTAGCGAATGGCAGACAAGTTGTAGTATATTTTACACACTGTGGTGACCACTTTAAACTGTTGTCCTATTAGCTTTATACTTAGCCCCTGACAACTCTTGAAATGACTGAAGCTTGTGATCAATAAAACCCCAATGTATGTGTCTTAAAAAACATTTGTTAAAGTTAATAAACGCCAGCATTTCCTGGTCCCAGAAAGCTGCAACTAGTACCAGGATGATGATAGTTAGAAAATGGAGGAACTGTCTGAAGCATGTTTCTTCAGATGCAAGTAATGGAAATTTCCAGAGGCAGGTATAAATCAGTATGGAGATAACAAGGTTAGTTCAATCAGGGAGGGTGAGGTGCTCTGCTAGCAGTTGAGGTGTGAACACCAAGGGAGGAGAAACTGCTTCTGTAGTTGGATAGCCATTCACAGTCTTTGTTTAATCCTGATCTGATGGTGTCAAATTTGCAAATGAACTGGAGCTCAGCAGTTTCTCTTTGGAGTCTGGTCCTGAAGTGGTTTTGCTGCAAGATGGCTACCTTTACACCTGCTATTGTGTGGCCAGGGAGGTTGAAGTGTTCTCCTATAAGTTTTTGTATATTGCCATTCCTGATGGCTGATTTGTGTCCATTTATCCTCTTGCGTAGTGACTGTCCAGTTTGGCCAATGTACATAGCAGAGGGGCACTGCTGGCACATGATGGCATATATAACATTGGTGGACGTGCAGGTGAATGAGCCGGTGATGTTGTAGCTGATCTGGTTAGGTCCTGTGATGGTGTTGCTGGTGTAGATATGTGGGCAGAGTTGGCATCGAGGTTTGTTGCATGGCTTGGTTCCTGAGTTAGAGTTGTTATAGTGCGGTGCGTGGTTGCTGGTGAGAATATGCTTAAGGTTGGCTGGTTGTCTGTGGGCGAGGACTGGCCTGCCTCCCAAGGTCTGTGAAAGTGAGGGATCATTGTCCAGGATGGGTTGTAGATCACTGATGATCACTTCAACCTCCCTGGCCACACAATCGCAGGTGTAAAGGTAGCCATCTTACAGCAAAAAAACTTCAGGACCAGACTCCAAAGAGAAACTGCTGAGCTCCAGTTCATTTGCAAATTTGACACCATCAGATCAGGATTAAACAAAGACTGTGAATGGCTATCCAACTACAGAAGCAGTTTCTCCTCCCTGGGTGTTCACACCTCAACTGCTAGCAGAGCACCTCACCCTCCCTGATTGAACTAACCTCGTTATCTCCATACTGATTTATACCTGCCTCTGGAAATTTCCATTACTTGCATCTGAAGAAGTGAGGTTCTTACCCACGAAAGCTTATGCTCCCAATACTTGTGTTAGTCTTAAAGGTGCCACAGGACCCTCTGTTGCTTTTTACAGATTTAGACTAACACGGCTACCCCTCTGATACTTGTCTGAATCATAACACTTTAAGAGTTGCTCCTCTCTCCCTGTCTACAATCCAGAAGGACACCAAAAGCTGTTTGGAAGGACATATGTATAAACTCTAAAAGATGTCAATTTCTCCATGGTGGATGCTGAACTATCAGCCATCTATACCCAGAATGTGAATTTTCTTTGTTGTGATGGCCAGCAACGGAAAGAACAGACACACTCCAACATTTTACACTCTCATGTCTCAAACAAAGCATTGTAAGAAGTTATACACAGCACTCTAATGTTCTTTAAAAAATAGCCTCCCTTCTTCCTAAGGTCATTTTTGATTTCAAAACATAGGCATTGGAAATCTATATTCATAACATATAAGGAGACTCTGAAATTTGAGGAGACAGATCTTGGGCCAAATTCTCAGCTGGTGTGAATGGCAGAGCTTCAGAAACTATACTGATTTACACCAGCTGAGGATCTGGCGCCTCATCTGAATCAAACGTAATAATGCATGTTTTGAAAACAGATTGTATAAATAAATGCATTAAGGTTAGAAATAGGATCATGATTAAGGCTATGTTTTAGTCTCGGGTATTTTTAGTGAAAGTCATGGACAGGTCACGGGCAATAAACAAAAAGTCACGGCCCCATGACCGGTTCATGACTTTTACTAAAAATACTCGTGACTAAATCTTACCTACTGGGAGGGGGGACGCTCCTGAAGACTGCTGGGGAGTGGGGCAGAGAGAACAGGGCGACGCTGTTGCTGGGGGAATGCCCAGGATCCCGCTGCCACTAGTCCCAGACTCCTGCTCCAGGGCAGCACCGGGGACCATGCCTAGTGCTGCCGGAGCAACAGCCAGTGCGGCTGGCTCCTGGGCTTCCCCCGCTGATGGGGTGGTCCTGGGATCAGCTGCACCAGCAGTGCAAAATTCACAGAAGTCACGGAAACCGTGACTTCCATGAATGATTTGCAGCCTTATAATAACATTCTAGTATAGCATTTCCTTCTTAAACTACCCCATACTTGGCTTTTGCTCCTTTAATGGAGCACCATGTTCAGCAATTTGTTTCTGCAACATTTTTTTTCCTTCTCTAGCTGCTTACAGGATTTCCTCCACGTCTTCGTCTCACTGCAAGCAAATCCATTTTGCTTCTTCAGTTGAATTCTTGACTTCAGATTGTCCAACTATAAAATAAAAAATTGTTTGTAGTTGCTAATAGGAAACTTCATTCTTCTGTATAAGCATTATACTCTCACTAAAGGCATCTCACCTGTCATTAAAAGTTCAGTGCAACTAAAAAACCAGACAAAAGTTATAACATGCATTTGTATAGTAGATTCACTTAGTAATATACAATTGAATTATAGCAGCTTCTAATTCCAACAGAGAAACATTAAAGTCATGTTTATTGGAAAGCTACATGTGTGTAGATTTCCTTGATAGAGAAATAATAATCTAAATAGAATATTCAAAATAACCAAATGACAAAACCCAGCTGAAACGCATGTGGTCCAGGCAGGTTTGTCCACCCTATGTGCATTGGAATGCCAAAATAAATGGATGGTGGATATCTGGCAGCCTTATAAAACACACTTCAGGATAACGTAAATATCAAGCACAGTGCTCCATTAGCTGGGCATGGAGTGAGCACTGTAACTCAGTGCCTGCTTGCCACAATACGGGCTCCACACTGTGCTACATGATTGCTTTTTCATGTGTTTTTCTCTGAAGCGAGAGCACAGAACTACAGTCCGTCATTCACCACAAATGGAAGTAGAAAAAGACTGCAGGCTAGAAAATGCAGAGGGAATTGATAAGAAGAAATTCACCTAGATGGACAGGTTTAAAAACTAAAAATGCCTATCTAAATTATTAGCAAAAATAGTGCTGTCATAAGAAGAATTACTTAATTAATAATTTAGATGGAAATTCTGTATACATCGGAACTGATATGCTCTCACAAGTTGAGTGTGACATAATGAGGTAGTAGAAGCAGTTTAAATACAATAGGGGCACGTCTACAGTGGGAAGTTTCACAAGGTATTAATTAATGTGTTCATTAACATGATGTTACAACGTGCAGTGTAGACACTGCACTGTTATGTTTAATATCACATCAGTCAGTTATGGTTAACCTTAGGGGCAGAGTGAAAAGACATGTTTAAACACGGTCTAATTTTGAAGTACAGACCCTGGCAAGTAAGGTATTGTTTCCTTTGCACCCTAAGTGGAGGCATGGCGATGTCTCTCTCTGATAGGACTACTGCTGCACTTAGGTTCCCCAAACTTTCAAATTTTCCTTACATTTTAGTTTAACATCTAGTTTTAACCGGAAATGATGATCTCAAAGGAGGAAAGCATGAGAAACTAGCTAGTTTATTATTATTGAGGTTTTTTTCAAGACACTGGCTTCCAGTGCTGAGAGAGTCATGTGGGTTTGGGATTTCTTTTTTGTGTGGTTGTGTACATGGGGTACTTCCCCCCATTGTTTACAGAAGTGAGGTAGCACGCTAATCACCCTGCTCTGGGCATCTCTCAACTAAGTAGGGGTACTGAGACAAATGCTGATTGTTGGAATAGCTTGCTAGATGGCCCCAGGTGCCTGAAAGGGTGTCTGTCTACACCCTTCCGAAGAGAATTAGTACCACTTGGGGGTTTTTACTCAGTAAAGCAGGAGCCATTTTGAACATGGAAGGGATTTCTCCTTGACGCCTCTGTAATCCCCTGATGGTGCAGCTACATAAGGAATGGAATTCTTATGTGCCTCTGTTCTGGGCACACACTGTCTAAAGTGCTCTTTAATCCTTCAATGCTGAGCAAGCCTATGGAGAGGGGGAGGAGACTCCAAACTCCTTTCCCTGGTAAAACCCGGGTCCTTGACCTAATAAACGGACAGGGACAATTCCCACTCCATTGTGACCTCAAATTTGGGCCCCCTTCCCTGGTTGAAAGAGGATCCCAGGTTGAAAAGCAGAGATGAACAATTTACATTACCCTGCCACCTGAGACAGGGCTTCGCAGAAGTAACACGTGTCTCTGCACACCCAGATATACTCCAGGGTGGCAGGGGGCAGTGAGTCTGATACAGAGCACTCCAGGAGACCCGCATATAGGAGAAAACCCCAGCAAACACATCCTAAGGATGGGAAGGCAAGAGAAAAGATTTAAAGCCTGATGTTTATACGACCTGCTCATTAATTATACATATTACTTCCTTACAAAGGGAACAATTCCATTTGTCTTTTTGGGGCCCAGAGCATATGGAGTTTCCAAGTGTTATTCCTGAGCAGACTATGTGGGGTTCTCATCTCCTTGAGAATCCTCATGCTCCTGATCAAGCCTTCTCACAATGGAGTCAGGGCTTCAAATGGGTGTGTTTATGTGCGCATGCAGGGCACTAGTGCGCTGGTCCAACAAAGCCCCATCCCCTCACAAATCAAGGGTTGGTGGCTTATAGCAGCAAGACGTAGGTTACCCTCTAAGACCCCTAAAAAGCTGCCCACTGAACTACTTGGACTTAGCTTGATCTTGCAGGGCTTTTCTACCACTGCACTAGTGATCAAAGGGAGTTACTGAGAAGTGCTGTGTTTGCGGATCCAGAGAACTTACTTGAGGAGAGAGAAAGAGGAGCAAAAAGTTGAAATGAAATCAATATTGCAGAAAAATGAACAAAAATGAATGATAAAACAAAGTTGTTGGGAGAAACTGAACCGCCAACTTGTTCTGCTGGTGGACACAATTTCTGGTGGCCTGAGGTGAAGGATGGAGCTTAGTCCTGGAGCCTTCAGCAACAACACTGGTCCACCTCCCAGTTCTACAGGTGAGAGGAATCACCTCTTTGTTCCGAATGAGGAGAAAAGCTGGGCCATGGAACAGACAAAACGTGCACATTTTATCATGTTTTCAGGTGTCCCGCTAAAGACCTCCTGTATCTTTGATAGCCAGATAACAGATTTAATGAGATTTCCATGCTACTAATGGAAAAGTTATAGCAAATGTTATATTAGAATAGAGACTAGATATTTAAAAGGACACAAATAAATATTTTGGCTCTTAAAAGCTTAAGTATAAAATGCCTTATTAAACTATATGAAAAACTTATGTTTGTTTCTAGTAAGTCTACTTTTTCTTCTTCTAAAGCCTTGTTCTTATTCTTAAGGGCTCCATTTTCACGTTGTAGCTCCTGGATTGAATCCTGGAGCAATTTATTGTTGATTTTTAGATGCTGAAGCTCGGCTTCTTGTGCTTCCAATTCTCTTTTCTGAAACAAACTCTGATCTATAGTAATAAAAAAAATTAAGTGGTTAATTTGTGAAAGCAAACTATGTCAAATATGCAATATTAGCTTTTATGGGTAACACTATAAAATGGCAATATTGACAATTTTCAATTTTTCACCTAGCAATACATTTTCTTAGTATTTCAGAATATAATTACGTATGTGTTCTAAAACTGCCTTTATTCCCAAACCATGAAATTGTATAGCTGAGACAATTTTAGCATTGCCAGAATTCAGTTTTGCAGAAAGAACATACTGCTAGTCAAATCGCTCTATGCTTCACAATTGTAACTCTGTTTCTACAGCCCATCTTCACTGAGGTCTGATGGCTTGTACTCTGAAACTCATGGTTGACAGGTAACAGTATCAATGGCTAGATAAAGAATTTTGGTGCCCTATTTGTCCATTTTCCTGTCTTCAAAATCCAGAATATATAAAAATGATCAAGGTGTTTGATGGACTGATGTATGGAGTAAAATTAAGAGAGACAGACAATACAAGAGATTTCCTGTATTGCAAAGAGAATTCTATTGAATAACACCAACTTACCATATAAAACAAGACTACGCATTCCCTTCCTACAGGACAAGGAAAATTCAATGTCTCCAAGACCCAGAACTTGGTGAGAAAGAGGGGCTGAGAGAGGGGAAGGGAAATGATAGCAATCAACAGATATTTGAACTATGTCAACACATAGGATGGAGAAGGATTATTTAGGGTGGTGATTCAAAGGGGAGTGTAGCGGGGCGGTTGCCCGCTCTAGCCCTGAAGGGGTTGGAACAACCCTGCAGAGGGCTGTGGCTGGGGAAAGCAGCAAGCCTGGGCTGATTGGGGAGGCAGCTACAGCTGGGCCACGCCCCCATCAGGCCACAGCTGGCCCTTATAAAAGGGCTGTGAGCCAAACACTCAGTCAATCTTCCTCTAGCTCTGAAGGGAGAGGGACCTAGCTGTTTGGGAAGCTAAGGGTACTGGAGTGAAGCAGGGCTAGGGAAAGGACAGAGGAGCTGGGAAGCTCCAGGCTGGCAACTCCCCAGGCTGCAGGGCCTTGTCCAAGGCCCAGAGAGGTACGAAGTTGTAGTGAAAGGCAGCAGGTCCAAAGTCCCCTGCCAGTGATGAGTGGCCATTACAGACTGCAGTCGGCCCTAGTGAAACAGGGCTAGATGGTGACTGGCAGTAGCCACTGAGGCAAGGTGGAGGATGGGGGTGGGGATTCCCCTGGGTGGGAATCCCCAGATAGTGGGTTACTGTTGTGAGCAGGACCCTGACAGGGGAGGACACCAGGGTCCGGAAGGGACACGGGGGCTAATGTTGAGCAGGATGGTGCTCTGGTTAGAAATGTGCTAAGTGCCTGGATGACCAGAAGGGGGCGCCACACCGTTACAAGGGGGAAAAGGTATAACTAGAGAGGATAATCAGAGACTTCTTAGAGAGGAAGAACCGTCCGGGGGTTAAGAGTGACAGTCTAGGACTCTGGGCACCAACATTCAGTTATGTTTCAATTAGGACAAGTTATTGTTGGTTGCAGTGAAGAGCTACAGCACAAACATCTTCTGACTTATTTTTTTGTGCATAATTATTTCCTCCAGAAAACTGAGAGAATGCTCCCATTTGACACCTTAAGAACCACAGATAAAAGATAGCGAAAGCAAGAAAATGGACTTAGAAGGCATTACATTTTCTTAGCTAGCCGAAAGTGCTGCCACTTGCCAAGAATAAGATCAAAACGCAAAGCAGTTATTTGGATGGCCTCATGGATTGGAGAGTGCAGAAATACTGATTAAAATAGGAGCAGGACTAGGTCCATAAATTTAATTTTGAAATCTCATTAAGTGAGGTTAGACTTCTACAGCGATAAGTGGGAGCAGTCTCCTTCTTTACAATGGCTATTTAGCAGAATTACCTGTTCTCTTAAACCTCAGTCTGCAAAATGCATTTTCCCAACCAGATAGACAAATGTAGGGAAAAGTCAAATTAGGGCTCGGCGGGTAACATTTCATCACGTTTTAGCTTGATGGAGTCCATATACAAGCTAAAGGATAATAGTTTGAGGTATATTTGTTTGCTTGGGATTTTAAAACACAGGAGCACATTGTAGTATTTAATTTGCTGACCATATAGTTTTGTTTGGGACATATTTATTCCTCATTTTAAATCGCTTTAAAACCATATAATGTGATGAGTTAGGATATTTGTATAAAGACGTTCCATCTCAGTTTGGAAAGAGAATTGCGTGTATTAGCTGAAAGTTAATTTAACTATATCACACAGTGGGAACTTATTATTTCTTGGGGATGCTTCAAATCCCCATTTATAATGAAGTTTACAGATCTCCCACACTGAAGTAATAGTTTGTAACGGGATTTAAATAGGTAGAAATGTGTCACTCACTTTTAATCTCTTCAGCATTCTTCTGGGTCTCTGTTAGAAGGTGCTGGGCTATTTTTAGTGCTTCTTCCAGCTGATGGATTTTTCGTGATTTTTCATCAGACTGGCAGCAAAGAAGGTTTTTTTCCTTCTTCATTTCCTACAACAAAACATTCGTTACAAAACAGTCGATTAAGTCAATAAACTGAGAGTAGTGTGATGTGGCATACTACCCCTCTGAGTCCCATGAAGACTCTGGAAAGTTGGGCCTTGGTTTCTAAGCACTTACATGACTTAGGAACACAAACTTCACTCTTGGCAATCCTGAGGGCAGACAATGCTTTTGGGACATCTCCCAGCTGGCACAGATCACAGCAGTACTTAGCTGGCTCGGATATGGAACCAGGGAGCTGCAACCAGTTCTCTGTTGCCTGCCCATAGCAGATCTTGACACAGGTTAGAATCCAGCCCACGAAAACGGAGTCAGTGAAGTTTAGTGACTTGCCCAAAGCCACAGAGGGGAATCAATTTCACTGCCAGTATCAGAACACAGGAGAAGTTTCCAGTTCCAGCTCCTGTTCTCAGACCACCCATCTCTGTGTGGATGATTCAAATATATGAAGTTGCTCTTGGTAGCAAGATAGCATTAGATGCAAAGTATTATTACTCAGTAATACCTGGGGGTTTGGGATAGAAAATTTTCTAAGCATCTTTTTTCCAAATAAGTTAAGAAAAGTTAAAATACCCCATACAACTATGTCCTACCTGGGAACTTAAAATAACAGTTATTTCTAAGAAACTAACTCCTTCCACCCAAACTCCTGCATTGCTGGGTAACAGATGGCATGGCACTGGTGGGACTCTCTTGGAAGCAAGCCATCATTTATTCATCTACTTACTACTAGCAGATGGGCACCAGTGCACAGAAGCCAAATTCAAGAAAAGGGAGGGTCTGGATGGAAAACAACCTAAATCCTTGCTGGCACAGCAGGTCTGTATTTTCAGCTATTTAAACAAGTCACCCAAAGAACATGAATAAAACCGTTGCTGCTTCTAGTTATTTTCCTTTTGTTTCACAACCTCCTAGTCCAAAATATCCAACTGTTATATCGAAACACACACACACACACACACTCTCTATCATCAATCATTCTAAAATACACAGTTGTCAAGAGACAAAATTTTTAGACAATGCTGATGTATGACAAATGTCTCAAAGCTGCAGGAATTCTGAGCTTCCTGTGTTCAAAATACCAATGAAATTGAAGGGGTTTAAATGGCTGAAAGGCCCACCCCTCTTGCTGTGACTCAGCACAAGTGGCTCTGATTAAGAAGCATTCAACAAAAATCTGGAACCAACAACCTAACATAGCTGCAAAAAAATCCCATGCTCTGATGCTGGACTTTCACAAAACCATTTACAAGACATGCATTCTCCCACCATCATGTACATCCCATCCCATCATTTGCAATTACAATTTGGCCTCAATCACATAGGCCATCATTAACTCTTGCTTGAATAATCGAAATCCAATGTATTTAGACTCGAATGCATCTGCCCTGAAAAATCTGCAACAGTTACAGAACACAGCAGCACACCTCCTCAGTAATACAGGTTCACTTGAGTACATCAGTCCTATGTTTCACTCACTCCGCTGATTCCCCAACAGAACACTCAATCAAATCTGTCTTTAGTTTTGAAGTTATAAAGAACATGGGCCCAAAATACCATCTTACTCTCTCAGACTTCAGTAGCTGTGTTCCTCAGGAACAACTGTCTACACATCAGAAGTAAAACTAGCATATGCAGGAGACAGGGCTTTTTCAGGAGCTGGCCCAATATTAGGAAATTCACTCCTGCAAAAACTTAGAATGACAACTAACATCACCATTTTTCATATTTACACTCCCCCCTCCCCCCCACACACACCCTTTACCCTCTAGGACAATGGCTTTCAACCTCTTTTCCATTTGCGGACCCTAGAAAATTTCAAATGGAGGCGCAGACCTCTTTGGAAATCTTAGACATAGTCTGTGGATCCCCACAGACCACGGGTTGAAAACCACTGTTCCGTTGTAACGACAACCTTTCGAGGACCCATTAGACAGTCTGCAAACTCCCAGGAGTCTGTGGACCAGAGGTTGAAAACCACTGCTCTGGGGGATATGGGAGAAATAGAAACCTCAAATAACAGATTCTAGTCACCTTAATTATTCTTAACTCTGGAAAGCATTCAGATACAACAGCAATTGGCACAATATAAGAACTTAAAAAAAAAAATCTCGCATGCTGCTTCTATGACTATTCTGACTTCTCTTCCCTTTCATTTTCCTTCTAATTCCAAATTAAAAGGAAAATCTTTTAATCTACAATCAAGGTTTTTTAAAATAAAAATTTACAGCCAAATCCTTTTCGTGTAAATTGGAATAACTTTATTTGTTTCAATGGAGCTATGCTGATATATTCCAGGTCAGGATCTGGCTTCATAGTTAGAATTTTGATGCTAATGCTAATCTATAGTGCTTGAAAAAGTAAAAATGTACAAATCATTTTGGGGATTTTCTCTTGCTTTAAATTGATTGTGTGACCAAAAAAGTACCCATTCCTCCACGAAATCTTGGAATTAGGGAAAACACACTTATACGTAGGAAGCAGCTAATGATTCTAGAATTTCCAAATTAACTCAAACAGATATTTAATATATTTTATTTTTAGGACTAAACAAAGAGTCTTTTGAACCATCCGACATAATTAGATTAGACAAATAATTCCATATGAACTGCAACCCTATCTGTAGTGTGCTGGTGCAAAATAATTTTTTTAAACCCTGACCATACAACCAATTTTGTGCCTGGGGTCAGTCCACATGGAATCAATTGCAAAAACTACAAGATCAGGGCCTTATTTTGTATCACATCTATAGGTCTTGTGACAGGGTCAGGCCAGAGGGCTACAGGAGAGTGATCCCATTGGGATCCAGGAATCGGGCGGGCCAAAGCCCACCCACTGCTAAAAGATCCCCCCAGCCTTAGCGGGGGATCCACAAGACCTGGAAACCAAGTGATTTTGGGGGACAACTAATGAAATAACAGGGACAGGAGTGCGGTCAAAGGGTCCAAAGGGAACCTGAATGGGACACTGAGCAGAGAACCCCGGACACAGGGCCGGCTCCAGGCACCAGCTTAACAAGCAGGTGCTTGGGGCGGCTAAGGGAGGGGGTGGCACCTGCGGCAATTCGGGGGCAGCAGGTCCCTCACTCCCTCTAGGAGTGAAGGACCTGCCGCTGAACTTCCGCCGCCGACCGCGGCTTTTTTTTTTTTTGCTTGGGGCAGCAGAAATGCTGGAGCCGGCCCTGCCTGGACAGCACCCACTGCTCCTCGAAGGCATCAAGGGAGTCAGTGGACGCCGCCCAGAGGAACTCTGCCCGGATTCATGAATGGACAGAGGATCAGAAAGAGGCCCCACAGTCACAGGAGACTCCATCCATCAACCTCCTCTCCCTGGTTTTATAGATGGCCATTTTAGCCAGGGCCAGGAGGAGGTTGACCAGGAGGTCCCATGACTTTGTGTGGCCACGGATAGAGAGTGCATAAATAAGGAGGTGAGGGGAAAAGTGCAGCCAGAAACGCAACAGGATATCTGTGAGGACCCGGAATAGGGGCGGCAGCCTGGCGTACTCCAGGTAAACGTGCGCCAGGGTCTCCCTAACGCCGCAGAAGAGGCAGGTGTCCCGGGACGGGGGTGAACCGCGCCAAGTACATGCCTGTGCTCATGGCCCCATGAAGGAGCTGCCAACTGACATCCCCGGAAGGCCGTGGGAGCAGGGTGGAGTATAGGCTGGCCCACCGGGGCTCCTCACCCTCTAGAAGTGGCAGGAGATCCCGCCACTTTGTGTGGGGGTGTGACGCGAGAGTGAGGAAGTGCAGGGTGTGGAGCACGAGCGTATATAGATGTTTCCTTGGCGCAGTCTGGAAACGAACCAGCTTCAAGTCATGTAGCCGGCTTACGGTGAAAGGGTGGGGAGGCCGGTTGGCTCCACAGGGCAGGGGCCCGCTACAGGAGAGTGAGAGAAGGCAGATATATTAGCCCCAGATTAAGCAGGTCCCTTTTCCCTGGGTAAGATAACAGGGGCAGTTCCAGAAAAATCAGGACTTTTCTGGAACCAATTAAGGCAGGCAGGCTAATTAGGACACCTGGAGCCAATTAAGAAGCTGCTAGAATCAATTAAGATAGGCAGGCTAATCAGGGTAGAGGGCAGGCCCAGGTTCCCTCCTCCCACTCCTACCTATTGGATATAAGAGGAGTCAGGGTGACCAGACAGCAAGTGTGAAAAATCAGGACAGGGGGTGGGGGGTAATAGGAGCCTATATAAGAAAAAGACCCAAAAATCGGGACTGTCCCTATAAAATCGGGACATCTGGTCACCCTAAGAGGAATTGACTTGGACTGTGAGTCCCACCAGAGGGGAAGGTCCCTGGCCTGTCCCCCTGACCCAAGGTGGGTCAGCAGAGACTGCGGGGATTGTTCTCCTTCCTTTTCCCCATGCTGGCCAGTGATGAGGTTAGCTGAATGAACGGCAGGTTTGAGCCACAAAAGTGTCCAAATTGAGGGCTGCCGTGAATCTCTGAGGTGAGCAAATCCGCCAGTAAGCGCAGGGCCCACCAAGGCAGAGGAGGAACATTGTCGCAGTCTTAAGATGGTCCAAAAAAGGACAGCCAGATTAAGACAGTATCGAAACACAACTTCTGGTGGAAATACACGATTCTCCAACATACAGTTTGCAGAGTTCCCCTGTGAGTCAGTAAGGCCTAAATGGCACCAGTTCTTACTGATTTCCAGTTTAAATTATTAATTATTCTAGTTGCTCCTCTGATTTCTTTACCTCAAAGTTTCTCCTCAACTCATTTTCCTTTGACCAGCTTGCCAGTAAAGCCTCTTCTGCTCTGCACAGCCTCTGTGCAAGCTCATTGGAGTTGTTTTCCAAATGGTGTTTCACTGCTATTGCCTATGAGGAAAGCACATCACATTTTATTTGTAGTCATATTTAATCTATTTTAAAGAATTAAAAATTCCTGATAGCCCTTGAAATGATGAGCTCCAAAGATACGTTATAAAACAAAGCAAAAAGAATAAGCTATCTTCTGCTTCCTCTTACAGAAAGAGAACTTTGGAGTAACTGTTGACTTCTGCGTTGTATAAAGGCAGCAGATTTAACACTTGCTCTCAATTTTTTTTAACGTAACGTATTTTGTCAAAGCAAGCACCTATTAGGTTTAGAAGATGCTTCCCCATTCCCACTCAGTCCTCAACTGCTCATTTCAGAGGTAACGTTTAGGTGTTGGACTGATGATCAGCTATCACCAAATATGCCACTGAACAGCCAACAAACAGAAAGGATCAATACCAAACTAGACTCAATTCTGTACAATCCAAATATCAAGAGATGGACAAATTACTCTACCTTTTCCACTTACTATATAGTCAAGGAACAGGTTACATGTTCTTAAAAACCAGTATTTGTACACCTTAATTCCCCGTATTTATGGACCAACAAAGACATTCAGCTTGCACCTCTGTCTCCAGATCTACATTCTTCGGGGGAAAGGGAAATTAGTGTAGTGCTATGCTCAATCTTAAATTTATCACCTGACTTTATATCGCTATCTAAACCAGGAAGTTAACAAGACCATAACTGTAACACCACCAAATTCTAACTGGTTTTCAACCTTTATAATCTGTTTTATATCTGTCATAAGAGCTCCATAGTACTCCAAATTAAAAAGGAAGTAAATTTATTACCAACATCAAGAGAGAAAAAAATGAGAATGAAATAATTTAGTTCCATTCTAGAAAGGAGTACGCTTTTCTGGAAAAAACCTTTAGACGTCCAAGTTTCAGTATGAAGCGAGTGTTTCAAGAGTAAACATGGAAAGAAGAGTATGTGTAGTGGTTAGTATTTTCTCCTCTGTAGAAAATGTTTGATTAATGTGCTCACACAGCTAGGATGACACATAGCTATGCCGGACAGCTATCGTGGACAAATTTAGAACCTCTGTATTACGTCAGTGTAGATCATGTGTATCAAAAATAAAAAAACAGTTTTCTATTAGAGAGTGTGGGTAGAAAAGAAGCAGTGCTCAAATCCGAACAAGTCTAAAGGGAACGGTTCCAAGGCATTACCCCCAAACTGCCTTTGGGCCCATCTGCTACCTCAGTTTACCTTCAATCTTGCATCAAACCAGCTATCACATGTGGCGATTTTACAGTAGTGCTCTCTTCCAGTTTGGTTTATTATCATAACACAACACTCAAACATACCCTTACCAGCCTCAATTATTCCTTTCCGTTTATAATGCCTCAAGTTTTTCCAGGTTTTTATCAGAACATGCCCATCCCTGCAGTCCAGCCCCTCTCCTAGCTGGGATTTCTGCATCCTGCAGGTCCATCAATGGAGGCTTATCCCTGCACAGTTTCCAGTTCCTTGTAAATATCTTCCCCCAAAAGTCTTCTGCCTTAGAGTTCTGGAAAATTGTCACCTGTCCCCTTCACAGGCTCTCTGCCTGGGAACTAAGGAGAGAGAGAGAGAGTCTCTCTCTGAACTTTTGGGGTGTGTGGGGGGGTGTCTCTCTCTTGAATGACTACAGGCTGCCATGCATCTAAACCAGCAGGCCTGGTTTAGATGCATGCTTCTGTCACATGACCCTTGTATTCATTCCCATCATACAGGGAGATGGGCTACACCTGAGAAAAAGTGCAGCTGTGCCCCAGTCTTTTAATGGACCAGCTCACCCTGTGACAGGAACATAGCGCAGCTTGCTCTGACCTGTGATGTATTTAGTTGCACTTAAATATTAATCATGTATAGATCTTTAAACACAAAAAAGAGGACAGTTAAAATTTTACATAAAATAAAAACTCAGCATCACCACTTCCATTTGAATAGTTCAAATATTAAAAATCCTACGTTGTCAAGTTCTGCCCGTAGACCATCGTAATCATTCTTGGCTTGCTGCAAGTCCTGGTTGAGTTTGATCTCCTTGCACTGCTGGGCCACTGTCTGTAAGGCACGGAGCTGACGTAATACTTCCTAGAAATGTAGAAGATGGGGAAGTGGGAGGGAGGAGGGAGAAACATACTCCTGTTACATGTTTCTAGTCAAATTACTATAACTATTAACCCTGGAAAACATGGGGGAGGGACAGTAAATAGTCTCTGTAAATAGTTACTAATTACACTAAAGCCCTCTCTTACAGAAGCAAAAAGAGTTTAAAAACCATTTTTAAGTAAAGCCTAAATTCTGTTATGGCCATTAATGGCCATGACTCAGTTTGGCCAATCAGAGTAGCCTACAGAATCTGTTACACCAATACAGGTGGATCAAAAAAATACTAGCAAATAATGGAATGAAGCTTATATATCAATTCAAAAGTAGATCTCCAAAACAACATTGAGCAGTGGGACTCTGCTCCTAAATGCTAACTACTAACACTACAGTAACGATATACAAGAAAAACTCAGAGTCCAAAGATAGAGAAACCACTATCGGACTTGTGAAAACAGGAAGCGTTCCAACAACCGTCACTGGTGGAAAGAAGGAACTGAGAGGGCATGGGGCCAGCAGGGCCCAATGTACCAGCGCATAAGCACAGGGCTACAGAGGTTGCCAAAGCCGGCCCTAGGGGGCGCGCACACAGCAAATATGGAATCCACATGAGCAAGCACTCAAAGAAGAAGAATCCAATCTTGCATGCCTGAGGCACATATGCACCTAGAGTGGGATCTACATGGACAAATACTCAAGGACCAACTTGTTCACTCTGGTAACAGCAGTCTGGAGGCAACTTTAAACTTGTGAAAAAATGGGTCTTGTCTTACCTTTTCCCGTTCTTTTCTTTTCTCTTCTAAGGAGCGACGATTAATTTCAACTTCTCTTTGCCATTTTTGTAGTCTTTCCATGTTTTGCTCCATCATTTCAGTCTATAAAAAGTTTAATCATAAATCACAGTGATGCAAGGGGAATATTTATTATTTATACTACAATAGCAATCCCGCCCCCGCAATCAGGATTGAAACCCCACTTTAGTAGGCACTGTTTAAAAAAAAAACACGAGGAAGTCATGGTCTCTGCCCCAAAACTGCTTACAGTCTTCCATGACCTAGTGAACACCCACACAGGTATTCCATCCCAAACTGATAACAGATTACACTTGGCTATAGTACAAGTGTGTACTAAGTTTCAATCAATGAGCAGCAAAAACTAAAAAAAAACTAGAAGTGTTTAGGCACAAGAGATAAATTCAATGCAAGTTTCAATTTACAGTGAATCAGCACATTGATTCAACTGAAAAAAATTAGTGAACTATTTTGAACAGCAAGAACAGAACAATTTTCATTGTTTGAAGTAGGTTAGACTGAAATTTTAAACTCAAAATCAATATGCTAAGAATTTCCTTTGTAGAGGAAATTCTCCTATTAGAAGTGTTTCAATTTATCTGTCATTTTATTAAAATAATATATTGCTTGTAATTTTGGTGGTTTATAAAGAACTAGAGTACACTGAAACCCCATTTAATAAATTTCCAGTGTAATTTCTATTGTGAAAACAATCTGCTGATAAAAGAAAACAATTTTTTTAAAATAAAAATATTAATAAAATTCACCACTTATTCTCTCACCTTATTCTTGACTTTGAATATTCCAGTGACACCACTCCACCCCAAACTCTTCATGTATTCCATATTTAATAATATAATTTGTAATTCAATTAGATTTTGAACTCATTTAAAGAAGCTAGACTGTAATAAGAAAAGCTCTTAACAGTCACACCTAGAGGTTATGGTGACAGAGCTATGCCAGTAACTCAAGTGATTTATAAGTAGCATCATTATGACATCAGAAGTAGCAACCAATCAATCTTTCCTCTGCAATTTGCTCAGTAACTCAGGTGATTCATAAATAGCATCATTGTGACATCAGAAGTAGCAACCAATCAATCTTTCCTCTGCAATTTGCTATCAGTCACTGAAGTGGAGAGGGCCTATTCACAGGTCAAAAGTTCTCATTCTTAAATTACTTCAACATCTGTAGACAAACATGGTAATAACACTGGATTGGCTCAATGTCCCTGGCCTCAACCTACTCCCAGCCAAGACCTTCTCTCGATGGGCTCCTCATAGAGGTAGCAAAGAACAGCCATTACCGTACCTCTCCAGAGGGAAATTCTTAACCCCCATTCATGTGATGGTATAATCTTCAGCATCCTGTAGATAGGATGTAGGAAGCAGCAGAATTTTCTAACGTTCTTAAGTAGGCAGCAGAATCTGCATGCATCCATTAAAACCCTGACAGCAAAGGGTAGATGACAACCATCACATCTACAGAAGACACATGTGGAGGTCCCTCTCTCCACGGCAACATAACTTCTTTCATCTAAGTGTGTATGGAGGGGCACAAAGGGGATGGGGAAAGAGTTAAGCTAAAGATAAATATGAAGAATCATGGAATCCATGACTTGCATGAGCTACAATGTTCTACCAAATGCACAGGAAAATTGTGGAGCTGCAGCAATTGGCAGAGGCCAAAACATTCAGCTGGACTTCCCCATGTTCTCAGGAATTCCTGTAGCCCCTCAGAGTTTCTCCACTAATCTCAACTCAGAGTGCCTGCAAAGTTCAGAAGCTCCACCAGAACCTGCAGTCCTCCTGGTAACAACAGAACCTGAGGAATACAGACTGGTTAACCCCTATCTTACTTCTAAGCACTACAATATTCCCTCTTACTTAGCTCCCCCATTGTTCTCTGCATAACACCGGGGACTCTCTGCCAGCTTTCTTTCTTTGCATGGAAAAGATTTCAAAATGTCTTTAAAAAATAATCAAGAAAATCCCCAGGCAGAAACCAAACCAAACAAATCATTAAAATCTGTGAGTAAAGTTGACAGTACATGTAAGTGTTTTTTTAAATTCATAATAATGCTGCAGTTATTAAAAACAAACAAAATCAAGTATTAGAAAGCAAGGTAATTCTTAGTTAAGATCAAAATAAAAGACAGACTAACATTTGAAAGTAGGCAAGTCCCTCTGCCCCTAAGGCAGGGGTGGGCAAATTTTTTGGCCCGAGGGCCACATCGGGGTGCAAAACTGTATGGAGGGCTGGGTAGGGAAGACTGTGCCTCCCCAAACAGCCTAGCTGCTTTACATATTTCCACAACAGAAATATCAGCCATGATGCCTAAGCTCTGGTAGAATAAATGCTGAATGAAGCAGGAGAATCCATATTAACCACTTACTAAACAGGCCCTCACACAGTCATCTATGCACCTAACTGGATGAAGATCTAAAAGATTTCATCCTTTGCAAATTAACATGCCAAAGCATGTCTGACATTCAACATAGCGAGCATAGCAGCAGCCTTAGAAGCGGGTGATTCAGAGAAAAATATAGGCAGATGAATCTGCTAGTTCAGATGGAAGTCTGTGACAACTGTCAGTAGGAACACAAGATGTGTCCTAAAGACGCTTTGTCCGGACATAAGATAGCATAAGTTGGGCTTTGAGCAGGGAGTTGGACTAGATGACCACCTGAGATCCCTTCCAACCCTGATATTCTATGATTATATGACCCAGGGCCTGAAGCTAGTCTCATTGCTTTACCCATTAAGTACATCTGGAGCAGGGCTTCTCTAGATTTGCAGGTCCTGCAAGTGAAGGACTTGCAAATAGCACATTTTCCAGGGATATTCCCCCAGACAAAATAAATATTTTAAACGTTAAACATTAAAGGGTATAGTGCCCTTGTTTGATGGGCAGGATGTAAATCCAGGGGACTTAGAAGAAGCCATCCTGGCACCAGAAAGAAATAGCTATTCTGGTTAAAAAACCAAAATGCCAATGGGCAACAACTAACCAGCCCTATCTATACTATGCACAAATTTGAAAAGAGCCAGTTATTTTGTTAGCACTGCTCACTGCCCATGTTCTTCTCGAAGCCAGGAGGCATGAGAAGAACTGAGTGGTGGCTGGCCTGCTCCACCCTTTTATGCCCTCGGTGCAGGACATGAGGCCGCTCAAGGTGCATGAGACTCTGAACCTGGGTGAGTGGGGTACATTGCACACCATCAGCAAACTGTGCATATGGATAACCACTCCAAGGGGAAAAAGTTACAAAGGGATAGCAGTGGTCTGTTCACTAAACCGATAATACACTGCCTTTTACAAATTGTCCAGAGCCAGTACAAAAAGCCCTTGATCAAAACACCAGTTCAGTATGGAGACTTAATCTTGCAAACTCTTATGTGAAGGACTTGAAAACAACACATTTTCCAGGAAGAAAGATTAGAGGCTAGAGTCACTGACGAGGCAGAGTTGAGGTTGTTTGAGAGCTTTAATGAGACATTTCCAAATTTTTAAATGTTGGGTTGCGATTTATGTTTAACTTAAAAATACAGGAAATTCAAAGTTAATACTTGTTAGTTTTAATTACTACCAATTTATTGTAAGGCACTCTCATTCTTAACTCGGATTTACCCAAGTATTTAGCCTGCGATAGTTTAGAATCCAAGTAACTTTCCCCTGAATTTATGGTAGTTTAGGCTGAAAATGTTAAACTATATGACACTGTCCCTTTAAGGTCACAATTGGTCACCAGATGTCATTCTTGCTCTATGTAATATTATTGGTAGGGACTACCGTCCATTTTGGTCAATTTTACCGTCATAGGATTTTAAAAAACATAAATTTCATGATTTCAGCTATTTAAATCTGAAAGGTCATGGTGTTGTAATTGTAGGGGTCCAGATCCAAAAAGGTGGTGTGTGTGTGTGGGGGGAGGGGTCACAATATTATTGTGGGAGGGGGCGTTTGCGGTGCTGTTACCCTTACCACTGTGCTGCTGCTGGTGGCGGCGCCGCCTTCAAGCTGGGAGGCCGGAGAGTGGCAGCTGCTCGCTGGGAGCCCAGCTCTGAAAGCAGAGCTACTGTCAGCAGCAGCACAGCAGTAAGGATGGCATGGTATGGTATTGTCACCCTTACTTCTGCGCTGTTGCAGGTGGGGCACTGCCTTCAGAACTGGGTGCCTGGCCAACAGGCACTGCTCTCCGGCTGCCCAGCTCTGAAGGTAGCACAGAAGTAAGGACCCTCAATTTGAGAAACACTGGTCTCCCCCATGAATCTGTATAGAATAGGGCAAAAGTACACAAATGACCAGACTTCATGGTCCGTGATGCGTTTTTCATGGCTGTGAATTTGGTAGGGCCCTACTGGAGAAGATGTTCCAGATCTTCAGTGAATCATGCCCAAAGGCATGAGGCCGAAAGAAGCTAAGTACCTGCTAAGAAGTGCTTGGACCCTTGCAGAAAATGGCAAGCTAATTAAGAACTTAAGGTTGTCCAACATAATGCATACTTTCAATTCATTATCCTCAGGATGTTCTAAGAAACATTATTCAAGTATCTTGAAATTTGTCAATATGACTGAATGTTTGACACACACTACTGCTAACAATAATTATAAAAGCAGCCAGAAGAGGCCTGGTGCAACATGGTACAGTACCTGGGCAGTACCTTGATCATGTTGTGCTGTCATTCTATTCAATTCATCTCTAATTTTGTGCAAAACAGAATCTTTTTTCTGTGAATTCCAATTTTGTTTTCTCCAGCTGGAGTTGAATTTCTTGAAGTTTGTTCATATGGAATTTCTTTTCTTTTTCTTGATCTTGTAGAGATGTTCCAGTTCTTGAACTCTAAAGTTTAATTCTTAATTTAAAAGAAAAAGGATTAATATGATGCCTTCTACTTAAGAAGGTATTTACTGTATTAGTACTTTAAAGCCGCCTACACATTCTAATTAGACATATTCTATGCACTTGATAAGATGCAAATAAAAAAATAACTACTTAAAAACTGCTTATCAGGTTAAATATAAAAAATTTTAAAAATCTATTATCTAACTAGGAAAATTGAAAGGCCTTTAAAAGTCTAGTTGGCACAATTTAGGTTTATTATCTGAGCTTGGATAGTGCCTGTAGATCAGTTTCACTTTGTTTTTTACTAGCTTCATTTTTTGATTCTTATGCATTGTCACAACATCGCAGTGTTTAGGCCACAAATTTTGCAGAGGCTCTTTGTCAGGGGTTCTCAAACTGGGGGTCGGGACCCCTCAGGGGGTCTTGAGGCTATTATGTGGGGGGTCACAAGCTGTCAGACTCCACCGCAAACCCTGCTTTGCCTCCAGCATTTATAATGGTGTTAAATATCATCAATTTCAGATTATTAGCATGTGAAATAAATGATCTGATCATTCTTTTATGAAGACCTATTCCACTGGTACTCTATCTGCAAACAAACAGATGGCAGCCAATAGCAGTTCAGAATTTTCCTTTTTTCGGTCATTGACCCTTCACCCTGCCCCATCCCCTTCCTCCTTCCCCCCGACCCCCCCCAACCAAACAAAAAAAACCAATCTTCAGGCTTCCAAAGCTGAAACTTCATCTTAGGTTTGCAATTAACTTTACGATGTGACCGTGCTTATAAACTAATCCTTGAATGAAAACTCTTCCCATTTAAAGTAACGGTAAGCAAAGGGTGAGTTTTGAATTGAGACAACTATCCTGCAGAACAGCATTACCATTTAAAAAATTATCTTTTCCGAAGACCATTTGCCAACGATTTTGGCTTAATTGGATTAAAGTAGAAATCTAAGACAGGAGACCCATCCATTCATTGAAAAAAAAATGGAGGATACAGACACTGTCCCAAACACTTCCAACAATGTAACAAAATTTACTGACAGAAAATCTGAAGACCAAAGACAGATGGAAGAGCAGAAGACATAAAATGGCCTTATGTCACCGGTCACCTTATCTGCTGAAGATAAGGTTAATCCTATAGTGTTTATTAAATGTTTGCAAAGACTTCCAAGGGGATATCCTGCACAGCTGCACTGACACTATGGCTACACTACAGCTTAAGTCGACATAAGTTGTGTTGCTCAGTCGTGTGAATTAGTTACCCACCTGAGCGACATAACTTACACAGAGTTAAGCGTCAGTGTGGACAGCACTGTGTCAGCAGGAGACATAGCTACCACCGCTTGCGGGGCCCGTAGTAATTAAGCCACACATTTGGAGATGAATAGAGCCCATAGTCTAAAATGTAGCTGTATTTGTCCACAGAACACAAATGAGGATCAGAACTAATTTACAGTAAGTCTAGAATGAGGTACAAAAATGAATATTATGCATGTCAACATCTAGCTTTACAAAACTGATCTGATCGTGAGGAACATGCAGGGAAGGTACCTCAATGTTAATTGATAGGATGCCTCTCTTAAAAAACAAAACAAAAAACTTGATCTACTAAATATAAGGAACCACAAGTCAAACTTCTTGTCCTTGAGATGCTGACCAGCTTAGATCTATTTGAATTGCAGATAGTACTCTCCCAACGCTCTTCAGCTGCCTGTGATGTTAATCGGCAAAGTATTCCAGTCAGTTGACTGCTGGGGGTATAAAAGCACTCGTGTGAATCATATAATACTTTGTGTTGATGGATGATCTGTGTCGCTGACTCTGTTATCAAAAATTGTAACTGACAGCTTGACCAATTGCCCTATTTTATTTCCACCATACAGTAGTGAATTAATTCTCTTTTATGAATTGTCAGCTGTGTAAAGGTAGATATGCTTCCCCCCCCCATCTTTTTAAATAGAAAATAAATCATTCTCATCCTCAAAGTACTAAGAGTCACAGAGAGATTGCTCGGCATCAGGCTTCTTCATTGGTGTTCTCGTGGCAACAAGAAAAGACACCAAGCTGTCCTTCATCCAGCAGTCAAGAAACCCCTTTAAAGAGAAGTTTTACTTTTCCCATTCTCCATGGGAACAAGAGGCAACTCCTAGCCACCGTGGCTTACGATCAAAGAAGACAGATTTCAACAACAGTTTCTTTGACAATTGTAATAATTCTTCTCTCATCGAGCAATTAAAAACACAGAACCAAGGTATCTTGCAAGTGTAGTTGACTTTAAATCTATTTTGTAAATAAGAACATCTTATTTTTTTTAAAGATAATTAAAACCCTCTGTGTTTAAGGACTTCACTGAAGACTGTTTTATATATAAAATAGGGGTAAAATACCTACTCAACTTGTAAGATGTTTTGAGATCTCTGGGTAAAAAACACTATGTACATGTTTATTAATTATTTTATTGATTTATAAAGTTTTTCCAGTATGAAAAAATGAACTGAGCTAAGAAACCGACTTCTTTTATTGTGTTTTTTAATTTAATTCTTGGAAGATTCTGCAGAGTAATCTGTTCTATCAAGAAGTCATTTTTCATGGAGATCCTTGCCTGGTTAAACTAAAACCATAGTAGAATGAGCATCTGGAGCTTCTTCAACTGAGAAGTCTTCCCCCCACACACACCATCCCCCTACGGCTACCCCAGAGAGATTAAGCTTAAGCTCTTTAGTGTAGCCACTGCTTACTCTTCTTAAATCTATACTTTAATCTCAATGGCATGACCAGTGAGCAAATTTAATTTTACTAGTTTCCCTGAAAAATCATATGGCTAATTTTGAAGAACTGCACCTTTCTCCATTTCACACATTAAATGAGATTATAATGCTGAGATACTCTCTACCCATACTTTAATCTGGATATTTCTCAGATCTGCCTCCAGTTTTTGTCTTTCTTCAACTTCTTTATTGTATTTTTCTTGGAGTTCTTCAAACTTAGAATCTACAAATTGACAATGAATATTTGCTAATAATCTGGTTCATTTTATACATAATAGCTTTCCTATTCCATTTCTTATGTCTAATATTAGACAAGGGTGATAAAAGCAACAGCCTTCATTAATCTCTAGTGATATATTAAGACAACGACTCAAAGGGAGTTCTAAAACCAATAAAACTGAATAGTTCAGGGACTGAAACCTGAGATCTGGAATTCAGTGCCACAATGAAAATGCAACCACTAGACTGAGGGACCAATACCAGGGGTACAAATGTATATTGTAATATGGCCTGAATGAAGACTTTTTTCCCACCATTTCCCTGGCATTAACATTCGTTTGTAACATGACTGAAAAATCAGGCATTGAGATTCAAAGGAGCTTAAAAAGAAAAGTCAGTGGGAGTTGGACACCTAACTTCTTGCTAATGGGACTCACCACACATTTGAAAACTCAGCCTAAAGTCACATCACTCAGATTCCTATCTTGCTTCTCTCCACTTCCTTCATAACTGTAGCAGCCACTTTCTCAAGGAACACCATAGCCAAATCTGTTAGTGTCTAAGGTGCCACAAGTACTCCTGTTCTCATAGCCAGAATGCTTTGCATCTTCCGAAAGCATCTGAAATCTCAGCTTTCAAATGAGAACAAGGACTGATCTCCAACTCCAGTTAGTCAGGTAGCCAAATGCAAGTCAAATGGCAGTACCTTGTTTTAGTGTCCATGAAATGTGTGTGTTTTGTTTTGTTTTGTATTGTAGATTCTGAATTTCACAACCCTAAACTCAAGCAAATTGTGCGATGGTACATTGTCACTGGTAAGCATTTTGAACTCTGAGTACTTACTACTAAATCCCTCAAGCCCCCGATTCGCCAGCCAGCGAAACTGAATTTCAATTGTTTTTAATGAAAACTTCACCTGAATATTTTGTTCTAGAACATAATTAGTTAGGATGTACATATGTTATGTCCATGTTAGTATCTGCATTTGTACCTCCCCTGAATCAAGACAAAGCATATTCTCGGACTCATAAAGCATGCTCACTTAAATTCACATTTTACATTTTATTCAATTGCATACTAGACACGGTGGGGGGGGGGTTACCATTGTGATTTTGATTTGGTGTTAAAGGAGCAGCAAAATTCTTCTGTGGTGTACTCCTGAATGATAAGTCTCCTGTAATCAATGTTTGCTAACTTCTTTCAAGTTCAGATTTGTATCTGTTTAAAAGAGAATTGGAAATGCAATTAATTAGTTACAGAAACAAACAGGGCCCAATCAGACATTTTTAAGAGCCCCAAATGCACATTGAATGGCAATTTTGATTCCTCAAGAAAACTAAAAGAATTATACACAAAAAGGACACATGGATGAACAGCAATTACAATGATTATCCAGTCACAGCTCTAATAAAGCTCCCTCTGCTGGACATTCACAAGACTGCTGTGTTTGGGTCCCAATATGCTTGATTTGTGCTCTTAAGCTACCCTTGGCCTGAATAGGCTGCAGCAACTGCCTTTTCCCTTGGCTTCTCTGGTACACTTCCAGGGCACAGGCTCCTAGTTCCACTTCCCAGAAATAGGACCAGATGACCTAGCTGTCTTAAGCATCCAGGCCAGCACTGACCCCGCAGACTGAAACACACCCTTTTCCCAAAGCTTCAACATTGTGGGCACTCTGGGTACACAGTTCACCTCTTCAATGATATGTAGTAGTTGAACACAGACACACAGACTTTAGAAGCGTTCCCAAAAACCACTCTCTGTTGGCAAGCACAATAAGTATACAGATCTGGACAAAAAAATAATAAAACCCTATACACAATTCCCTGCCTCAATTTCCTCACCACTCTTAGAGCGTTTTTTGGACTTAGGTCAGAGTCCTCTAGTTCAGGATTCTTCCTCTCTCTCTCTGCCCTCCTGCACATGGTTTCTCCCCTGAATCATGGAGTATCTGCAGTCTTTTCTCTCCTTGCCTCCCTCCCCAGGGTTCGTTAGAAACCCTCTGTTATTATCTCCCCCTTCTTTATCAGGTGACTCCCAATCAGCCTCATCAGCTAATGAAAGTACTTTACCTCAGATTCTGTTGCTTAGTTACCATCACTCCTAGAATTCAGATTTTGAAAAACTAGTTTAGCCTGGATGGTAGCCCTTGCTTTGTCCCAGGGTGCTCCATTTAAATGATCATCAAAATTTAACAGCCTATCACTGATAGCCCCGTGCCCCCACCACTTGGAATTTTAGTCCAAGATGGAGGTGAAAAGACAGAGGCTAAAAGACCCACATTCAAAATGGAGTTTGCAGTCTGACACAGGGTCTCCAATATCAAACAATTTGTAAACTGTACATAGGCAGATTCCCCAAATGTTCATAATTAAATTGTTTTATTAAGAGTCCATTTTATGAAGCTACTGCTATATGTACAACAATCCCCCTAAGGGTCATATAACCTCCAAACTCTTTAACTTTATCACTCTCCTTAATATAATATAGAGTGTTAGATGAAGATTTTCAAGCCTGTCTCTCTAAAAAGTTGCACTAGAAAGTTGCAGTGGTAAAAATTCTCTTGTCATGGTGACACTGCCAAAACTATTTTGGAAAAGTGTATTTTACACTCTGCCACTTCTCCTGGCATGATGTCTACATAGCTTTGAATTGTATTGGCAAAAACATGCTGCACTCTGGATAGGCATTCTAGTGTTACATTCCCAAAGACTCAGCATTCAAAGACTCAACTGAGTCTAACTGGAAAATAAATGCAGAGGCTATTCATGGAACAACCACATTTGGTGGAGTGGGAGTTTTGAGCCTGTCTAATGAGTGGTGGGACAATCAGTGGTTCTAGAACTTTTAGAGGCAGAAGTTCATTCCTAGAGTTGCATGCTCAGCTCACCCCACTCCCCCAGCACAGAAACAGCAAGGCGAGAGCTGCCCTTACAGTGGGGAAACAAGTGGTGATTGCCCTATGGAATCTTACAACACCAGTTTGCTATCAATTAGTGGGGAAATCAATTTGGTGTTACAAAAAAAGATCAATGGTAAGGACACTCATCACTGAGGTATGCAAGACAAAAAAGCATCCCCATTCTGTGCTCCCCCTTCCCAGCTTCTGAGCATATTAAAAAAAGGTACCTTCAAAATTTATGCAGGCCTTGGTAAGTCAGAAGGGACATGTTACTGACAAACACTGGCTGGTTCAGAGAAATTCAGGACAACCACGGCTTTAGAAACACTGTGCTTTTTAACATATTAAAGCAGACTCCCCATTCCATCCGACTGGAATTAATGACATTTCTGTGCCGATCATAGTTTATGGAAACTGCCTACCCTTAATTCTCTGGCTTAAGAAACCATCTACTAGCAAGCTAGACAGAAGCAAGGAAAGATTTGACTCTCACCTGTGCAGCTGAAGAAGGAATGTGAAGTGGGCAGAGTTGGAAGACAACAGGATAGGTGGAGGGGTCTCATGCCAAAGCTCCATATCAACAAGTAAAACATTCTCAGTGCTTATGCAATGCACAGCATGCAGCGCTATCTGAGAGACCCTATTGCCAGGGTGGAAGAGTGAGGTGGACGGGCTGGATCTAAAATAGGCTAGCTAACAGTTGCATTGCTAACACAGTTCAGGTAAAGGAAGCCTTAAAAGCTTACTTCGACAGTAGGAAATGGCCTAATCCTGTTTCTATGAAACTATTAATAGAACAGGTGTGTTTTTTGTGATATACATTACTTTTAAGGAATTTGTTATTGAAGTATGGAAAATGACCGGACTAACTGACAATAGTTTCTATGACCATCAGCATAGTACAGGTGGTGTATTTCTAGACTCAATAAAGGCTAGCACTTCTGTAATATACATGCATTGACTTTTTTTTTTTTCCTTTTAAAAGAGGTATGGAAGCCTTTTTGGTTATATTACTTTCTAGCACTGCAATACCAAAAAGTCACAATACAGTTGCACCAACTTTGAGGTATGTACGTTATTACCACCACGGCATGCTAGACGTACAAAAAAAAAAGATAACTTATAATTGACTTTACTAGCTATATAACTTGACTAGGTACAAGTACAACACGCAGACTGGATGTCAGTGCATCACAGATGACTGTACGTGTAATCAAAGTTCTTTGTTCCCTGACATGTTGTCCATGGGAGTAGAATACACCAGGAACTGACACAAGGGGATGAGGTGTCTATATCCCTGCCAACACCCCATATTTATCCATGCTTTGCCTCCAGTTTACTAAGGCATAATGAGTGCTTGACCTTACATGAAGAGTAGATCAGGATTTCTTAACCCAATGCCTTGGGGAGGGGATGGGGTTCATTCTGATATAGAAAAAGGATAGTATTTCATAAAGACAACTGCACTTATTTCCGGAAGTCATGCTCCTTGATGATCCCAAAGTGACAAAGAAAGAGCTGTTTAAGAGGTCTTAGTTTGCCCATGGAAGTATGCAGTCATGCTGTTTTCTGCAATGATCCCCCTCAGAGGTCCTGGAAAAGTGGCACTGGGATGTGCCATATCACGGTGGGCTGGCCAAAGCGTATCTTCAACATAATGTTTGGGCAAGTCTTACATACTACTCACTGAAAAAAAGTTCTGTGAAATTGTGCCCACAAACCAGAAAGCTTTGTGTGTAAAAATTAACAGGCTGCTCTGTCTGTACCTCAAAGAACTACAAGACACCAACTGATGGAGTGTCAACTGCTCTGGTTAGGCCTCAGCTGGAGTACTGTGTCCAGTTTTGAGCACCGCATTTTAAAAAAGATGTGGAGAAATTGGAAAGGGTCCAGAGAAGAGCAACAAGAATGATATAAATGTCTTGAGAACATGACCTATGAAGGAAGGCTGAAAGAATTGGGTTTGTTTAGTTTGGAAAAGAGAAGACTGAGAGGGGACATGATAGCAGTTTTCAGGTATTTAAAAGGGTGTCATAAGGAGGAGGGAGAAAACTTGTTCACCTTAGCCTCTAAGGATAGAACCAGAAGCAATGGGTTTAAACTGCAGCAAGGGAGGTCTAAGTTGGACATTAGGAAAAAGTTCCTAACTGTCAGGGTGGTTAAACACTGGAATAAATTGCCTAGGGAGGTTGTGGAATCTCCATCTCTGGAGATATTTAAGAATAGGTTAGATAAATGTCTATCAGGGATGGTCTAAACAGTATTTGGTCCTGCCATGCGGGCAGGGGACTGGACTCGATGACCTCTCAAGGTCCCTTCCAGTCCTAGAATCTATGAATCTATGTGTGTTTACTTGCTTCCATTCTTGGCCTCTGCTATTGATGCAATTAGAACCTTCCCAGTAAAAATCGTTTTCAGTAGTTTATTTAATGCGATAATCACTTTCACCTACCATAATCTCCCTTCACCCAAGGAGGAAACGTATTGGTGCAGGTCATGGCTAGGTATGAAATAGCCTCTGGCTGTCACCCGCCTTGCTGTATCCCTTCTTGTTGCCCCCTTCCTGGTCAGGGCCAGATACCTCTTGCTCATCCATTGCTCCAGGGAGGGATTTCTTTCTCCTCACCAGAACACACAGAGTATCTACAGAGTTAAAGGGAGGAGGTAAGGTCCTTCCAGAAGATAGCACCCAGCTCACTATGAGAGAGGTCATGCAGGCGGCTCCAAAATTTCTCTTTTCTTCACCTTCTGGTACCACTGCCTCAGCTCCTTTTCCTTTGTGTGGCAGTGAAACCCCTCTCTGAAGAGGCCGAGTTTGCCACAGCCTTCAGCAAATTGCTGTAAATATTCTTGTTCCATCAGGAGTGCTGTGGCTGTGCCTGCACATGCTCCTTCCCCCACAGTGCAAGGAAACTGAGCACCCCTCTCGTGGAACAGACAGCAGCATGAGACAGTGCTAGGAACCTACATTCAGTGAAAACGTAGCAGGGAACAGGAACAGACGTCGCTGTGAAGAAACACGCTGCCATATAAAAGTGAGGTAAGGACAACTTCCAGGTCACTGCATCCTGGACAGTGGACTTCAAGACTGCTACCAGACAGTAACTCTGGAAGGGAAAGTTGCATTGTGGGATTGCAGCTAGGGACTGCTTATACCGGTACAGGTACATGTGCATCCATGACAACTCTACTGGCAGTGGTCTTGTCTCTCTGAAAAGAGAAATAATTAATGCCGTAAAAAACAGAAGGCTTTGTTGGAGCAGAAAATTAAATGTGGACACACACCAAGCTGTGCTATAAAAAGAAAAGAAAAGAAAAGAAAAGAAAAGAAAAGAAAAGAAAAGAAAGTTGTCTTGGAAAAATTTCAGTGTAAGCAAGGGCTTTACATAAAAGGCCTTATCTTGACAGGCAAAAAGTATATATTTTTTTCAAATCTTTAAGCTAACAGGTTTGAAACACAACTTTTTTGCCCAACAAAGAAAGGGCCAAATATTCAAATGTGCTGAGTATTTATGAATTCCACTGTGCTTAGTGGGAGTTTCAGGTTTGCATCACATCAGATAATCAAAAAACCTTATTTAGAAGCCTAAACGTTGTAGGAGTAGGATTTTATATAGCACTATAAGAATTAATGTATGATTTGATTTCATCCTTCTAGCCACCCTTTTTGAATAGCAGAAAGAAATGATCCTCTGGGACTATGAGATTCTGTTTTCCCATATGCATTACATATTGGGCCCTCTTTAGCTCTTTGTTTTAAGATTCAGTTAGTAAGAGACAGGATTCTGTATTGTGTCTATGTTAAGTAGATTAGAGGAACATTGAAGGCCTGGATCTTAATGTAAATTTTCTTGGTTATTGATTGTAAACCTTAGCAAGGTTTAATTTGCAATACCTTTTTGCTCGATATAAAATACTAATCTTTGTATTCCCAATCTGTTTGTGTGAGTAAGGAATGTACGCATTAGGAAAAGATAAGGTGGGAAGGCCATTGTCAAGCAGATGGTCAAGAAAGGAGAAGCGCAGACACTTATCGAGATTTGTTGATGCCAAAGAACCATCAACACGTATCCATGATTGAGGAAGGGCAAATTGACAACCCTGAGGTGAAGGCTGGCACCCCTAAGGACAACTGATTAAATCGGAACCAGGACAGGATGACTCTCTTGGAGGTGTATTGGAATGTTTACATCAAAAGATACACCAATTAAGAAGTAACCCGGTCACAAAGTGACACAGCAAAATCCATAGACTTCAACAAAGAAAAAGGACTAGAAGAAGAGGGTGCTTGGCCATAAGACTTTGGGGGTTCGTCTTGCCACACTCCCGGAGCATTGGATCGCGACCGACAAAGCCCTGCTCCCCTCTGCGACCAATCTGGCTGGCCACTAGATTGATCCCGACTCCAGACTGATAACCATAAACATCAACTGGCAGGACTGTGTGCATGGTATATGTGTGTGTGAGAGACAGGGCCGGCTCCAGGCACCAGCCGAACAAGCTGGTGCTTGGGGCGGCAGCTAGTAGGAGGCGGCATTCGGCCCAATCCTAGGGTAGCACGGCTGCTTTTTTTGTTTGTTTGTTCCGCTCCGTCTGCCGTGTAGGGGGCGGTGGCGCAGAGGACGGGAGCGCCCTGCAGCAAGCCCGGCAGGGCAGTCCGCGTCCTTCCCTCCCAGCCGACCGGAGCGGTGCGGAGCCTCCCAGCAGGGAGCATGGCTGGAGGGGCCGCGTGGCAGCGCCCCGCTGAAGCCCTGGCTGCCCCCTTTCTCTCTCTCTCCCCCCTGCTCCCTCCCCCTGCCCCCGCTAGCCGGGGCAGGAGTCCCCCTGCACCCTGGCTCCGGCCATGCTGCAGGTTTTTGTTTTTTTGTTTTTTTCGCTTGGGGCGGCCAGAAAACCAGAGCCGGCCCTGGTGAGAGAGTTTGAAAAGCATGTGCTAACTGTTGTATTCTCAATAAATGCGGTATGCTGCCTTCTTCCCTATAAAGATCCCTTGTGCTTCTTATAAGTATAACAACGTGGGACTCAGGAATCTTGTTTTAGGCACCCGGGTTTGAAAATTTTGGCCACAAACTCAAACGTCTATTTAAATATGGAGTACAGTTAAAGTAAGATTCATAGATTAAAGGACTGGAAGGGACCTCGAGAGGTCATCGAGTCCAGTCCCCTGCCCGCATGGCAGGACCAAATACTGTCTAGACCATCCCTGATAGACATTTATCTAACCTACTCTTAAATATCTCCAGAGACGGAGATTCCACAACCTCCCTAGGCAATTTGTTCCAGTGTTTAACCACCCTGACAGTTAGGAACTTTTTCCTAATGTCCAACCTAGACCTCCCTTGCTGCAGTTTAAACCCATTGTTTCTGGTTCTATCCTTAGAGGCTAAGGTGAACAAGTTCTCTCCCTCCTCCTTATGACACCCTTTTAGATACCTGAAAACTGCTATCATGTCCCCTCTCAGTCTTCTTTTTTCCAAACTAAACAAACCCAATTCTTTCAGCCTTCCTTCATAGGTCATGTTCTCAAGACCTTTAATCATTCTTGTTGCTCTTCTTTGGACCCTTTCCAATTTCTCCACATCTTTTTTAAAATGCGGCACCCAGAACTGGACACAATACTCCAGCTGAGGCCTAACCAGAGCAGAGTAGACCGGAAGAATGACTTCTCGTGTCTTGCTCACAACACACCTTTTAATACATCCCAGAATCATGTTTGCTTTTTTTGCAACAGCATCACACTGTTGACTCATATTTAGCTTGTGGTCCACTATAACCCCTAGATCCCTTTCTGCCGTACTCCTTCCTAGACAGTCTTTTCCCATTCTGTATGTGTGAAATTGATTTTTCCTTCCTAAGTGGAGCACTTTGCATTTGTCTTTGTTAAACTTCATCCTGTTTAACTCAGACCATTTCTCCAATTTGTCCAGATCATTTTGAATTATGACCCTGTCCTCCAAAGTAGTTGCAATCCCTCCCAGTTTGGTATCATCCGCAAACTTAATAAGCGTACTTTCTATGCCAATATCTAAGTCGTTGATGAAGATATTGAACAGAGCCGGTCCGAAAACAGACCCCTGCGGTACCCCACTCTTTACGCCTTTCCAGCAGGATTGGGAACCATTAATAACAACTCTCTGAGTACGGTTATCCAGCCAGTTATGCACCCACCTTATAGTAGCCCCATCTAAATTGTATTTGCCTAGTTTATCGATAAGAATATCATGCGAGACCGTATCAAATGCCTTACTAAAGTCTAGGTATACCACATCCACAGCTTCTTCCTTATCCACAAGACTCCTTTTCCTATTAAAGAAAGCTATCAGATTGGTTTGACATGATTTGTTCTTTACATATCCATGCTGGCTGTTCCCTATCACCTTACCACCTTCCAAGTGTTTGCAGATGATTTCCTTAATTACTTGCTCCATTATCTTCCCTGGCACAGAAGTTAAACTAACTGGTCTGTAGTTTCCTGGGTTGTTTTTATTTCCCTTTTTATAGATGGGCACTATATTTGCCCTTTTCCAGTCTTCTGGAATCTCTCCCGTCTCCCATGACTTTTCAAAGATAATAGCTAGAGGCTCAGATACCTCCTCTATTAGCTCCTTGAGTATTCTAGGATGCATTTCATCAGGCCCGGGTGACTTGCAGGCATCTAACTTTTCTAAGTGATTTTTAACTTGTTCTTTTTTTATTTTATCCGCTAAACCTACCCCCTTCCCATTAGTATTCACTATGTTAGGCATTCCTTCAGACTTCTTGGTGAAGACCGAAACAAAGAAGTCATTAAGCATCTCTGCCATTTCCAAGTTTCCTGTTTCTCCCTCTTCACTAAGCAGTGGGCCTACCCTGTCTTTGGTCTTCCTCTTGCTTCTAATGTATTGATAAAAAGTCTTCTTGTTTCCTTTTATTCCCGTAGCTAGTTTGAGCTCATTTTGTGCCTTTGCCTTTCTAATCTTGCCCCTGCATTCCTGTGTTGTTTGCCTATATTCATCCTTTGTAATCTGTCCTAGTTTCCATTTTTTATATGACTCCTTTTTATTTTTTAGATCGTGCAAGATCTCGTGGTTAAGCCAAGGTGGTCTTTTGCCACATTTTCTACCTTTCCTAACCAGCGGAATAGCTTGCTTTTGGGCCCTTAATAGTGTCCCTTTGAAAAACTGCCAACTCTCCTCAGTTGTTTTTCCCCTCAGTCTTGATTCCCATGGGACCTTACCTATCAGCTCTCTGAGCTTCCCAAAATCTGCCTTCCTGAAATCCATTGTCTCTATTTTGCTGTTCTCCCTTCTACCCTTCCTTAGAATTGCAAACTCTATGATTTCATGATCACTTTCACCCAGGCTGCCTTCTATTTTCACATTCTCAACGAGTTCCTCCCTATTTGTTAAAATCAAGTCTAGAACAGCTTCCCCCCTAGTAGCTTTTTCAACCTTCTGAAATAAAAAGTTGTCTCCAATGCAGTCCAAGAATTTGTTGGATAGTCTGTGCCCCGCTGTGTTATTTTCCCAACATATATCCGGATAGTTGAAGTCCCCCATCACCACCAAATCTTGGGCTTTGGATGATTTTGTTAGTTGCTTGAAAAAAGCCTCATCCACCTCTTCCACCTGGTTAGGTGGCCTGTAGTAGACTCCTAGCATGACATCTCCCTTGTTTTTTGCCCCTTTTAGCCTAACCCAGAGACTCTCAACACTTCCATCTCCTATGTCCATCTCCACCTCAGTCCAAGTGTGTACATTTTTAATATATAAGGCAACACCTCCTCCCTTTTTCCCCTGTCTATCCTTCCTGAGCAAGCTGTACCCAAGATAAAGTGGACAAAGACAGCAAAATAATACTTAAATGGGATAACAGCCACACTTCAGTTAAAGCAGAACAGTTTGTTCTCACCTTTTAAGTTCTTGGTCTAGTCTTTCAATTTGTTTCTTGCTTGAAGTTAGTTGTCCCGCTTGATAATTAACTTGTGATTCTTTTACTTGAAGATCACGTGAAATTTTATGCTTTGTTTTCTCAAGATTATTACACAATTCCATCAAGCTCTGGTTTTCTCTTTTTAGTGTTGCTCCTTCATTTTTTTCCATTTTCAACCTAATTTGATTAGTCAATTATAATATATATATTTTAAGATTTTGATCAAGCCTGGGAATACACATCTTTATTCAGAGTGAAACGTGGAGAGCACTTACAAAATAAACAATTTCTGCTTTATAAAAAAGCGGTATTTAAATATTTTTATTCACTACATTTCAAAGCCCTGACAGCACTGAAAATTTTAGTTACACGCAAAGCTATATTGCTATTCTACCAATATCCGTATCGCAAGGCTTCCCTGTGTAACATTTAAAATCAAAATACATAGTCACCACAAGTCATTTAATTTCCACCTAGATATTAATATTAAAACGATTTCTCTAATCAGTGGCCCCACACCTGTTCTTGGAAGAGTTTATTGGCTATAAAAAGCACCTATCCTGACCAGTAAAGTGCTTACAGCCCTGGCACATCATCAGAAGAGCTAAACATAAAAGCCATATGACTCTGATCATCATCTTGCTCCTCTCCCTTCAAATCTGTCAATGTTAGCAACCAGTATTTCCAGAATGACTACAGTAAGAGATCAATGCTCAAGTTGCGTTTCCTCAAGATAGCAGCTGGAACAGCCATGTCTGATTTGAAGGAGGGATGCAAGATAGTAATCAGAATAATGCAATTTCAAGATCCTCTCTCTCATGATCTGTGTTGCGTTATGTAGCATTGGAAAACAGATTTGATATCCCCAGCCTTTGCAAGGTATACGGCATACATTCCTATCCCTGACAGTTTATGAGATATTGGACTTAGAATGGTCCCAAAAAAGTACTACCAGAGCAAGAGGCTAGTGACAGTTTAAGACTGAATACACAGCAAGGCCTGGATAATGGGCTAGTGGCATTTTCCTTCACTACTTTACACAGGTGTCAATCACCGCTCACAGGGTGAGTATTAGCACAAAAACTGTTAGTGAGTAGTCTACATTTTACTGGTATGTCAATTTTTTGATGGCAGCAATGATGTTATGCAGATATTAATCTTATCAGCTATCAACCTAGGTGTTATGGCTTTTTTGTGACTAAAGCCCTGATTAAATTGGAAGCTCTGTACCTAAGAGTTATGTCCTTTTAGCTCAAGCGATAGCAGGCTGTGCTACAATGATGAAGGTTTGGGGTTCAAACTATGCTGATGATGCATAAGTGGGGGATTCTTACTGTTGTACATAATATTTTTAAATGTTTAAGTCAAGATTTCTCTAAAAGATCTGCTCTAGGAATTATTTCTGGGAGGTTCTGTGACTTGTGTTATATAAAAGATCAGAACGGATGATCACAGTGGTCCCTTCTGGCCTAAGAATCCATGAAAATAAAAGCAGCAATTTTTAATAAGCCATTACAAAAGAACGTACTCCAATATTTTAAAACCACCACGCTCAGATAGAGAAGTTGGTGTAAATTCTGAATGAGCCTGTTGTTGGGTACAAAAAAAGTTGAGCTAATCGTTCACAAAATACCAATGAGTATCTGATATGAGAAACTGGGTGCAAATTATCAACATGACAATTTTGGTATGTTTACAAAAATTATATTATTATATAGTGTTCACAGATGTCCATTTGTAGAAATAATTTGTTTTACAAAGCACCCTGTACAGTTTATCAAAACAATTTACATAAAGGTATTTTTAAAAAATTCATTTTTCCACTGTGCCTCATAAGATTAACGTTTGCACAGCATTCTAGACGCATTGTATAAGTGACTGTTTGCTATTACCGTAGCACCTAGGAGCCCTCGTCATGGACCAGTACCCCACTGTGTTAGGCGCTGTACAAATAGAACAAAAAGACGGTCCCTACTCCAAAGAGCTTACAATTTAAGTACAAGACAAGGAAAAAGGGGAGAGTACAAGGAAACAATGAGACACCATTGGTCACTAGGATAGGCAGCTTGCGTACTTAGACCACAGCTTAACTGTTGTCAAGTTTTTTGTAGGCATCACAGCAAAGGAGAGTTGTAAGGAGGATTTTGAAAAGATGAGGTGACTTTGCAGGTGGTTATGGGGGGCTCTCAACAAGCACTAGTTGACAGCATGGGAGAAAACACAAAGGTGAGTGTTTAAAAATTTAACAAAATGTATGTGTTATGGGCCAGTCAGAGGTGGGAGTTGACATTTCAATAGGGAATGAAAAAAAGGATGCCTAAGTTGGGGTAGGCCATGAAGGAGCTAGGAAGTG